>NC_044031.1:440269273-440586773 GCF_901765095.1 Microcaecilia unicolor | reverse complement strand
CAAAACTTGGCTAAGTGATGAAGGTGTGGTGCTATCATGAAACTAAGGAGCCTGCAGAGCTGCAGGCCTAGGGCAGGACATTTCTGGCCAGTAGAAATCAATGAGTCTCACTTTTAAGAAAGATATTCACTCTTTAACGTAGGGCCATGTATATACTAAGCTGTTAAAACAGTGACAAACAGAAGGCAAAATGCTCTACTGAAAAGAAGGCGCCAAGCATGACAAGAGTAGAGCAACGGAAACTCTCCCAGCTGGTGTTCAAAATAACCTTTATTGGAAACTAGAAAGAGTGACCTGCCAGGGGTGTGCTGGTAAATTGTTAACAGGGGGCTCTCTCTCGCCAGCAAAGTAAAAGAGAATTCAGGAGGGGCCCAAGCCCACATTTTGGGATCCATTTGTTAAAGTAGCCATGGAGAACCGGCTCCCAAAATTCTTAAAAACTTAACAAACGGCTCTCGAGAGCCTGTGAGAGCCTGCTCCAGCACACCACTGCCTGACACGAATTGTGTTTTGGCCTCGCCGGCCTGCATCAGGGGTCTAGGAAAACTATCATCCAATAATGTTCCTAGATAGGTCATCAAATAGATATTAACTCCTGTTAAAAGTTGCAGAAACGTCACTGTAAAAGTAGATAGTACACAGCCCAGAGCACAGCACAGAGTGTGCTGTGTACTATCTACTTCTAGATTATTGGATGACAGTTTTCCTAGATCCCTGATGCAGGCCAGCGAGGCCGAAACACGATTCGTGTTGGGTCACTCTTTTTAGTTTCCAATAAATGTTATTTTGAACACCAGCTGGGAGAGTTTCCGTTGCTCTACTCTTGTCTTACTAAGATGTTAACACACACTAACATTTAACATGGTGCCTTGGCAATTAGGGGCAATTCTAGGTGCAAACAGTTACATATATGTAATGTATACAAATGATTATAATACCAGCTTGTGCATGTTAGATGCTAGTATACTACCTAAGTGCTTTTCTGTACAAGTGTGCACAACTTGAAGAGCGAGTAAGTGCAAGAGGGGTGTACATAAGGGCAGAGCATGGGATGTGAGGACAGAGGTGAGGCTCCCACTTATGTGCGTAGCTTACAGAATATTGTAAACTAGTAAAAGAGGCCCTTTTCAGAGCAAATGAAATGGGCACTAGCAAGGTTTTCGTCGCCAACACCCCCCCCTCCCTGGCCAACCCCTTCGTTGTTCTGCCATTGCTCCGCCCCCAATGTCATGACGTTTGACGCGAGGGCGGGGCCCGGAGTGATTTCCCACTCCCCGCCTCCATGCCTCCCTCCCTGCCAACCCGTTCGTTGTTCTGCCATTGCTCCGCCCTCGAGGGCGGGGCCCGGAGCGATTTTGGTGGCTTCACCACCACGAACCTTCGAACCTTTTTGAAGGAAGTCAGGGCTTGGCTTCACTGATGTCAGTGTCCTCAGAATGTTGAGGGTGAGTTTTATTATAGTAGATTATATGTGTATTTGCTGCACTCAGGAATTCACACTTACATTAGCTCTATGGCTGATACAAGCGTCTAAATGTTAGGTGCATGTATACTGGGTTACACTAACTAGTATATTCTAAAGCTGTAATTGTAATTATTTTTCTAGCAGGGGTTAATATTTGCAAAAACAAAACAACAAATCGTCAATGTGTGAACAAATATTGCTAGACAAAGTGGATGGCACAGCTGTCCTGACAGGTTCCTCTTCTGATGTGATTAGCCTGGTTTCTCAGACACATTCTGACTAATTTGTGTATAAAATAGTCTATCTCTCCATACCTGTTCTTTTTCCCTAAGCCCATCTCCCCCTATGCATTTTCTATCCCTGTTCTTTTTTCAACCCTTTCCAGCTGATTCCTCCTACCCCTAGTTTTTTTAATCTTTTTGTATTTGCTCCACAGGTTTGTTGGCAGTGCTACCTCTGGAACAGTTATTCTGTCTTCTTCTGACACCACATAATTTTCAGCAATTTTGAGCAGCTCAGAGCCCAATCTCCCACCCTTCTTTCAGTCTTATGAGAACAGTGAAGTTATTTGGGCAACATGCAACCCAAACTTACGGAGTGCTGAATGCTGGAGGTAGACAACAGATGTAGATGTAGATATAGATGTAGTGCAAGTAGCAAGAATATGGTGGGAGGAAGAGTCAGATGATCACACAGGGTCAATGGTGGCCACCACTGGCCCCTGGGCCTTTCACCGAAGAGCATTACTATATATAAAAAAGTAGGTACCTACATTCCTTTATAGGATAAACCCTACTGTGCATCCACAGGGTGCCTAAATGGAGGCCCACTGCTATAGACTTGCCCTTATGAAGGACAGTTCTATAACTAGGTGTTCATGGGTATATGCCCCAAAATTCTATAAATGGCCCTTAAAATTGTGTGTGCAAATTTGGGTACATACCCAATTTGCACATGCAGTTTAATTGAATAATGAGCTAATTAGTGCTGATAATTGGGTGCTAATTAATTGTCAGCACTAGTTGGCCTTAATTTACATTTGCACGTGCATTTTTAGTTGTGTGGATCAATATGTAAATTTTACATGTGGCTCTAAAAAGTAGGTGTGGCCATGGGAAGGTCATGGGCAGACCAGAGGCATTCCTACAATTTATGTGTGCTGTAATAGAATAAGGGGGATCCACGTGTAATTTAGACATGAGAATTTACACCAGACTTTACGTGATGTAATCCTCGCATCTAAAGTTATTCTACAAATGGCACCTAACTTTCTATAACCATTATAGAATAGCACTTAGTTTGTTTATAGAATTTGGGCCTAAATGCAGACAAAGGTAACACCTACATGCATAAACACCCTAATCACTATTCTATAAGGGTATGCATAAGTGCTATAGGTCTAGATTCTATATATGGCGACATAAAAATGGTGCCAAAAAATACAACTAGACGTATTCTATAAATTACACCTAAATTTAGCTGTACTTTCTAGAATGTGCCTTAATTTCCATGCGGTTTATAGAATACACCGAGCGTCTGTCCATGCGACTTAATTAAGGCTCGGGCAATTATGCCAAGTAAAAATTTGTGTAAATGCCAATGCCTAAATTAGGTGCAGACCAGAGGTATTCTATATCAATGCGCATAGATTTTAGAGTGCTCCCTTTTCAACTATGCAACTTAAAATTTGCACGCTTCATATTATGAAATACGCTTAGACCGTTGTGTGTGTAAATTCTAATCAATGCCAATGTGTCAATAATTGCTTGTTAATTGACAATTATTAGCATTGTTTGGCTTGTTAACTAATTAAGTTGCACAAGCATATCCAGAATACAACCAGATTTAGGTGCACAACTTAAACTGCGCTATACAGAATCCAGGGGTAAAGTGTGCAACTGCCAGAGCAGCATATATATGGATGCAGTATGGGTGGCACACCCAGTTATGGTATTACCCCCAGATTCTATAAAGTGTGCTTAGCGTTCCGCGCTAAAATCCAAGCGTATTCTATAGCAACATGCATAACTTAATTGGCTTAAGAAGCCAATCAGCATTGTTAACAGCACTTAACAATCAATAATGAGCACTAATTGGCAATAATTAGAATTTATGTACACAACTTGCTAAGAGTATTTTGTAATGTACTGCGCTTAAATTCTAATGCACGCAGGTAAAAAGGGGCATGGTTATAGACAGAGAAATGGGTATTTCATGGGCATGTTTACGCGCATTGTTATAGAATATGGCCCAATGCGCCTAAATCTATGTGTCAGGATTTACGCCACATTTTAGTTGGCATAGTTTTAGGCGCTATAATATCAATTAAGCATATTCTGTATACTGCGCTTAAATATAGGCACCCCTTATAGAAGACACTTAGGTGGAAATGTTTTCTGCATGGATTTTCTAGGTGCCATATATAGAATCCAGCCCATAATGTAGGCTCTTGCTGTATTTGGGCTATGGCTGGTCTATAGCTGATGTAATTGTGGGTACCTAAATGTATGGTGCTCTGATGCTGGGTTTTGCTAATATTCTATAACTGATGCTCATATAGAATAAACTCTCACTGTGTGAAGGTGCCCACTTATAAAACTGCCACCTTAAAGTGAAGAAATTTGTATTCTAATGAACATGGAATGGGGCAAAAGATTTGATATACCTCCTTTCTGTGGTTACTACTAGACTGGTACTTTTTTTTCTGACCCTAGTGGGCTCACAATCAAATTTTATTTTCTTCTACCTGGGATGATGGAAAATAGGTGGGGTCTATGCCTTTAAGGTTAATATGAATACAATTACCTTGAATTAAGTGTTGCTGTAGCAAATAGTACGATACAAGGCCAGATCTGTAGGTGTAACATACTGCACAGTGGCCATGTTAATGTGTGATAACCAAATTCTTAGTTTTAATGGACTAGGAAACTGCTGGAAGCACCCTCAACAGTTTACTCTGAGGTTTTGCAGTTATAACACATTAATTTTGGAAAGTATGGTATAAATCCCACTGCACTATATTTAATAAGTAGGGCCCTTGTATGTATTCATCCCTGCTGTATTTGTCACTGTTGCTGTATAGCAAGAGATTCCCGTGATATAGGAAGAAAATCTCCTATGAATGTTTTTACTGATTTCATTTCTTTGAACATTTGTTTTATCTGTTTAAAATCTGTTTCAGAACAGCCTAATTAACGTTCAAGTCCCTGTGTTATATATCTGTAAGCCTCCACAGAGGTGCAAATCATAGATGATGCTAGAGTCACATGTCCCTTTAAAAATTCTGTACGTTGTGAACACACACCGTAGTTGTCAAAGGAACACTTTCTTCAGCGCTGAGCAGGGGCGTAGCCAGACAACAGATTTTGGGTGGGCCTAGGCAAGAAGTGGGTGGGTACCAAGTGTTCTCCCCCCCCCCCCCGCTCTACCACCACCACCAAAAAAATATCTCAGCTGGCGGGAAAACACTTCTTTCCACCATGGCAGTCTGCAGCAGGCATGCGCTGAAAACTGAGCATGTGCAGGTGCCAGTATCGTGGAAAGTAGCCTTTTCTTTACCATCAGGGGGAGCTCTTCAGCTGGTAGAGCTTGGAATCTCCACCAGCTACCGCTAAACGTGTGTTACTGTTGGGTGGGCCTGAGCCCTAAGAGGGTGGGCCCCGGCCCACCCAGGCCCACCTCTGGCTACGCCACTGGCGCTGAGGACAGAGTTTTCTTTTAGTGTATCAATTTATTTGACAGAATGCTATATTAGGCAGAGCTGGGATTTAATGGGAGCTTTCCAGTGCAGACTGTTTTCTACTTAGGGTTGCTCAGATCAGTAGTTTTTACTCATTCTGCAACATGTGTGAGTTTGTCAGTCTGACCTAGAAAAGTGTCTTTTTCTCAGTCATTCATGAATATGTCAAAATGTGCCTCTAGCATGAACAAAAAAAAATGTTTTGTTATAGTCTCACTAAACATATCCTGCTAGTCATATCTTTGGGGATTTTAATAGAGCACAGTCACTATTTTATTGCTTTCAGAATTACCTCTGGCTGGGTAGACTGTCACATTAAAAGATGCATTACATTCTGCGAATGTAAACTTTCTTGTCATCAAAAGCCTTGGATCAGAATTTTGAAAACAGTTACTCATTCAAAGCTGTTCTGGGAAATTGCTGTTGTGATGCACTCATAAGATCACCTTTGATTGACAGACCATTGTTTCAGCAGTTTCCAGAATGGGTACAATTTCCCTTGATTCATATTCTGATGTAGAACCAAAAAGGGGTAACACACTGTAAGAGTGGTATTAATGCTAATCAGAGTCAGTTAAAAACAGATCTCTGAAAAAAACATCTGACTCCTCTACAGAGTACCAAAAGGAATTATAATATAATGTATCATTATCTTTTCTTTCTATTCTAATTCAACTTTTTTATGCTCAAAACAGTTTTAAGAACTAGAGCCCACTGTGTAAATGATTAGTGTCTTATTTTCAAATGAATTTCTCTTATTCTGTGACAGTGTTCAAGCTGTTTTTGAAATGAAAGCCCATGAAAAAAATGAGTTAAATTATGGGCCATATTTTAAAAATGTCATAGTTTATACAATTTCGTATGCCTATTGGTAGTCCACTAACCTAATTGCAGTGCTTTGTGCTGCCATGTAGAAGGCTCAGGTATGAGTCACAAAACCGATTTCTTCTCATTGAAGAAACTGGGGTAAAGAGCATTACAGAGACAAAAAAACATGTCCCCTATGTGGGAATGTGTCCCTGTCATTAAACTGCAGTGACACCTGCTGGGGAAATTTAGGATGCATACGTTTTAGAGAAAGTCATGAAATATGGTCCTTGGACTGTTGCCAAAATTACAGGGCTACAGAGGGGGAAGGGTGGTCTGTTATGAGGGGACGGGGACATAGCAGATACAAAATGGTCTCATGTACCTCATCTTCATATTATTCAAGTGTTTCTGCATAGCCACATATTATACATCTCCTTCATATGTGTCTTGATTGGTTTATACTTTTCCTGCAGTCTTTTGGGTGAGTGCTTCCCTACATGGTGGGTAACCCTATTCACTGAGCTTTACAAGGGCTTTTCCTTCCTTCATGAGATCCTCTTTCACACAGACTCTCTCTTATAAATGGGAATATTTCCCAGGTAGGTGGCCAGTGATTCAAGTGATTCAGAAGGCTGAAGCAGAGGAGGAAGGGGCGGGCAGCCCTTGGTTGCACAATTTTTTTCTCTCTTCTTCCACCTACCCCACACCCTTACATCCCCCGGGACTCTCAGACTCACAGTCTGAATCTCCTGGGGTTTTTTTTTTTTGTTCTCAAGGGCATAGGATGATTGTTTAAATTGGTGGTGCTCCAGAACATTTGATTGGGCATTGCTCGGTGGTGTGCTTGGGGTGATACTGAATATTTTTAGAGTGAATGTCTCCTATTCTTTGGAATGTTTTAGGGTAATTTTTGGCAAAAATGTGTTAACATCTGTAAATGAACAAAATGTTAGAGAAAAATATGGAATGTGAAATTTGATGGGACCAAGGGTAACAGGACCCTTTGGGTAAATTTTATGGAACTTTTTGTGTTAATTTTTAGTAAAGATGTAGTGTTTTCCATTATTTTCTATGGGATTAAAATGGAGACCATGGACTTTACAGTTAAGTTCTATGTCTTTCAAAGTTTTGTGTTCTGGATTTGATTGGCCACTGGAGGTCAACTGGTGACTCAGATTCACTGTCACCCCTAGCAACAGTTGCACAGAGTGTTCTCAGAGGGGCTGAAGTTCTCAGAGAGGTTGGATGCATATATGAGAGCTCTGCGACTGAGAAAAAGTTTTTGAGTTGAAAAACTATTAGCTGATTCCAAAGTTATTATTTCTGACCATGAGGTTAAGGTAGATCTATGAGAAAAATAGTTTTATGCTTTGACACTTTAGGAAAGTGTGAGAGCGTGAGAATGATTGGAATAGTGACAGAAGCTCTATTTATAGGCTGGAGTGAGGTCTTAGGAAAAAGGGATTTATTTTAAAAGTAATCTTCCCTAGTATAACTGCTTGAAGTTGGGCCTATAGGGCTTGTGTGTTGGGCCTACAAGGCCTAGGTGCTGGCTTGCTCACCCTAGTAATAAGGCAAGGCACGAGTATGTATGGGATGGGTAAGAAAGAAAGTGAACGTTAGTCTAGAGACAAAGAGAAGCATTTTCGAAAGGGACGTCCAAGTTGCGATTTGGACGTCCTTGCAAAATGGCAAAATTTAAGGGCGGGGAAACCCATATTTTGAAACAAGATGGACGTCCATCTTTAATTTAGAAAATACCATCAGGGACGTCCAAATCCTTAAATTTCACCGTCCCTAGATTTGGACGTCCCTAGACATGGACATTTTTGATTTTCGGCGATTTTCGAAACCAAAGACGTCCATGTCAAAAACTACCAAATGCAAGCCATTTGGTCTTGGGAGGAGCCAGCATTTGTAGTGTACTGGTCCCCCTGACATGCCAGGACACCAACCGAGCACCCTAGGGGGCACTGAAGTGGACTTCATAAATTGCTCCCAGGAACATAGCTCCCTTACCTTGTGTGCTGAGCCCCCCAACCCCACTACCCACAACTGTACACCACTACCATAGCCCTTACGGGTGAAGGGGGCACCTAGATGGGTGGGTTTTGGAGGACTCGCTGTTTCCTCCACAAACATAACAAGTAGAGGGGGAAGGGGCTCTGTCCGCCTGTCTGAAGTGCACTGCACCCACTAAAACTGCTCCAGGGACCTGCATACTGCTGCCATGGACCTGAGTATGACATCTGAGGCTGGCATAGAAGCTGGCACAAAATATTTTGAAAGATGTTTTTTGAGAGTGGGAGGGGGTTAGTGACCACTGGTGTAGTAAGGGGAGGTCATCCCCGATTCCCTCTGGTGGTCATCTGGTCATTTCGGGCACCTTTTTGTTCCTTAGTCGTAAGAAAAACAGGTCCGGGTGAAAACATCCAAGTCAGGGACGTCCTTGTTTTTCTTGATTATGGGTTAAGGACGTCCAAGTCTTAGGCACGCCCAATTCCCGCCTTCGCTACGCCTCCGACATGCCCCCTTGAACTTTGGCCATCCTTGCGACGGAATGCAGTTGGAGACATCCTAAATTGAGTTTCCAATATACCAATTTGGACATCCCTGAGAGAAGGACGTCCATCTTCTGATTTATGTCGAAAGATGGATGTCCTTCTCTTTTGAAAATGAGTCCAAAAGTGACAAGTGCTTGAGTTAAGGACCATAATTATTTGTTCCTTTTAACAGTTGGCTGTCCCTATTATTCCCATATCTCACAGCAAGAAAAAAATTGAATTAGATTAGGAGGTAGACTTTGATTTTTTAAGTATAGAGTAGTAGGTCTTCAGGCTCCACACCAGAAAAGATGTGAAGCACTGGGCCACACTATCCAAGCAAGGAGAAAAGAGAAGACTCAGGAAAGACCAAGGTTTGTACAGATAAGTGTTCATGTACACCTGAGAAAGGACACTGAGACATACAGTAGTGACATGCTCACTTGTCTGATAGAGAAGATTAAAATCCCTAGGGGTCTGAAAGACACAAATTGGACACACTCATTTTCTAGGGGAAAGGCATTTCATTGAGAGAAAGTTAAAAACATAAAGAGAAATTATTTGGAAAGTAATACATATCTGATATCCTGGTTCATCACTTAATTGTCAGGAATATTTAGTTGCACCTTTAAAAAAAAAAAGTATTTTTGAAGAACTGAAAGTGAAGTTGTTCAATGAAATTATCGATTTGTCTAATTTAAAATTCCCAGACTTGTTAATACCTATTTAATGTTGTTAACATCTGTCTGGGTAAAAGTTGACAATCTGGTGGCCAATCAAATGCCAGTACACAAAAATTTGAAAGACATGGAACCTAACTGAAAAGTCCACGGTCTCCATTTTGATCTCGTATGAAATAATGGAAAAAGTACATCTTTACTAAAATTAACACAGACATTTCCACAAAATTTTCCCAAAAGGTTTTGTTACCCTTGGTCCCAATGTCTCCCCTGAGCCATAGAATGCCCCATGCTGCCTCCTAGAGCCAAGTAAATCTATACCCTACTGGTTACATTATAATAACTTTAGGAAAGGCTACCTACCTAAACCTGGGGGAGTTAGAGGTTGAGAGGAGTGGAGGGGATTTGCTTTTCAATGGCAGGGGGTGGTCAGTTTTAGAGGCCTGGAGGATTGGGAGCGTTTTTAGGTACCAAATAATTATGTTAAGTCCCAGCCAATATTCAGCTTGGGCCCATATAGATGTCTTATGCGGGCCCGAGCTGAATATCGGCTGAGAAATGCGACTGGGCTTACCCTGTGTATTGAGCTGATGCCCTCACCTTGATTGAGGAAAGCACCCTGCTGGTTTTTTATGTTTCAATCTCATGTCCTGCTTGGACGATTACTACTACTACTACTTAACATTTCTAAAGCTCTACTAGGGTTACGCAGCGCTGTACAATTTAACATAAAAGGACAGGCCCTGCTCAAAGAGCTTACAATCTAAAGGACAAGTGAGTAGACGATACGATAGGGGCAGTCAATTTGGGGCAGTCCGGATATCCTGAAGGTAAGAGTTAGGTGCCGAAGGCAGCATTGAAGAGGTGGGCTTTAAGCAGAGACTTGAAGATGGGCAGGGAGGGGGCTTGACGTAGGGGCTCAGGAAGGTTGTTCCAGGCATAGGGTGAGGCGAGGCAGAATGGGCAGAGCCTGGAGTTGGCAGTGGTGGAGAAGGGTACTGAGAGGAGGGATTTGTCCTGTGAACGGAGGTTTCGGGTGGGAACATAAGGGGAGATGAGGGTAGAGAGGTAGTGAGGGGCAGCAGATTGAGTACATTTGTAGGTAAGAAGGAGGAGCTTGAACTGAATGCGGTATCGGATTGGAAGCCAGTGAAGTGAGCTGAGAAGAGGGGTGATATGAGTATATCGGTTCTGGCGGCATATAAGACGTGCAGCAGAGTTCTGAACAGATTGAAGGGGGGATAGATGGCTAAGTGGGAGTCCGGTGAGGAGTAAGTTGCAGTAGTCAAGTCGGGAGGTAATGAGAGCGTAGACGAGAGTTCGGGTGGTGTGTTCAGAGAGGAAAGGGCAAATTTTGCTGATGCTGAAGAGGAAGAAGCGACAGGTCTTGGCTATCTGCTGGATGTATGCCGAGAAGGAGAGGGAGGAGTCGAAGATGGCTCCGAGGTTGCGGGCAGATGAGACGGGGAGGATGAGGGTGTTATCCACTGAGATAGAAAGTGGAGGAAGAGGAGAAGTGGGTTTTGGTGGAAAGACGATGAGCTCAGTCTTGGACATGTTCAGTTTCAGGTGGCAGTTGGACATCCATGTAGCAATGTTGGTTAAGCAGGCCGATACCTTTGCCTGGGTCTCCGCGGTGATGTCTGGTGTGGAGAGATACAGCTGGGTGTCGTCCATATAGAGATGATACTGGAAGCCATGAGATGAGATGAGGGAGCCCAGGGAAGAGGTGTAGATTGAGAAGAGAAGGGGTCCAAGGACAGATCCCTGGGGAACACTAACAGATAGCGGGATGGGGGTGGAGGAGGATCCATGGGAGTGAACTCTGAAGGTGCGGTGGGAGAGATAGGAGGAGAACCAGGAGAGGACAGAGCCCTGGAACCCGAATGAGGACAGTGTGGCAAGGAGTAGATCATGATTGACAGTGTCAAAAGCGGTGGATAGATCGAGGAGGATGAGGATGGAGTAGTGGCCTCTGGATTTGGCAAGGAACAGGTCATTACAGACTTTGGAGAGTGCTGTTTCTGTCGAGTGTAGAGGGCGAACACCGGATTGAAGTGGATCGAGGATGGCATGAGAGGAGAGAAAATCAAGGCAGCGGCTGTGAACGGCACGCTCCAGTATTTTGGAGAGGAAGGGTAGAAGGGAAATGGGGCAGTAGTTGGAGGGACAGGTAGGGTCAAGTGATGTTTTTTTGAGGAGAGGTGTGACTACGGCGTGCTTGAAGGTGTCAGGGACAGTTGCAGTGGAGAGAGAGAGGTTGAGGATATGACAGATGGAGGGGGTGACAATATGAGAGATGGTGTTAAGTAAGTTGGTGGGGATGGGATCAGAGGAACAGGTGGTACTTTTCGAGCAGGAAAGAAGGCGAGCGGTTTCCCCCTCGCTGATGTCTGGAAAGGAGAAGAAAGAGGCCTGGGTTGGTTGGTCGAGGGTTGAAGGGTGAAAAGGAGGAGATGGTTTGGTAGTGAACTCAAGGTTGATCTTTTGCACCTTGTCGTGGCCAGTGATTGAGGGGAGAGTGAGGGGGGGTAGGAGCGGAGGGCACTTTGAGGAGGGAGTTAAGGGTGGCGAAGAGACGACGGGGGTAGGAGCTGAGTGAATTGGTCAGTTGGGTGTAATAGTCCTGTTTGGCAAGGAATAGGGAGGAGTGGAGGGAGGATAGCATGAATTTGTAGTGAAGGAAATCTGAATGGGTGCGAGATTTCCTCCAGAGGCGTTCAGCAGATCGGGTGCAGGAACGAAGGTAGCGAATGCAAGGGGTCAGCCAAGGCTGGGGATTAGTACGCTTTGTGGGATGGGATGGAGCGAGGGTGTCCAGAGCAGAGGAGAGAGTGGCATTGTATGCGGAGACAGCCTTGTCGACAGACTCGGAGGACAAGATGGAGGGGAGGAGATTGGAGATACAAGAGGATAAGGTGGGAGGGTCAATAGCCTGGAGATTCCTGGAGGTAGTGGTTAGAGTTGGACGGGGCTGAGGTGGGGTGTGAAGAAGTGTGAAGGTGATCAGGTGATGATCCGAGATAGGAAGAGCTGAAGTGTGGAAATTGGAGGGGGAGCCGGAGGAGGAGAGGACGAGGTCAAGACAGTGGCCGTCTCGGTGAGTCAAGACGGTGGAGCATAGCTGGAGGTTGAAGGAGGATGTTAGAGTGAGGAACTGAGAGGCGTGAGGGTCGGATTGGTCAACGTGTATGTTAAAGTCTCCGAGAATGAGTGACGGAGATGAGGGTTCAAGAAAAACGGAAAGCCAGGCATCGAAATCGGTGAGGAAGGAAGAGAGGGATTTATTAGGGGGGCGGTAAATGACTGCCACTCTGAGTGGCAATGGGTAGAATAGCCGGATGGAGTGTGCTTCAAAGGATGAGAAGCAGTGAGACTGCGGTAGGAGGAGGGGTTGGAAACTACAGGAGGGCAAAAGTAGTAGCCCGACGCCTCCACCGCGGCCAACTGGGCGGTGAGTGTGGGAGAAGAGATAGCCTCCATGGCAAAGGGCCGCGACTGACGCAGCCCTTGTGGGCGAAACACAGTCTGTGTCGGGCGAATCTTTGAAAATAAAGTTTTGAACCATATCACTGATTGATCTGCTTTGTTTGTCTCCACTCTGGGGCTGATCTAGCCAGCAGCAGTAAACATTTTAAAAAAACGCTTATCACTACCGGCTGAATATTGGGGGGGTACAGCTTTTAGTGGTCTTATTACTAAAATGTGCTAAAGTATTGACAGTGTATTTGGAACTTCCCAACACACTAAGTCCATATTTTATGCACAGTATATCAAGGAGTACTTTTTTTTTTAAGTCCTACATTAATTTCTCCACAGAAGCACTGACAACCTCCTATTTAGCCTAAGCTCTGAGCTTTTCTGTCTTGAATTGTTCCCTCAGGAAGAGTAGTGGGTGGAACCTCTGACTTTCACATGCATTTTACAATGGCCAATGACTTAAAACTCAGGGGAGGCTTCACACAACAGAAAAGAGATAAGCCTAAGGCAGATCACTACAGACATGCATCAGGCCTCTTGCAAATCTACAGAGCAACCACAGTCAATCTACATAAATCTACACCATGCCCCTGAATGCCTGGATTATATAGGTTTAAGCAGAACCATTGCAGCCATCCCAGCAAGAAATGCTGTAGCAAAATGGTTTAAACTACACTAAAATGGCATGGTCCTGCTGCTGAGCTATTGAGAGTCCAAGAGATCCTTACAGAAAAATGAAACAACTAAGCAAAATAATTTAAAACTGCAAATATTTCTAAACTGGATTCTGTTTTATTCAATTTGGTGTTATTTTTCAAGTCTCAGTGAATATGTAATGCATTTCTATCACTTTTCTATTCCCTGGCAAAGATTGTTGGCTGTCTTCCAGTTCTACATAGTTTTGATAATTATATTTGAATTCAGGCAATGTATATAAAATTCCTCAGTTTCTTTTACTTTCACCCATTGCATGCTTCCTGGGGTCTATTTGAAATCAGTGGTGGTAAGGGCTCCTGTGCTAACCCGACAGTAACCGGGCAGCATACGGCACTGCCCAATTACCACCGAGTAAACACAGGTGCTACAAAAATTTAAATATTTTTGTAGTGCCGGAAATGGGAGTGAGAACTACTGCTGGGCTGCTGTGGTAGCCCGTTAGTACTTTCAGTTTAGCGAGCAGTAAAAGACCCCTTAAATAGGAGACAGTGAGTGCATCTGCACTGTGCACACAGCAAGCAATAAAGAACTTTTCTGTGCAGTAATTGTATATGAATTTTACCACACTTACCCCTCTTTAATAGAGAGGTGTGGTAGCCGTGTTAGTCCACTCTTAAAGGTTATCAATAGAAATCAAACAAAATAAAACATGGAAAAGAAAATAAGATGATACCTTTTTTATTGGACATAACAATACATTTCTTGATTAACTTTCGAAGGTTGCCCTTCTTCGTCAGATCGGAAATAAGCTAACACATTTGCTTACTTCCGATCTGACAAAGAAGGGCAACCTTCGAAAGCTAATCAAGGGAATGTATTAAGTTATGTCCAATAAAAAAGGTATCATCTTATTTTCTTTTCCATGTTTTATTTTGTTTGATTTCTGTTGATAGCCCTCTTTAATAAAAGGACCCTCTTCATTTATGAAAAGTCAAGTTATTTGTCATAGATAATATGATGACATAACGTAGTTGCTTACATGTGAGTACATTGTGTTTAGATACATAAAATGGAATCTGCTTATTGCTCTTCCCTTTGTGTATGTGAAAGCACCTGCATATTTTCACAGAGCTCAGACTTATATTTATTTATTTATTTATTGGAGTTTATCAACCCCCTTTATAAAGATAGTCACCCAAGGCACTGTACAGCAGGAAAAGTTTATCATAAAACTTACAATTTTGTGAACAGCATAACAATAGTAAAACAACCAAATACAGCATAAATACAACAAATTGTAACATAATAATAGGACTAACATAAAACAGTATCAGAAATATAAACATTTAACAACCCCAAGTGAAATTAAAGATCTAGGAGATGAAAACAACAATTCAGTAAAAAACAGAAGTTACCTCCTCCTGCATGCCCTCTATCAGTAAATTCACAGGTAGGGGGAGAGGAGGAGTCCTCATTATAGGCCTTAAAGACTTCCAAAGAAGAGGGAGGTTGAGGTGAAGCAACAATCTGGGGGTTATCACTAATCATATACAGCTGTTATTGAGGCAGATCCATCTCAGACGTCCATGGCTCTAAGTTTGAAGATTACCTGAAGTGGCACCAAAGGAGCATGATCCCCCTTTGTTCTTGTGTCTCTTCAGTTGTTCACCCACTCTATGGGTGAGGATCTAAGAATTGGCAGCCTGATGATGTCATGGCAAGAGTGGGACTTACTCCAGGACCAAACCTTGGCATCCCTCCACCACCAAAACTGTCTGGATGGCTTTCTAAAGGAAAAGTCCATAGACCATTATGAAATTGACTTGGGGAAAATCTACTGTTTATTTCTGGGATAAGCAGCCTAAAATGTATTGAGTTTTCTGGGATCTTGCCAGGTATTTGTGACCTGGATTGGCCACTGATGGAAACAGGATGCTGGGCTTGATAGACCTTTGGAGGGGCATAATCAAAAGGGGCGCCCATGTTTTCCCGAGGACGTCCTCGCAAGATGTCCCGGCGAAGGAGCGGGGAAGCCCGTATTATCGAAACAAGATATGCGCTCATCTTTTGTTTTGATAATACGGTCGGGGATGTCCAAATCTTGACATTTAGGTCGTCCCTAGAGATGGTCGCCCTTAGACTTGGTCATTTCTGATTTTCGGCAATAATGGAAACTAAGGACGCCCATCTCAGAAATGACCAAAAGCAAGCCCTTTGGTTGTGGGAGGAGCCAGCATTTGTAGTGCACTGGTCCCCTTGACATGCTAGGACACCAACCGGGCACCCTAGGCCCTATGGGGCACTGCAGTGGACTTCAGAAAAAGCTCCCAGGTACATAGCTCCCTTACCTTGTGTGCTGAGCCCCATAACCCCCCCCCCCAAACCCACTACCCAGAACTGTACACCACTACCATAGTCCTTATGGGTGAAGGGGGGCACCTAGATGTGGGTACAGTGGGTTTCTGGTGGGTTTTTAAGGGCTCACAGTTACCACCACAAGTGTAACAGGTAGGGGTTGATGGGCCTGGGTTTGCCTGCCTGAAGTGCACTGCAGTACCCACTAAAACTGCTCCAGGGACCTGCATACTGCTGTCATGGAGCTGGGTATGATATTTGAGGCTGACACAAAAAATATTTTAAAAAAATATTTTGAGGGTGGAAGGGAGTTAGTGACCACTGGGGGAGTAAGGGGAGGTCATCCCCCATTCCCTCCAGTGGTCATCTGGTCAGTTCTGGCACCTTTTTGTTGCTTGGTTGTAAGAAAAGAAGGACCAGGTAAAGTCGTTCAAGTGTTCATCAGGGTTGCCCTTTTTTTTCCATTATGAGTTGAGAACGCTCATATTAGGCACACCCAAGTCCTGCCTTTGCTATGCCTCCGACACGCCCCCAGGAACTTTGGTCATCTCCGTAACGGAAAGCAGTTGGGGACGCCCAAAATCGACTTTCCATTATACCGATTTGGGCGACCCTGTGAGAAGGATGCCCATCTTGCGATTTGTGTCGAAAGATGGGCGTCCTCTTTCAAAAATAAGCCTGTTGGCCTGTCCCAGTGTGACAATACTTATGTACTTATACCAAGGCTCTCCAATCAGCTCTTCATACAGCACAGCACTGATCTCTGCCAGCTCCCAGGTCAGTGTAGCCCATCTACTATAAACATCCAAATCCTGATTTTGGAAAGTCAGAATTTGGATGTTTCACACTGCAGTTCATCCAAATAGCAAGGGTGTGTGTTGTGGGTGTGTTTTGGTAGGACTAGGGAGGGCCCAAAAGTAGGATGGTCCAACAAAGATTTTCAAACCAGAAGAAACCTCCATGTCTAAAAAAGGGACATTTTTATCTAGAATTGTTTCAGTCATTTCTAAGTTACAACAAGTTGTTCTAATTGAGCAGTTGACCACTGGAGGGCTAAGGCATGACCCCTCATGAATCCCCCAGTGGTCGTTGTCCCCTCCCCCTCCCTTGAAAGTCAGCTGCAGGTATTATAACCTTTCTGAACAAAGCAGCAAACAGGTCAGGGGAGTAACCAAGTGGTTAGTACAGTAGTCTGTAACCTAAGGAACCCAGGTTGAAGTTCTAATTTACCTATTTTTTGTTTCGTTTTGTTTATAATTCTGAGCCTTCCAGAAAAAGAAAAATACCTAGACACCTGCAAGCCTGAAGTCTATTGATGGGGTGTACATTCAGGTATTGTTTGAGGTATTTGAGAGCTCACATTTACAAAAAAAGAGTTATAGTGGAAACTAAACCTTAAAAAAAACCACTTGGAAAACATTTCCACCTAACCATATTCTATAAGATTTAGGCATGGTATATGTGATTGGCTTAATTGATGTCCCAGCGCCTAAAACTGTGCGCCTCCATTTACACCAATGAAAATGTGGCTTAAGTCCCTGCAAGTAGATTTACGTGGACTGGGCCATATTCTATAACAATGCACGTAAATTTGGGAACGCCCACTAAATGCCCATTTCCCCACCCATGGCCATACCCCTTTTGAACTCCTTGCTTTAGAATTTAGGCACAGGTCATTACAGAATATACTTAGCGAGTTATGCATGTAAGTTCTAAATTATTGCCAATTAGTGCTCAATATACTATTCACGTCATATGGTGCACCCAGGCCTTCTAACTTACACCTGCCATTGACATAAGAGAGTGTGTCCACACATGGGAGCACCAATGCTGACCTTATGCTAGTATTCTATAACGCCAAATTAAATCCCACAGTCTTTTTAGGTAAACGATGATAACACAGAAAACTAGAAACAAAAATGAAAATGCTGATCATCTGACTTGGCTAACAGCACTATTAGCAATGTCCTTTTTAAATAAACTTTTTTTTCTTTTTATTATTTGCTTCTCATTAAAGAGTGCCCTCAGCAAAAAAAACAAAACAAAACACTTATTTAGGCAATACATTTCTTTGCCAAGTGGTATAGCACTTCTTTGTGTTTATAAGTGTGCTATAGCCTGTCTAAATGGCTGCACATATTGTTAAAGAAAACAGAGGCGATGGCTTCACATCGAGTTCTTGTGTGGCTTTAACCCAAGTCCCTGAAGAAAGACTTTTTGAAACCCGCGGAGTCGGGCGTTTCCAGGGGAAGCCAGTTAATGGAGAGTGAAGTGTCAAGTGAGAAACACTGTGCACGTTGTAGAGAAAGTTAAGAGATAAGTTCACGTTTTGATTTATTTATATTTAAGAAATAGCACCATTTGGACAGGCTATAGCATACTTATAAACACAAAGAGAAGCCCGATGAAAGAAGTGCTATACCACTTGGCAAAGAAATGTATTGCCTAAAAAAGTTTTTTTTTTTTTTTTTTTGCTGAGGGCACTCTTTAATGAGAAGCAAATAATAAAAAGAAAAAACGTTTATTTAAAAAATACATTGCTAATAGTGCTGTTAGCCAAGTCAGATAATCAGCATTTTCAGTCTTGGTTCTAGTTTTCTGAGTATTCTATAACAAACTTTTGGCACCAGGATGACATTATAGAATTAGTGCTAAGCACACAGCATAGGGGCACCTAGACTGGAAATGCAAATTTATAGAATTGCTTTTTATGTACACATGCTTGATAGGCCCACTCTTTGCAAATAGTGCACATCCCCTTGAAAGTGTGTGCACTATTAACAGCCAATGATAAAAGGCAAACTTTTCAGGGTTTTTTTTCCTGCTTGGATTTTTTTCATAACAACATGTAATGATATGTGATATGTCATTGACATTTACTGTATCATTGCAAACAAATGCCCATCCCTAGTACCGTATAACTGTGAGTGCCTCCTCTACCACCCAAACAGGCCAATTGATTTCAGGCTTTGCTCCACTGCATGCATGAATCTGTAGTTCTGATTTGTATTAGGAAATCAATGTGAAAATCAAAACTGCCAATCTATATGAACAATAAGGCAGAGCCAGGACTGCATTACCATGTTTGATTGATCTGAGGTGCATCTCTATTTACAACAGCTTGTGAGGATGTTTATGTTTCAGGTTTACAGCAGAAAATGGCTCCACTTTCAAAAAAGAAACAAAACTTTGAACATAGTGTAACCCTCTGTTACTCAAGGAAAGCCCTAAGATTCTGCACACTTTTTTTCTTTTCATTGCCTATTAAATCAGGCAAGAAAGAGAAAAAGGTACTGGCAATATCTGACAATTTTCCTTTAAATGATGAATTGAAAAATGCAAACACTGTACCATTAAAAAGCTGCTGTGAATTGCTTTTCAGCCAGTGTAAGATCTATAGTACATAAAGAGATCACCTGAGGGGCTCAGCTTCAGTGCAAATTTATAAGTCAGTGATGGAGGCTTCTTATTGATTTAAAAATAAATGTCTATGGTATGTTCAATATATGAAATCCCTCAGGGAAAGTTCAAAGGGTTGTAAATGTTCCAAGGAATATTTACTGCTTTCATACTTTATTGAACATCATTCTTCTCAATTATATTTTGGGGCTTATTGAAATCACTAATTATGACAAATCTAGGTTTAATCCATTAAGGACCGCTTGACAAGGGGAAAACAATAGGACCAATTTCCAAACAAAGGTATTGAGCCTCACTCCTGATTCCTGGCACCTGTGTGCTAAAAGAAATACCTCACATACTATACAATAGTGTGGCTTACACTGTTATCACTGGCCAGGTGAAAAATGAAACTTGGGCTTTGTTATGTGACTTTGTTCCTGAAACTTTTGAAGCTTTTCTTTTCTTTTGGGTATCACACTCTTCTTCTGTATTTGGCAATAGTCTGATTTCACGTACCTCAGGATAGTTTATTAGATGTAGTTGAATGGCGTTAATAAACACCACATCAAAGCACAACAGCATGAAGCAGCCTGTCTCCATATTGTATGCTGCACAGTCCTCATTTGCCTCTATTGCTAAGCATACAGAGCAAGCCTCAACCCATTTTGAAGGTATTCAATAGTGGCTGAACAAGAATTGTATAAAACTCATTTGAAACTTTTCTTTCTTTTTTTTTCACTCAGGAAGATTTGGTTCCAGAACTGGAATAACACTATGGGGCCCTTTTACTAAGCCGCGTAGGCGCCTACAAGCGCCCAAAACTCACTAAATTGGAGTTACCACATGGCCTTTGCATTAATTTCAATTTTGGCGCGTGTCCGCTACGTGCGTCTCAAAAATATTTTATTTTGTGGTGTGTGGCAGCAACACGCATCAAGTGGCATTTGAAGTGTGTAGACCATTACCGCCAGGTTACTGCGTGAGACCTTACTGCTAGGTCAATGGCTTGCGGTAAGGTCTTAGACCCAAAATGGACATGCGGCAATTTTGATTTTGCTGCACATCTATTTTTGGCAAAATAAAAAGCATTTTTTGTAGGTGTGCTAAAAAATAATTATGTGCGCACCCAAACATGTGTCTACACTACCGCAGACCATTTTTCAGCGCACCTTAGTAAAAAAGGACCCCTATATTGGCCCCCTTTCGTTCCCTCCTCCCAACTTCTTTTATCAACCCATCTACCCCTCCCAGTCATATTCACTCTTCCCCTGCCTTTTCCTCCCTCCTCCCCTCCACGATCTTTGTTCAAAGCCTTCATCCCATGCTGCTATACTTGACATTTACAGAAGTACTGTGGCGAAAACTGAAGTGCTTAGTTTTGGGTGTTGTGGCTGTAGCAGCTTGTGAGTAAACATGGGGTCTATGCAAGCACAAGCTTTGAGTTGATTGGCCTAGTGGTTAGAGCAGTGGGCTATGAATCAGAGAAAGTGGGCTAATCATTTTTCACCGTTCATATCCTCCGGTACAAATCAGAGATGCCATGCGGGGGGGGGGGGGGGCCTGCTCACAAGAGTGAGATGTATAGGCAATGAACGTAAGGTATAAATTTAGGAAGTTTTAAGTGTTAAAAGGGAGTCATAAATGAAAAAAAAAGGAAAATAATATATGTGGAGGGGAGTTTTTGATATGAAGTCTAAGTGAAACTTTGGATGTTTTACGCTCTGAATGTCCCAAATCCAAATAGCAAATGTAACCATTTTGGAAAAAAGAAAAATGTATATCTTATTTTTTTTTAAATACCGTTTCAAACAAGGTTTTGTGCTTTGTGCATTTATCTTTTAGACCATTAAAAAAACCCGCACAAGTTAAAACCGCACAAATGTCCCCCTTTCTCTGCCCCTGCTTAAAAAAAAAAAAATTACATTGGTAGCAGAGTCCCTCTTCCATTGCCTTATGAAAAAATATCACAGCACCAGCATATTAAACAAACAAATAAAAAAGTAGCAGTAGGGTCCTGCCTTTCCTATTTCTATTAAAATTACAGCAGAAACAGAGCGCCCCGACTCCCTTACTCCATCCATATAAAAAAATAGAGACAGCGGAGCCCCACCTTCCCTAACCTTAGGCAGTTGATCCCCACTTTCCCTACAAGTGGTAAAAAAAAAAATGTTGCAGAAGCACACCCACCAATTGGGGGAGGGGAGGGAGGGAGACATATCCTATTCTAATGTTTATCTGTTATAGTGTTATTATTATTTTAAATTTAAAAACATTTTTGTCTAATCAAATGTTAGATATTTTACAAAATTGAGCAAATCTGCCAGACAGCCATGAACCAGTTGCTGCAGGAAAGAGGGCACTGTGATTGTTGGTTTCCAAGCATACCTAACAGCACCAACAATGCCAAAATGTGTTTCCATCCTTAAGGTTGGACATCCTGATGAGTAGGACTGAATAGGGGTCAACTAATACATGTGGAGCAGGAGGGAACAGAAGCTGAAAAAGAAGAAGTTGGTCCAGGAAACAATGAATAGCAACTGGCTGAAGCAAAAACCACTGACAAATATAGAGAGTTACTTCATCAACCACATACAGATAAAAGCCTGACAAAGGAATGATTAAGCAGGAAAGGCAAGCACATCCATCACAAACTGTGCAAACATTATTGCATCATTGTACCAGAGAAACACTAGGATCACGACCCAGACATAACTGTACAGCTTGAAGAAGTTATATTCATCTAGTCTCTTTGAAAATTGTAAGAAATATTATGCATAAAAAAAAAGAAAAACGACAACTTTGAGGTACAGGAGAAAAACACAATAGCACGGCTAATAGACTCAGCAGTCACTTAACTGAAATGTGACAAATTTTTGCACTTAGAGTTTAAATTAAAAAAAAAATAATAATAACACACAGTAAGTGCAAAGCCTGTATGTTAATTGTTAGAGACATTTGCAGGATGTCCCTTTACAGTTACCACACGGAACATTTATTTATTGTTCCCCTAATTCTGTAATTTTGCACGCAGATTTTAATGATCAGTATACATGGTTGCATGCATAGGTTATAGAATACTGGCAGTTATGCACATAATTTAATTGGTAAATCAGGCACTCATTGTTGCTAACAACAAGTAATTGGTGATAATTGGAGTTAATTGGTACTAATTGCCATTGATTTGCAGATGCGCGCATAACTGCACTTAGTTGCTATTCTAGAATCTTAGCATGCAAAAGCTTAACTGGAAGAGGGCATGCATGTGGGATGGGCATGAGCATGTCAGGGGTGCGCCCAGCATGTAAGCTCTAGCCTTCTATAAACTATGGACCTCATATTCAAAGCAATTTTACTGGTTGTCAACGGCCGCTGACTGGTTAAATTGCACATAACTGGCTATCCATGAATACTGAGTGGGAGATAACTGGTTATCTCTGTTTAATATTCATGGTTAGCTCAGAACCTGGAGCTGGCTATCTCGGGGGCATTTCAGGGGTGGTTACACTTAGGACCCGATATTCAGTGCTAACCCCCGTATTCTATATAGCGCGCCGATATTGGTGCAGATTCTATAACAATGTGTGTAATTTAACAAGCTTAACAAGCTAATGAGAGCTGATAACAGCACTTAACAAACAATAATGAGCACTAATTGGCACTGATTAGAAGTTAGGCACACACTAAGTGCATTCTGTAACCATGTGTGCCAAAATTCTAATGCACACAGGTAAAAAGGGACATGATTATGGACGGGGAAATGGGTATTTTGTCGGCATTCCTAGTTATAGAATATGGCTCAGTGTGTCTAAATCTATGCGCTGAGATTTATGCCACACTTTCTTTGGTGTAAATGGATGCACATAGATTTAGGTGCTGAAATATCAACTAAGCATAATCTATAATCCGCGCCTAAATCTAGGCACCAATTATAGAATTAACTTAGACGGCACTGATTTCAACACAAATTTTTTAGGCACAATATCTAATAGAATCTCCCCCTAAATGGACAAGGTTAGCACATAAATAGGACTGCATAATTAGCTGTCCTATCTTTATGCAGTAGCTGATGGCTGGTTAACGCTGAATATCATCTTAACTAGTGATTGGCTGGCGGCCAATAATGAAACTAGATGTTCAATGTCAGTCGCCAGAAACGACCTGACATCGAATATCTGGGTTTAGCGCCGGGAAGCGGGCTTTAACTATGCTGCCCACTGCTGGCTGGAAATCGGGGAGTAAGTGCCAGCTTGTATAATTGTCTTTCATGTCATCTACACACAACTGTAATGGAAGCTTTGTGCATCAGCCTCTGTGCTGAGAGTGTGGAGCGAAGAACCAGCTGGCATCTTAGTTTTTGCTAGTCCCTGCCCAAATATTCTTATAGCAACCCAACTTAATGCTCACTGGGCAACTCAGGGTTACATACGATACTCAATTTTTATTGTTTAGTTGTCTTGGACTGTCTGCAGTATAAACAGACTTTTTTTCCCCAGAAAAACAAATCAATACTAGATTTATATCCAGTTGGCATTGTAGTATCAATAAAGAGAAAGGAGCCAACTGCATTGCCATCAATCTGCAAGGACAGTGATGCTTGTTAACTTACTACCATTTTGGAACTGGCAGTTTCAATTCTTATGTCAGTACTGGTCATGCATTCACAGTAGCTGTTCTGTGCAGAAAAGAAAATGTAATGCCCAGAATCAAGTAAATCCAACCCAAATAACAACCTTTCGTTAAATGCAAGGAATATATGTGACTTGAGTTATGGAAGATCATGATTAGCATTTCTATTATTAGTGTTCATATAAAATTCAATTTTCTTTCTGTTTACTTTTTTTTAGCACATCCAGAAAGTGTTTTGAAAATGCTTAAAATCCAGGTATCAGATTTATTGGATTGCTTTTTTTTTAAAACAGCTAATATCAGTACTCTTCCCTCATATAGCCCTAGCACTTTTCTCCAACTGTCTTCTACAGTACTTGCACTCTTTTTCCACCGTTCCAAGCCCACCAAGCTTTGCCACTATGGGTCCCTTGTCTCACCACTTCAGCACTTAACTTTCCATGGCCCCACAACAGTTGGCATCCTGGTGACAATGGTGCATCACTGGGCTCAGCCTTCCAGTGGCCCTGTGACACCAATTATCTCTAAACTCAGCTTCCTAACAGATAAACTGGCAATCGGTCTCCCACAGGCCCCAGAATGTATGACATCCTACAATTCAGCCTTTCGGTGACAATCGGATCACACCAGATCTCAACATGAGGCAGCTTCATGACATTTGTTCTCTTGCCAGTTATGGAGTTGCACAATAACATAGTATTTCAACAGTTACTGGTGAAAAGCAAGAAGAGGAAGAGAGTGGCAGTAGAGGAGGTGAAATGTGATACATATCAGTTATTTTGAATGTATTGGGAGAGGGGCTATAAGGATTCATCAGTTTGAACTGAATATCAGAAACTCTAATGGTTGAAGGGGCCTCACTTGAATAACTAATGTTTTGTCTGGCAATGGATTATCATTTTTCAACTAGTTTTACAGACTCTGGGAACATAAATAAGGGCTCTGGTAAGAAAGTCCATTATTTTCTTTAAAAAAGAGCATTGTTCACAGTTTAAACTCTAAATGCCCTCTCTAATTTCACAGTTTCTTCCAGTTCAGATTTCACCTTTTGCCTGAGCAGAAAAGTTAGTTTCTAAAATTTTGACTACAGTGCTAAGAGGTAGAAGATACTGTACCTCTGCTTCCTACTTCAGTAAGGCCCTCCGTAAAATTAATTGCAAGACTCCATATACTGATAATTTACATAGTTTTCTATTCAAAATTCAAATTGGTATTTACTCTGATAACTGGTTTTACTCTTCATGTAAAAGAGACATTTACATTGTCAAATGATTTAAGGGAAACCACTGATGCTATAACACTGTCAAAATTCAGGACTATTTTAATCTAACAGCAAACCTTCAGACAGTTCACAGAAACCAATATTGAAGGGAAAGGCAAAGTTCCAAGACAAAGTGGTGTATTTTCTCTGCCCCAGGACCCATGAGCTACAGTGGCAGAAATCAAGCAGGACCAAAAAAGACTTCTCAAGAGGTTGGTAATGCTTTCTGCTGCTATTTGCCACTCAGCACTTACCACTGACACCACTACCTGATCAATCAGGCTGATGAAAGCTAGCAGCACTGAATCTGTTGATAATGAAGTGCAGAATATACTTTATCATTTCCTCATCAGCCATAGGAATCCTTTATGACCTTTTCCTCATATGGCAAAATCAGCTAACATCTCAGAAAAGTCATGCAATTTTACTTTATCATATGTTATAAGGGTGAAAGATACAGCAAATTCTTTGGCAGAATATTTCTATAGAAAAAAAAATAGCAAACATAGGAGCATCTCTACTGGCCGCAGAAGATGTTCAAGTCTGATGAAGTCCATTTTGGATATCTTTAAGGAATGGTTTAATTCAGTTTGGCTTTAATTGAGTTTCAAGTGAAAATACCTCTCTTATCAGTATATATGTGCCTGAGTGGCTTACCTCAGGATATGTTACTTGCAAGGATAATTAAAGGGGAAGGATAATTTTATGGTGCATTTTTTTTTATGTTTATAACAAATAACCCCTTAAATGAGGAGTATTTTCCCTATGTTTAGGAGCAGCAATGCTTCAACTCATCCTGAAAAAAGAATACTATAGATGGGAGAAATTTGAATTGTTACTAGCCTATCCCTCATTTGGATAAATTAATAGGACATCTGTTTTTTTTGGCAATTGTTTAATTATCTAGAAGATCATCAGGTTCTAGCATGGTCAGGTTAGCTTCCAGTCAGGCCACAACCAGAATCTGCACTTTTAAAAATAGTCAATTATTTATCTACAAATTTGGATGACGGATGACTGTCATTAAATCTTTAGATCTTTCTGCAGCATTTGACACAGTGGATAATAATGATATTATCCCAATTGCAAAAGCCATGGATAGAAGGTAAAGCACTCTTTGAGTAATCATTTCTGTAATTCTATAAGGATCTGCCTAGTCTTAATTGGCAAGAATGTACTTAAAATGAGAGCATTCAAGTCATTTACGCATGTGTGTAAACATATTTGTGTGTAAATGAGCAGTCTCTGTCTATATGTTATTTGGTAATTATGAACCTAGATGTGATGGTGTATACTTTGTGGGTTGGCATTCACATAGTGAGAGTTTGTTGCAGCATGGTTGGGACATATGTTTTTAATGTATAGATTATAAACTCTTAGAATCTGCATTCATTCATTCTGCAGTCTAGATGTAACCATTTTCACCAGCTCTGTGCTTAATGTTTAGTGTCCATGCCTTAAAGATAGGCACATTTTTGGCCACTTGCTCTAGTATTCTATAAAGAAATGTAGGCACCCATTTTCTATATAGAATGAGTTTCAAAATAGGCACTTTTCTAGTACCTAAATCTAGGAGAATCCTTATAGCATTATCCTCACGTAGCCAATGTTTTGGGAGTCATACACGCAGGCCTCTAGGTCTTGTTGCTGCTGTATAACCTTGGCACACCAGTTGACACATGAAGACTAATCTCTCCGAAAATGTCCTTTATTGGAATAAGCACATTTACTCACAGTTAACTGCAGATCAGAGGTTGTGCCCCACTGGCAACGAGTCTCCTTGGTACTGAGATTAGCAGTAGGTCAGATCTGGCAGAATGCTGTACAATGACCTCTTTCAGCAACATTCAAGGTACGAACTAGGTTCTGTAACGTGGCTAGTACATGAAAGGGATCTAAAACTGGCTTACAAAAATGGCCACTACCGGAAACAAAACAGGGCACAGACTGACCCAGTAAGCAGGGGGGAAAGCACTATGGGAGTAGAGCCTACCACCTACCAACATCGTGAGCATTTACCACAAGCTAGTGCAATCACGGAGCCCAATACCCTACACCCACCACAATGCATTGCTGATGTGACTCTGCAGTGCACATAACAGAAAAGGTGTCACACTCACCGGAGAGCCACATCAGAACCAGGGAAAGGCTGTCACAGGATAGAACACATTCTGCTGTCATGGAGGTGGGTACGGCATTTTAGGCTGGCATACAGGCTGGGAAAAAAGTTTTTAAAGTGGGATTTTTTTGGTGGGAGGGGGTTAGTGACCACTGGGGGAGTCCGGGGAACTCATCCCCGATTCCTCCCGGTGGTCATCTGGGCAGTTGGGACACTTTTTGGGGACTTATTCGTGAAAAAAAGGGTCCAAAAAAGTGACCCAAAATTGCGGTAAAAACGCCTTTTTTTCGATTATCAGCTGAGTGCGCCCATCTCTCCTCAGCCGATAACCACGCCCCAGTCCCACCTTCACCATGCCTCCGACACGCCCCCGTCAACTTTATTCGTTCCTGCGACGGAGTGCAGTTGAAGATGCCCAAAATCGGCTTTCGAATATACCGATTTGGGCACCCATGTGAAAAAGACGCCCATGTCCCGATTTGGGTCGAAATATGGGCGTCTTTCACTTTCAATTATGAGGCGGATAATCTCCTACTGGAAATTAAGTTGTTGGATGATTTGCTCTTAATCTAGAAACATTGTACATCTTGTTTGTTTAGATTAATTTATATATAATTCTTCATTAAAAAAAAACATTTTTGTAATGTTTTATTGCATTTTGTTTTGTTTATGTATTTTATGTTGTAAACTGCTTTATAGTGGAGCGCATGATCTGGTGCGGGAGGTAATGGTGCTGGATCCACTTGATAACAGTGATCATAATATGATCGGATTTGATATTAGCTTTGAAGTAAGTATACATAGGAAATCAAATCCGTTAGCGTTTAACTTTAAAAAAAGGAGACTATTGTTAAATTGGAAGAATGTTGAAAAAAAACTTAGAGGCACGGCTGCGAGGGTCAAAAATTTACATCAGGCATGGATGCTGTTCAAAAACACCATCCTGGAAGCCCAAGCCAAATATATTCTGCGTATTAAAAAAGGAGGACGAAAAACCAAATGACAGCCAGCATGGTTAAAAAGTGAGGTGAAGGAAGCTATAAGAGCTAAAAGAAAATCCTTCAGAAAATGGAGGAAGGAACCAACGGAAAATAATAAGAAACAGCATAAGGAATGTCAAGTCAAATGCAAAGTGCTGATAAGGAAGGCTAAGAGGTACTTCGAAAAAAAGATTGCGTTGGAGGCAAAAACACATAGCAAACTTTTTTTAAAGTATATTAAAAGCAGGAAGCCGGCAAAAAATTGGCTGGACCGCTAGATGACCTAGGAGGAAAAGGGGCGATCAGGGAAGACAAAGCCGTAGTGGAGAGATTAAATAAATTCTTTGCTTCGGTCTTCACCGAGGAAGAGTTGGGTGGGATACAGGTGCCAGAAACGGTATTCGAAGCTGATAAGTTGGAGAAACTTAATCAATTCTCTGTAAACCTGGAGGATATAATGGGGAAGTTTTACAAACTGAAGAGTAGCAAATCTCCTGGACCGGATGGTATTCATCCCAAAGTACTGATAGAAATGAAAAAAAAAATATTGCGGATCTATTGTTAGTAATTCAATGCGAAGAAATGCAAAGTGATGCACTTAAGGAATAGAAATCCACGGGAGACGTATGTGTTAGGCGGGGAGAGTCTGATAGGTACGGGCGGAGAGAGGGATCTTGGGGTGATAGTATCTGAGGATTTGAAGGCGACGAAACAGTGTGACAAGGTGGTGGCCGTAGCTAGAAGGATGTTAGGCTGTATAGAGAGAGGTGTGACCAGCAGAAGAAAGGGGGTGTTGATGCCGCTGTATAAGTCGTTGGTGAGGCCCCACCTGGAGTATTGTGTTCAGTTTTGGAGGCCGTATCTTGTTAAGAATGTAAAAAGAATTGAAGCGGTGTAAAGAAAAGCTATGAGAATGGTATGGAATTTGCGTTACAAGACATATGAGGAGAGGCTTGCTGAACTAAACATGTATAATCTGGAGGAAAGGAGAAACAGGGGTGATATGATACAGACGTACAAATATTTGAAAGGTATTAATCCGCAAACGAACCTTTTCCGGAGATGGGAAGATGGTAGAACAAGAGGACATGAAATGAGATTGAAGGGGGGCAGACTCAAGAAAAATGTCAGGAAGTATTTCTTCATGGAGAGAGTAGTGGATGCTTGGAATGCCCTCCCGCGGGAGGTGGTGGAAATGAAAACGGTAACGGAATTCAAACATGCGTGGGATAAGCATAAAGGAATCCTGTGCTGAAGAAATGGATCCTCAGGAGCTTAGTCTAGATTGGGAGGTGGGGATGGTGGTTGGGAGGCGGGGATAGTGCTGGGCAGACTTATACGGTCTGTGCCAGAGCCGGTGGTTGGGAGGCAGGGCTGGTGGTTGGGAGGTGAGGATAGTGCTGGGCAGACTTATACAGTCTGTGCCCTGAAGAGCACAGGTACAAATCAAAGTAGGGTATACACAAAAAGCAGCAAATATGAGTTATCTTGTTGGGCAGACTGGATGGACCGTGCAGGTCTTTTTCTGCCGTCATCTACTATGTTACTATGTAATATATCATTTATCCTTAAAATCGGGTGTGGTACCGGAAGATTGGAGGGTGGCCAAAGTAACGCTAATTTTTAAAAAAGGTTCCAGAGGAGATCCGGGAAATTATAGACCGGTGAGTCTGAAGTCGGTGCGAGGCAAAATGGTAGAGACTATTATAAAGAACAAAATTACAGAGCATATTCAAAAGTATGGATTAATGAGACAAAGTGAACATGGATTTAGTGAAGGGAAATCTTGCCTCACCAATGTACTACATTTCTATGAAGGGGTGAACAAACATGTGGATAAAGGGGAGCCGGTTGATATTGTGTATCTGGATTTTCAGAAGGCTTTTGACAAAGTACCTCATGAAAGACTCCAGAGGAAATTGGAGAGTCATGGGATAAGAGGTAGTGTTCTATTGTGGGTTAAAAACTGGTTAAAAGATACAAAACAGAGAGTAGGGTTAAATGGTCAGTATTCTCAATGGAGAAGGGTAGTTAGTGGGGTTCCCCAGGGGTCTGTGCTGGGACCACTGCTTTTTAACATATTCATAAATGACCTAGGGATGGGAGTAACTAGTTATTCAAAGTAGTTAAATCGTGGGAGAATTGTGAACAATTACAAAAGGACCTTATGATACTGGGAGACTGGGTGTCTAAATGGCAGGTGATGTTTAATGTGAGCAAGTGCAAAGTGATGCATGTGGGAAAGAGGAACCCAAATTATAGATACGTCATGCAAGGTTCCACGTTTGGAGTCACAGACCAAGAAAGGGATCTAGGTGTTCTCGTTGATGATATGTCGAAACCTTCTGCTCAGTGTGCTGCTGTGGCTAAGAAAGCAAATAGAATGTTAGGTATTATTAGGAAAGAAATGAAAAACAAAAATGAGGATGTTATAATGCCTTTGTATCGCTTCATGGTGCGACCGCACATCGAATATTGTGTTCAATTCTGGTTGCTGCATCTCAAAAAAGATATAGTGGAAATAGAAAAGGTGCAGAGAAGGGTGGCAAAAATGATGAAGGGGATGGGATGACTTCCCTATGAGGAAAGGCTAAAGCAGCTAGGGCTCTTCAGCTTGGAGAAAAGACGGCTGAGAGGAGATATGAAATAGGTCTATAAAATAATGAGTGGAGTTGAACAGATAGATGTGAAGCATCTGTTTACGCTTTCCAAAAATACTAGAACTAGGGGGCATGAGATGAAGCTACAATGTAGTAAATTTAAAACAAATCAGAGAAAAGTTTTATTCACTCAACGTGTAATTAAACTCTGGAATTCATTGCCAGAGAATGTGTTAAAGGCAGTTAGCTTAGCGGAGTTTAAAAAGATTTGGACGGTTTCCTAAAGGAAAATTCCATAGACCATTATTAAAAGGACTTGGGGAAAATTCACTATTTCTGGGATAAGCAGTATAAAATGTTTTGTACCTTTGGGGATCTTGCCAGGTATTTGTGGCCTTGGTTGGCCACTGTTGGTAACAGGATGCTGGGCTTGATGGACCTTTGGTCTTTCCCAGTATGGCAATACTTATGTACTTATAGCATCCATAAGAAGAAGTGATCTATAAGCTTATTAAATAGACTTACATCCCTATTGCTAAAGCTACTTAAGAGGCAGTAATATCATTTTATTTTTATAGCAAGGATAACAGTATTTGTCCCAGAGGTGCACAAATGCTGGCGCATACATTTACATTTGCTCTGAGGCAAGTATATTGCAACGTCGCCCTACTCTGCCCAAACTATGCCTCTAGGAATGCCTATAAGCAGTGCATATGTAAGTATAAACCATCTGGCTTATTTATTTAATTTCATACAAGTTAGTATACCACTTTGCACAGGAAGTATTAAAGCAATTTATAAAATTATAAAAGAAGGTACAAAATAAACAGGCTGTCAGTAGCAGGTGAAAAAGAACCACAAATGGAAAGACACAATAGAAGAAAGGGTAAAGTGAGTGGGCTCCTCATTGTAGTTGTCCACGGTATTCGGGCACCCTGATTCCTGGCATAAGTGTGGGCACCTACATGTAGCAAGAGTGTGTGTAGTTTACAGTATTCAGTAAGTTATGCATGTAACTGGGGGACCTGTCCATGCCCCTTCTATATTTTGTCATATGTTTGTCACCCTAGCATTTGTACACTATCCCCTTAATTCTATAAATGGTGCTAAAAATTGTGCATGCAAATTTGGGCTTCTGCAATTTAATTGAATAACGAGCCAATTAGCACCAATAAATGGGACCTAATAATCAATTATCAGTGCTAATTAGGATTCATTTAAATGTATGTGCGCATATTTATGAGTCAGGATACATGTGTAAATTTTACATGTGGCTCCAAAAAGAAGCACAGCAAAAGAAAACCTGTGAGCACCTGCTCATGGTAAAATTAAAATGGGGTACTCATAGGCCCAAATGATTTTGTGTTTGTAGTTGTCAGGACCCCTGACACAAACATCACATTTATATGAAAGGTCAAAATGTTGCTTCAAAAATGATTTTGCATCAAAAATTATGATGGATAGTATACACTTAACAAACCAACAAAAGACAAGACACTGTCTTCAACAGCATATCACTAGCAGTATTCATAGGGTATTACTTGGTTAGTCCTGGGACCACTCAGAGGTTGATGTTAACATGACACTCTTTAACATTAAAGAGGATTAGTGTATTAGTAATGTTAACTTTTACTTTTCTACCCCCCCCCCCCCCCCCCCTTGCTAGAAAAGCAGTCAGCTCTGCAAAAAGAAAAGAGATTGTTAATAAGCCTCCCCGGATCGTGAAATTGCGGTATCCGCTTTCTGTCTGTAACCACAGCAGCGGCTCAATCTTAACGAAAGAGGAGGGTGCTACAAAGTGAATTCAGACAGGACGGACAGAGCAGCCAATCCCAAGGGGGGTGCAGAGTAACACAGCACAGCTTGATATTCCACTGCTCACTTAGGTTTCCGCATGTCTCCTAATCTATGACTTCCTGCTGCAGCGGCTCGATCTTATAGGGAGAGGAGGGTGCTACAAAGTGACATCAGATGCAGTGGGCAGATCAGCCAGTCCAAACAGGGTGCAAAGTAACACAGTGCATAGGTCTCTGCATGTCTCCTATTCTCCCTAAGACAGTTTTCTATGCTGTTCCAAATCACAAGGGGGCATGTTGGGGGTGGTATTTGGGCATTCCCAAAACGTGCACATATTTCTGCCATAATGGAACAAAGCAAAAACATCCGGGGCTAAAAGTTAGACGTTTTGGTCTAGATCTGTTTCAATCACAACTAAGTCACAAAAGAGCCCCAAATGACCACTGGATATATTAAGGCATAACACCCCTTACTCCCCCAGTGGTCACTGAACTCCTCCCACCCACCAAAGATGTGAAAGAAATAGTAAATATCAGCCTTTATGGCAGCTTCAGTCCAATTAGAGCAGCAAGCAGGTCCCTGGAGTTGCCTAGTGGTCGGTGCAGTGCAATGTAAAGAAAGAGACCCAGGCCCATATCCCACTCTAACTTTTACACTTGTGATGGAAGTGTGAGCCCTTCAAAACCCACTAAAAACCTATTATACCACATATAGGTGACACCTGCAGGCATAAGGGCTATTGTAGTGGTGTACAATTGGGTACAGTAGGTTTTTGGTAGGGATTGGAGGGCCCACCATACAATAAAGAGAGTAACGGTGAGATGTGTACCTAGGAACATTTATGTGAAGTCCATTGCGGTGCCCCCTAGGGTGTCCCACAGCTCTGCTGGGATGTCTGTGTGGCCAATCGACTAAGAATTCTGCCCCCCATAATAATAATAATAGTAGTAATAATAATTTATTTCTAGCCCACTGTATTCTAAGTGGGCAACAAAAATTACATACAAAGTAAAAAAAAAATCACAATGCAAGACAAAAAAATATATAATCTGAAACTAATACAAAACCCTAATTTAACTACTGCTTAAAAATATGCAATACAGTATTAAACTAATTGTCCATATGCTTGAATGAACATGTGGGTTTTTAATTCTCTCTTAAACTGAACAGTACTCTGAAAGGATCAAATTTCAATAGACAAGCTGTTCCATAATTTAGGGGTATGTTTACTAAGATGTGTTAACGTTTCTAACACGCCTTTAAATTTAAGGCGCGTTAAATGCTAACGCACCTATACATTTCTATGGGCGTGTTAGCATTTAACGCGTGTAAACCATTTATGTGCGTTAAAAACTCTATTGCGCCCATAGCGCACCTTAGTAAACACAGGCGTTAGTGACTTTGATATAAAATATAGAAGATCTAAACTCTTCTAAATGAACCTGCCTAAAAGATGAAATTTCAAGTAGCTGCTTTTGTGATGATCTAAGAACACGTTGGGGCTGATAACATCTTAGGATGGAACTAAGTTTTTGAGAAATACCACCATTCAATACTTTAAAATGGCTTGTTTTTGTGCGTTTTTCCCTTTGACTTTTTTTTTTTTCAAAAGTGGTTCAAAAGGATAGACACACTGAGCACAAAAACATCTGCAAATGGCCATTTTTGAAACAAAAAGTTGGATGTTTTTTTCTAGTTCGAAAATGGCCATGTATGTATGTTCGCTACTGGATTTTTGGACATTTTCCGCAAAACGTCCAAAATCGGATTTAGACTTTATATTGAAAATGCCCCTCCATGTGGACTAATATGCAGCCACACTTTTGGAGGAGGGTTAATACGCATTTGGCATATGCAAATTGGCACTACCACTGTGGTAGCACATACACCTGTCAGTAATTCTGAGTTTGGTGTGTGCTGGATCCCGCGGTATAAAATATTTTTCTATTTTCTACTGTGGGGGGTGTTCACAGCTGTAATCAGCAGTGCAGCCATATTAGCGCATGATGCATGGTTACCATGCGGGTGGTGCAAGAGCCCTTACCGGTAGGTCAATGGCTGGCAGTAAGGGCTCAGGCCATAAATAGGTGTGCACTAGTTTTAATTTTTGCTCACACTTATTTCCCGGCCCATTAAAAAATGGCCTTTATTCCCAGTTGCGGTAAAAAGTGGCCCAGTGCGCACCAAAAAGATGCGCCCACACTACCGCAGGCCACATTTTACCATAGCTTTGTAAAAGGACCCCTAAGTGAACTGACTTGCATTTTTTCTGTAAATCTATATGAGAAACCATTCCATTCAAACTTTTTTTCAGATTTAGACATGTACAGGGTGAACAGATAGATAGCATTACTAGTCTGTGGGTCCAAGAAAACAGAAGGGTAGCCGACCCGCAAACAAAAGCAGATCAGTGTAGATAAAACCAAAGTTTATTGGAAAATAGGTGATCAAAAATAAAAAGCCCTACTGGAAAATAGGTGATCACCTATTTTCCAATAAACTTTGGTTTTATCTACACTGATCTGCTTTTGTCTGTTTTCTTACTAGTCTGTGGGCCTTATCCAGGCAGGAGGCATTTCTAACTGGATGTCCCATTCACCGGGGCCGTTTTCCGGATAATCAGATAGACCACCTTGACACTATGTAGGACACTATCTAGGAAACTTTGGGGAGGACACAGATTTTTCCAGGTATTGGCAATATTTAGTACCATTATTTGAATAACCATCCTAGTTAATTTAGGACTGCAACTGTATGGATAGCTATCCAGGTACTGGCACTGATGCCTGAACATCTCTATACTCAGATTTCCAGTGTCACTACTGGATAGCTGCTGGTGCTGAAAATGCAGGTTTATCTTTAAATGCCACAATGGAGTTTAAAAATAGCACTCACCATGGAGTTTCAATATGGGGATCTGTATTATTATTCTCTTGTAATAGCTGTCTCAACATATTTCATTATATGCTACTCATAACTCCCAATATTCTACATCTGCATGTATGAACAGAACCTTCCTCTGACCTTGTTCTCCTATGATTTTCTTTTCCATTTGCTGCATTATCTTCTTCCAGGCATGCCTTCCGTCCCTCATCTTTTCATCATGTTTTCTGGCACATCCTCAGCTGCAGCTGGAGCAGAAGTGATTGAGTGCAGACAAGTAGAGGCAGGAATGTATTTCAGAGAAATTTGACAGAAAATCCGGACAGGCTCTGTAAACACCAAGATGACATTCCTGTTGAATTTTGAAAAATCTATACTGTTTGGACAAGTATTGCTGAAAGGTTACAAATGATCAGGCAACAGAGACATCTGTTATGCATCATTGATCATTGCTAGACCCGCTAGCACATTTGTGATAATGTGATTACAGAGATGACCAGAATACACTATAAACATTGCAGATATATCTACACTTAAACTCCGGATTCTATATAGCGTGTCTAAAATTGTGTGTGCAAATCCGGTCATATTCTGGATTTTCAAGTGCAATTTAATTACTTAGCAAGCCAATCAGCGCTGATAATTGCTACTTAACAAGCAATTATTAACACTAATTTGCATTAATTACAATTTACACACATATCTTGCTAGATGTACTCCGTAAAGTGGTGCACATAAATTCTAATGTGTGCTGTCAAAAAGGGGCGTGACCATGGGTGTGGAGTGAGAAGGCCATGGTCATTCCAAAAATCTATGTGCATGGTTATAGAGTATACCTGTTCTGTGCCAAACTTAGGCGCCAGCATTTACACCAGGTTTTAATTGGCATAAATGAACACAAGTTTCAAGTTTATTATTTCAAGATTTATTTAATCTTGATATACCACCCTGGAGAGTACTATCTGAGTGGTGTACAACGTCAAAATTATGAAGAGGGGAAAAGGAAAAGAACTACATCAATGATAGGAAACAGCTAAAGAATAGGCAAACAAGTGGGAAAGAATAGAGGAAAAAGAAAAGAATGGGGTCATCCAGTCATTCAGCAGGGTAGCAGGTGTTTACATGTCCAGTCCTCGGGGGCGGGCAAAGCAGGGAAACATCACCAGACATTAGGAGGGAAAAGCATCCCAAAATAGGAATTGTCTTTACTTCAGATTTAAGTGTAGTGTGTGAAGGTTCCAATCTTACTGTCAAGGGAAGGGAATTCCACAAGGTGGAATCCATCACACTGTAAGTGTGTTAGGTGCAGGCATAGCCGCTAGGTGTATTCTATAAACTACACCTAAATCTAGGCACGGTGTACAGAATATGCCTAAGTGGAAGCATTTTTCATGCCAATTTTTCAGTTGCCATATATATAGTCCCAAATGTGTTGTTTCATGGGATATGTACAACATGGAGAGAATCAGTCCCATAATCAATGGCATTTATCCGATTAGTCAGTGCTGCTGACCAGGACCATACCTGGATTGTCAGTGACATTATTTATATAATGCCACTGAAAATCTCTACAGATCAACCCATCACTATCTGGATAGATTTGGGGCAGTCCCGTGGCAGAGCATAGATAGATCCAGGAGTTACCCGGAGATCGATGACATTCAGCATCAATATCTGGATAATGATCTGGATAACACAGCATAGCGAAAAAAGCTACCGTAAGTCATGTGGTTAGTTATATGGGTATTAGCCCTCAGTATCACCATTTTCCAAGTAACTCTTGGTACTGCCCATTATATCGAGTTATTCAGAGCCAAAAAAATTACAAGAAAGTTGTACCTTTCTTGAATAATATTTGTGTAGCTATCAATTTATTAAGGGGTCCTTTTACTAAGCAGTGCTAAAAATTGACCTGTGCTAGCCACAATGCAGGACTCTCCCATGCACTAAGGGAGTCTGGGGTCACAATAGTGACCACAAACTGATTTTCCAATTAGGAGGTGGCCATATTAGCATGTGAGCACTTACAAACACCTATTTTGCAGGTGGTAAGGACTCATGTGCTAATCCTGTGTGCATGCATGCAAAACTTACCAAGAGATGCCTGAGCATGCCCCATAGTAGGCCATTTTAAGGTGCTTAGTAAAAGAGTCCCAAAAATTTGAGTTCATTCTCAAAATCTGCTTTAGAGAGATGACCAGTTCAGTAAAGCAAGACGTGTTAAGAACTGCATCTATGAGCTGGGCCATTGACCAAAGTCTTATTTGCTTAATATTTGTTTATAAAACTTATTTTGCTTCAGGAGATTTTCAATCTTACAGACTTCTCTGCTTTGCTTCGGAACGCTTGAAACATAGTCCCCTGGGACCATGGGGTCCCAAGCATTATTTCAATTGTATAGCCCTAGAACCAACTCAAAATGTACGTGTGTTTCACTACATGTTGGCCAAAAGGCTTTCAAATGAGCAACAGAGTAAATGACTAGGTATTTTAAAGCTTTTACAATAAGAAAACTGAGAGTGGTCAAATGATCTTGTTTTGCTATGTTGTCTACTTGACCTATCTTCTTAAACAATACTCAATTGGATAACTCACAATTATTTATTCCAGGTTATGAGAAGAAATAATGCATATCTTTCCACTCAATGACTGCTACTGCTGCAATGGAAAGGGGAAAAGGACTAAAAATAGGGACACAATCGTTGGTAAATAACAACAAATAATTGTGGTGCTGTTCAAAGGAGTGAGATGAATCTGCCAGACAAAAGAATAAGGATAATGGCCATGTCTCCTTATTTGACTACTAAATTGGATGGCACTGAAGGTTAATGACACAGTTTTAGAATATACATTGTCTTTTTCAGTATGAAGGAAATGTTACTGAGGGTTAAATTTAAAATACATTTGTGCCGATAAAAATGCAGTCTATGTGTATAAATGACCTTTCATAAAATTGCCCAGATTCAGGTGTGTACAGTTATGTGCATACATGCTACCCCCAGACTCTATATATGGAGCTAAAAATTGTGTTGCAAATTAGGGTGCATGCCCAATTTGCAACACAATCTAATTGAGTAACAAGCCAATTGGTATCAATAATTGGGGGGTAACAATCAATTATTGGCATTACATTGTCAACAATTTGACTTTGCATCAGAGCCAGTCTTAGGCAGCGGTGACAGGGGGGTTGCACAGGGCTTTGCGCTCCTAGGGGCCCTGCATCTCTGGCATGTCTGTCTTTATGTTTCAGATCACCTCTCTGCTCTGTAGCTTAATGTGCATCCACATTTCAGTAGAGAGCATCAGGCAGCGGCAGCGATTTTCATATCCTGTCAGTAAGGTAGGGTTCCGAGAGCTCTAAACCTCCTTTTAAACTCTGATAAATTATGGCTTATGGTGGCGGGTGTGGGCGTGGACAAGGGCAGGGGGGTCCAATGAACTGGTCTGCACAGGGCCCCACAATTGCTAAGACCGGCCTTGATTTGCATTTGCATATTGCTATGCAATATTCTATAAAGAAGTGTGCACAAATCTTACAGCGTGTATCTGGAAAGGGGCTGTGGCCATGGGAGGGGAGGGGCATAAGCAGGTGCATACAGTATTATAGAATCTGGGGGATCTGAATCTTACTTACGTGTGAGGATTTATACCAGATTTCAGTTGGTGTAAATCCACACACCTCAAATGTCAAGTGCAAATCCCAGTGCTACATACTATTCTATAAATGGTTTCCACTCAAAGCACTCAGTGTACATTTTTTGGGGGGTTCCATTTACTGAATCTGAACCAATATTTATATTTACCTCTTACAATCTGATTGAAGACAAAGTTTGGCATGTTTCAGAAAAATGTTGACTTGGCTTTTTCCGTACCTAAATAGATGGCACAGAGCTCTCTGATTTAGATATTGAAAGGTAGAAGACTGTTTTCATGAATTGCACTCCATGAGCTCAATATTCAGTGGGACTGAGTCCACATAATGCCGCTGAATATCCAGTCAAACTATCTTCAGGGAGTGTCGTGACACCTGGGAGTGGAGCTTGGGCAGAGCTGGAAGTTACATACATTTTATATCTATCAAAATGTGACCAGAGATGATCATTGGTAATTGTTTATTTCACAGCATTGCTATTCTGTGGGACAATGATAAAGCTGAGTATCTCTTATTGAGAAAAAAAGTTGTTGTGATCGTATCATCGGGAAGGTTTTCTGCATGTATACCACTGAATACAGAAGCTGATTACAAAATGACAATGGATAAAATGGTGTATTTGATTTACAGACTTCATAGCCACTCTATTAATACTTGTTTATTAATATGGAAGCTGCATGTGGAAGCCTCTTGGGATGAAAAGAAGGATATAATATAATAGATGAGATCAGCTTCTAAAACAACATCAATTTATTGGAACACCTACTATTATTGCTCAACAAGTAATGAGTGAAAGAAATATATCATTGTTGGACAGTGGGAAGCCAGACTACAGCTAATATGATGTTTTGTTGCCCACTGTTTCCACAAATGAAAGTGATAGAACTGTGAATGTGACTAGAGAGTGACAGAATGAGAGAAAAGGGAAAACCAGAAGAAGCCATAACGCAAATTTGCATGCATAATTTCCCAAAGAAACAAACAAAAAAGTCCTAAAATTGTCCAGAACATCCAAAACATGAGCTGAAACTAATCAGTTTATGGAATGTGAGCATGAAATAATCTTTGAGGGCAGCAAGTCGTGTATCTGGAATTACTGCCTGTCATTTTGCTGCCCATACACCTTATCTCATTGAAAAGATTTGAATACCGAAGAGTGTCCAAAACAACACTTTTTTTTTTTAAATGTATAGTACTACTTAAAATAAATCTTCTTCAAAATAATTAGATATGGGTTGGTTTTATACACTGTGGTTCAAGATATTTGGGTTTGGAATTGGATTCTCCCTGAATTTCAGCCATTTGGGCCTGGAAACAAGGTGGAAGTAGTGAGCCCAAGCTAATACTATGTTAAGCTCTCCTGGTCAATTAATGCTACTGAGAATGTACCATTTTTGTATTTGGTTGATAAGGGTGCCCTGAGAAAGGAGGATTAGCAGACATTATAGAAGAAGAGAGAAAAAAATACAATAAACTAATACATTAAGCAGGGGAAAGGAATGTAATCAAACTGTGGTAAAAGGCAGGTTTTTATTGCACCTTGATTTACCATGGGTGTCACTAACCTGTGGCATGTAATCCCACATGAAAAGAATAACACTGATTGTGAGGGGGTTAGACGGTTTCCTAAAGAATAAGTCCATAAACCGCTACTAAATGGACTTGGGAAAAATCCACAATTCCGGGAATAACATGTATAGAATGTTTGTATGTTTGGGAAGCTTGCCAGGTGCCCTTGGCCTGGATTGGCCGCTGTCGTGGACAGGATGCTGGGCTCGATGGACCCTTGGTCTTTTTCCAATGTGGCATTACTTATGTACTTATTCTATCGGCCCAGAAGCAGCAGATCACCAAGCTGCAGCCCAATGCTCCCAGGCTGCATCTTAAAGGGGATGATGCTCACCAAAGCTGGCCACCAATGACAATCTAGCACCCTGTGTCTGACCCCCCCCCCCCCCCCAATTACAACGTCTCACTCATCAAGATCCATCCCCCAAACACAACCTCAGAAAGGCCCTCATATCACTAAGGGTCTACAACATCTCGCAGCCTGTCCTACCACCCTCCTCCCCCCAGGCCTAACATCATTATTCCTGGTGTCTAGCAGGATTGGGCAGGAGTGAGATTGTAGAGTATATTGTGATATTCCCCCTTCTCACTCAGGGTGACCTGGTGCTCAATATGCAGATCAGATGCAAATTAGTGTGCTACCCCTTCTAGCTCAGGGTGACCTGGTTCCCACTAAGCAAATTAAACAGGTCTCACCAACTGCATATTTCTCAGGCAACTCTTTATTCCAGCCCCTGGGCAGACTTCTTCTAGCTTAATACTTTATGCTTTCATAGATCTTCACACTGAGCCTCCCCACACAGATACATGGGCTCAGTACTACACCAATACTTTGGGGACTCTCAACCCCAGGCTTTGCAGCCTGCTTCTCTCAGTACCCTGGACACACAGTCCTTTCTTCTGTGGACACACAGTCCCCTCTTTGAACACACAGTTCTGGACACACAGTCTCCTCTTTGAACATACAGTTCTGGACACACAGTCCTTTCTTCTTTGGACACACAGTCCTTTCACTGAACACACAGTTCCTATAAGTACTGAGGACACACAGTCAAACACTAATGCTTTAGGGACTTCTTACCCCAGGATTTTCAGCCTGCTGATCTCCTTTGGACACACAGTCCACCATAAGTCCATAGGGTTAGCCAGTATCTTTCAGGGCTCTCTCTTCTTCTGCTGCTAGCTCACTCCTCTTCCTTTCACAACTCAGGTGAGGTATAAAGTGGTTAATTAGATACACAGGACCCAGCCCATAACCTCCCACACCTGTGGACATCCCAGGGCTCTCCCCGGTCCTAGTGACCTCCACCTATTCTCCTGCTAGCGCCCTCTAGTGGCCTACCCTGTATAGGACAGTCCCATACTTATCATAATATTCAGGAGGACAAACTCCTAATATATATCCAGAGGTACTTAGCTGACAGAACACTACTAAATAGCAATTATTCTGGATGTGACTAGGGGAAGCGTACCTTTTTGGCCCTATAGCTAGCTAGCTGTGCTGGAAAAAGGAACAGTGCCACAGATGGAATATATTATGATTTATTATGTATAAAAATAGTAGTTATGTATAGCAAATGCAAAACAAGATTACAAAACTAGATTAGTCTCTAAAATATATACAAAGGTATGTGATTATCCAAACGGACTATCTAAATGAGTGATTATACAACCAATCACAATATTGATATCCTAATGATTATTATGAGAACTTACACCACATGTCTTATGCAAAATACACAGTTAGCAGCTAAATTCACAGACCACCAGTCCTAACACCCAATCTGTCACAGACAAAAACCCAAGAACTAACTATCCCCTAACTAATAGGTAGTAAACCCTGTTATCTCACCCTGCAGTCCGTGGCAGACTTCCAATGGTAAAGAAGCAAATTCCTCCTCTGAGACTCAAGCTGAAGCCTCTGCGAGTCTCTCAGTCCAGGAATAAAGTCCAAGGTCTGTATTCTGGATACAGATGGCACAGTCTTTAGGTTAGGCCATGCATCGTAGCTGAGAAACCTTGTTAGTTTATTACAAGGTCTGCAGTTCACTGGTGTTTTAGGAAATCAGTCTCTCTCTCTCACTCTCTCTCTTTCTCTCTCTCTCTCTCTCAGAACCTTCTATCCTCCCACGGTCTTCTGGTCTTCTTTCTTCTTCTATTCTCCTTCAGTCCAACATTGGCATCCAAGGGTCAGATGATACCTGTTGACCAATCACAGGTGGTGTAATAATGTCCAGCCAGCTTCATGGTCATGAAGAGAGGACTTTGTTACAGCAAAGATCCCATACTCCTGGACCCTCTGTCCGAGGAGATAACTGGGCTAGTTTACAACAAATAATATGTCCTTGACTGAAGTCATCATGGTATGCTCAGCAGTAATTTTCCTTTTATAGAAAAGCTGGTTTCTGATGACTACAGGCAGAAGTATCCATATTGTTATAACAGAATGGTTCAGCTTGTATTGGCCAAGACCAGCAAAGGTGAGATCACAAATAAATACTCCTACAAGCTCCAGTCACCAGTTGTCAGTAATCTATGCTGCTACTACAGCTACTGTGGCAATAGGAATATGTTTGTGCACTTTGTGACATCATCCAAGGAGGAGCTCAGCTGACTATATCATACAAGGAAGACATCCTCACCAGCCAGCCAGAACCTCAGAGTGGGATCCCCCCCCCCCCCCCCCCCCCCACCACCACCACCACACACACACACCAAATGCCTGATGACAGGTCTGATTAGTTACTGAGGCCTAACTAATCAATCAAGTAGTTCTCAATATTCAAAATCATTTCCAACAGAGGAGAGCCAATTTTATTCTGTAGATTGTGACACCAAAATCTGAGTGGTGCCACTGTTACCTTAGACCTCATGTGCTGTATGATTGCTACTATGTTGGAGTTAACGCTGGCAACTGCATTGTTCCCTTAGACCAGTATTTATTCTATACCTGATTGCAATGCATGTAAGATACAGGAATGGAAACAGGATAAACGGCAAGCTATTTGCAGTGAGGTTCGCACCCTGATGAAGTAGTTGGTTTAATGCCAAGCAAAACATTGTCTGTGTTGGCAGAGGATCTGGGGATAATTGGCAACACAAACTTAAGTTGATTTCATTCAACTTTGATAATTGAAATTATTGAGAGCAATATTCAACATTAAGTTTAGGAAATGAAATAAACAGTTCAACATTGACCAAAGAGGAGGCTGGCAAGCTATGAGCAGAGTGGCTCTGGTGAAAAAAGTCACTGCTGAGGTCAATTTGATTGAATGAATTGCAGTGAGTGTTGAGCGCATCAGTTAAGTTGGTTCTCTTCCAGTGTAAGGCATGCCTTTCTCATTCTTCTAGGGCACATTTTTGAGATTTGTCTTATTACGTGCTTTTACAGTAGACTTACTCTTTATCATCTTCAGTTTGACATTTCTCCTGTGATTAGCAACACAAGTAAGAGAAGGAAACAGATTACATATTATTTTCCCTCTTGTAGGCTACTAGTAATCTTAAGAGTCAACAAATGACAGATTTCATTTTTTTTTTCTTTTACTGAATTACTGTTGCAGGGACCACAAAAATCAATCATGGTAATTTTCACTGTTCCAATTTCATTGCATGTAATGACTACAAAGGTCATTTCACTTGTCTAACAGCTGCCTGAAGGCACGGACTTGTGTGTGTTTTAAATTAAACATCTGATTGAAGTAATCAAAAATCATGATCCACTAAATGCTGTGTATTTGTTATAAACAAAACTAGCTGAGATCCCTTGAAAATTAAACAGGAATATTTAGCTGGTGGCCAGAATACTGTCTTACCAGCTGAAGCTCAGCATCTTCTTTTACCTCCCATGGACTGAACCTAGCATTCTCCTTTATTTTCCAAGCTGGACTCTAACATTATTCCTCTTTTTAACTCCTAGCACTTTAGTGCCAACCATGTGGCTGTGCTACTCACAGCTGGCTGCATGGTCCTCAACTCCTGCTGCCACCCATCCTTGCCAACTGTATTTTCCAGATCATTGTGGCATTTTAAAGAGTGTGCTAATGTATGCTCTTTGTAAAAAAAAAAAAAAAAAATACACATTTAAAAGCAGATGGTGTCTTTTCACAACCAATGTTGAAAGAGTGCCAACCAAGGATATATTATATATACAGTAAATAGATACAATTAAGAAGAATCGGAGAAAATTTTTCTTCACCCAACGTGTAATTAGACTCTGGAATTCATTGCCGGAGAACGTGGTACGGGCGGTTAGCTTGACGGAGTTTAAAAAGGGGTTAGATAGATTCCTAAAGGACAAGTCCATAGACCGCTATTAAATGGACTTGGAAAAATTCCGCATTTTTAGGTATAACTTGTCTGGAATGTTTTTACGTTTGGGGAGCGTGCCAGGTGCCCTTGACCTGGATTGGCCACTGTCGGTGACAGGATGCTGGGCTAGATGGACCTTTGGTCTTTCCCAGTATGGCACTACTTATGTACTTATGTACTTATAACACAAAATAAACCATGCTGACTCAGAACAAGGTCCATCAAGCCCAGTATCCAGTCTCTGGTAATGGCTAGTCCAAGTGTGATTCACCATAAAATGCTGCTGCTGCTTCTCAGGAGAGGAGTTGTTTTAGTCCAGTAGGTAGAATTGGTTTTACTGCACCACTGGGTTGTTATATGGTAGCCCCTGACACAGCCCTTTAAGAGGGCAAAACGTGGCTGTGTCAGGCCTATTTTAAATATTGTGGTGAATAAATTATTTTTCAACATTGCCATTGGCAATTTGTATCTTTTTTCCTATTCCATGCTGGCAGTGGCGTACCAAGGGGGGGGGGGGGCGGTCCGCTCCGGGTGCACGCCGCTGGGGGGGTGCCACGCGCCTGTCGGCTCTTCGTTTTCATGCTCCCTCTGCCCCAGAACAGGTTACTTCCTGTTCCGGGGCAGAGGGAGCATGGAAACGAAGAGCCGACAGGCGCGCGGCACCCCCCCCCTCAGCGGCGTGCACCCGGGGGGGGGGTTCTTTCACTGGGGGGTTGCGCTGTTCCATGGGGGGCGCTGCACCTGGGGGGCAGGGTGCATCTGCGATCCGCCCCGGGTGTCAGCGCCCCTAGGAACGCCACTGCATGCTGGATCTTGAGAATCACCTGCCTATTTGTTTTCTTGGACCTAACAATTTCTTATGGACATCTCAAGTTGCATTATGGCATAAAATCACAGTAAGAAAACACCCCCCTCGTACCCCCCCCCAAAAAAAACTACTGCTACTGCTGAGGGTCACATAAACATGACACTTAGTGATAGTAGGGGCACCATTTTGGAGACAGCGCCAACAGGGCAGTCACAACTAGAGATTGCTTCTGCACTTGAACCTCTGATGAGGGAGGCTTCATGCATGGAAGGGAATGTGATTTATGGTAGAAGAGATCTTCATTTGGAGGAGGGTATGATGGGGGTGGTTCTGATCTGCCCCACTGTCCCTTTAATGTCAGGCACAGTTTTGAGGACTGATGCTCCCAGACCTCTCTCCTCCTCCCTTGCTCCTCCCCTTCTTTCCTGCCCCCTCCCCTTGCTACCCCTTGTTTTCCTCCTACTACTACCTCTGCTCTCTAGCTAGGCCCTCCCTGTACCCTCCCCCACACTTCTGTCTTCGCTGGCCTTCAGCCCGGTTGTGGTCGGCCCCCCTTTAATGGGTGTGCCTGGTTCTTTTCTCATGGTATATAAAGCTTAATTCTCCATGGGCATGCAGGATGAATCAGCCACACATAGGTGAAGTCATCTGACCGCTCCATGAACAAGTTAGCTATCTTAAAGCTCAGAAGAGCCTTTTTCAAGGCCCTTCTGAATTTGTTCAGGCCATTCCTAGCAACTGTCCCCACCCATTTCCTTTCCAGTCTGTTCTATCTGCACAGTCATCCAGACAGATCCCCCTGCTCTCTTTAGTTCTGTCTTTCTCTTTTTTCCCTGCTATAAGAAGACCAGCCCTAGAGGAACCATAGAAGCATCTGAAAATTGAATGACTTACATATGCAGGGTTTTGCTCCTGTATACAGCTTACATGCTGCCCTCTCACATGACCTAACCACCCTTCACAGGAGCTGCTGAGTAATAGTGGGATTGGGACCCTCCAAGGCACAGAGAGATCCTTCCCCGCTGTCTCTTGAGATTACCACCTGACTCTCTGAACCTATGGCAGTCACTTCAGACACCATTATTGTCCCCTGAACAAACTGGGAAAGTGACATGGGGTCAGAACCTGTTGGAAAGATTGGTGCTGTACAGCCCTGAGAACAGAGAGCCGAAGATGGATCTACTGTTCTTCAGGTGGCATTCTCAGCACCATATGCACTGCCCTTCTGCCAGTTTGTAGATTAGGCTGTGCCAAAATGATGCCTGTTCCTGTGGAGGATTTGTTTTGGTGCAAGGAGCACAGAATGCAGGCCTCGCTGGTTCTGTGCACCTGCTCTCCTGCTGGCACTGGTGAAGGATCTGGTCCAGCACTAGTCACCATCTATGCTGGCATGAGGGCCCTGCTCTGTCTGTTTCTGTGGTCCCCAGGTGCTAAGGCTGTGCCAATCTATGGTGTGGGCTTCTTTTCCATGGGCAAGCTGATCACTCAACACTTTTCATGCTGCTCTCTAGCCTCACAGTGAAGACGTCACCCCTGCAGACTTCCTGTGACACAGTTCTTACAGTGCTGAAGTCAGCCCAGCAGAAGCATAGCCTCAGAATCAACAGTTTCCCTTGACATTGGTCACTGGCTCATCTGCAAGTGGGTGGTGCTGCCTTACAGTCTTGATGCTGCAGTCTCCTTTTCCCAGGTTTCTGTACTAGAGAAGGCAGACCCAACTTCACAATCTGACTCAAGGTTGCACTGATGCTCCACTCAGCTCTGCCTTGACTCTCAGGCCCCAATTCCAATGACACCTAAAGTCTGCTCCTCCTTTAATGTCTGATCCCTCCACATGGGGACAAAACCGGTTTTCCTCCTGCATCAATGACTTGATGCTCTTCTTTCTACACTTTCTGCTCTCCCTCTTGGCACCAATGACCTGGCAAATGGAAGGATGAAAGTTGGGTGCTACTGCAGGCAATGTGGTTTTTTCCCTGGGCTCCACCAATTGGTGCAGACTCTTCCTCTGGCATCGCCCACCACCCCAGCTGATTATCTAGTGAGAGAGAAGCTGCCACAATCACCTCAAACCTCATAGAAGCACAAACAGTGGAATGGAGTGGCCCACAAGGGCCATTGCCCCACCAATGTTTTGTCTCATCCAACCTCGGCAACGAGAGAGTGTGAACTGGGACTGGAAATTAGTTTGTTTGTTCCTTCCAACCAAAGAAAGATTAGCACTAGGGTCTTGTCCCCTTCTATAATCTAATTCCTCCAGGTTGTGGAAACACATCTGCACCTTGAAGCACCAAGACAGTGTGCTCTTATCTATATATCTATCTATAGCTGTCTTATATATGTAAATACTATAAGAAGGGAGAGGAATTTTACCTTGAATCCTACAAATGTTATCAGGCTTTTTACTTTAACAAACTTTTATTTGCTCTGCAAGACATAAAGCTGAGGTTTAGGGCTTAACACTGCCCAGTTCTCCTGCAGATTTATTTAATTTTCACTTGAGGTCACAACACAATAAGCTTTCAAGCAATGCACTTGTAACTCTGATTTTTCTTTCACACATGAGATGCATTGAGTATGTCCACCAAAACCTTTGTTAGTAGAATCAACTGAGTTATTACAGGATTCTTTATTCCCCCCGAGATTATTACTGTATTGTCCAAGATTTTTCACTAAATTCTTGTCAACAGGATCCACTGAATTATTTCAAGAATTTTCACTGTTCTTTTCTAGGCAAAGTATAGTGTAGTTAAAACAGCCAGCATAAACCATCCCCAAGCAGAAGCTTACCAGTAGACTCTCAGTTCTTAAGCAAACCTTCTTTATTGTAACACTCAGAATAAACAAAGAAAATCCAACTTACAGTTCTAGTTACGGCGCTGAGGGGGGTGGTGGCGGTGGTGGGGTGGGGTCGGTCGCGCCAGGGGGGGAGTAAAATGTGCCCCCTCACCTCGGACTCTGGACCCCCCTCCCGCCGAAGTTTGGCTATGCCTCTGCCTTCTGCCCATAGAGTCTGTATCTAGCCACCTCAGAGGCAAAGGGATAGCCAGAATCTCAGCCCAGCTGAGAGGAAAAGTTGTAACACTCAAGGAAAATAAAGGGGAAAACTCAGAGAAAATAAATGAGGAATGACTTGGGGTAAGATGACTTTGGGCAAAAACTATGGGAGATGGTGAAAATTCTTGATGGAATTACAATAGATTAAGGAGGGATTAGCCCCTAGAATAGCTGATGATCATAAAAAGAATGCTAGGAAGACTGGGCTCTCACACAGCCTGCAGGGGCAGAGAAGGAGGGTTGGCCCTAGCTCAGAGCTAATAGCCAATAGAGAAAACTCACAAGGAGTCAATCACAGGAACTGTAAACTGTAAGAAAAGTAGTCCTAGTACATGGTGCTATTACACAAACAACGCAACTAAATAAAATAATATATTAAATATACATCACAATATACACTTGCCTCCATGAATATGGGGGCAGAACAATGGGACCTCTTCTCTTTCATCCAGTCTAGTCTCAGTTATTCCCAGGATGTCCAGATGGTATTTACTGATGATATAATGAATCATAGGAAATTTTAGTTTGCTGATCTGACATTTACTAGGCTCATGTTTCCTAGTAGTGGTCTGTTAGTGGTCAAGGTAGCTAGATGGTGGTAGACAAGTAGTCATGTGTTTTAGCCTCTTGGGGTTGTGTCCTCCAGGTAGATGGAGGAGGCTTTAGTTTTCTCTTCCACAAATTACTTGGATGCATGAGGATATTTGGTTAGTGGGTTAAAGAAATTATACATTTTTACATTTAAAAAACAAAACAATACAAAATGTATTGGAATAAAGTACATCTAGAAAATGATGATAAAGAATAAAAATTAAGGGGCCCGTTTACTAAAGGGATATACTAAAAAACTTTAGACCTTAATGTGCAGCTAGCACATGCGAAAAGGCTTAGCACAAAATGCCTTAAAACCATAAAGGGCATGCAGGACTTGCAAAAAAAAAAAATAATCTGGGCACTATCTGCTGGATTCTATTTAGTGCACCTAGAGATCCATGCTGAAATCCAGGCATATTCTATAATAACACGTGTAATTTAATTGGCTTAACAAGCTAATCAGCATTGATAACAGCACTTACCAAGCAATAATGAGCACTTATTGGCAATAATTAGAATTTACGTACACAACTCGCTAAGCATATTTTACAATGAACTGCGCCTAAATTCTACTGCATGCAGTTCAAAAGGGGCAAGGCTATAGGCGGGGAAATTTGCATTTTGTGGGCATTCCAAAATTTACATGTATAGTTATAGAATGTAGCCCAATACACAAAAATCTACATGCAGGGATATATGCCACATTTTTGTTGGTGTAAATGGAGGCGTGTAGTTTTAGGCACTGAGATTTCAACTAAGCATATTCTTTATATTGAGTCCAAATGTAGGTGCCACTTATAGAATACACTTAGGCAGAAATGTTTACCATGTGGATTTTTTAGGTGCCTTATATAGAATCTGGCACTATATGCTCCCATGTTAAGTCTGTTATCCAGTTAGCACATGCTAATATTACACACTAGCTATATTTCATGCCCATTTCCTGCCCATGCATGCCACCTCTTGAAAAAACTGAAAAAAAAAAAAAGAAATCATGATTAGCCTACTCTAACAGGCAAATTACTGCCAAATCCTTTAACACATTTTACAGTAAGCCTTTTTTTTTTGGTGCACTAACCAAGCATTAGGGCTTAACGCCTTTTAGTAAAAGGGCGGTACAGTAACTTAATAAAATGTTTATATCATCATATTACATTTTTTTCTAAACATACAAAATTGGCATTAACATTTCTTACCCCTTTCTCAGTCCCCAGTAATCAATTTTACTCCCTTCTGCTGAAGAACAGTGTGGCAATTTTTATACAACAAACCTTTATACAGTGTTATACTTTCTACATTAGAGCTGATTTACTGAACTGTTTACCCATAGATATGGAGGGAAATGTCCATAAAAATAAATCTACTTTATGGAATTTTCTGAGTACTTGTGACCCAGACTGGTCACTGTCAGAGGCAGATCTTATTGAACATGTCTTTTCATATACTTTTATGTTCTTAAAATGGAGGGGGGGAGTCTTTGTGAATCATTCTGCTCTAGTATTTAGAAACTGTGTCAATCTTCACACTTTTGCTTGACACTATAACTCACTTAATCCTCAACAACTGATGAAGGATTGTCAACTTGCAGCCTGCTTCTTGATTTACCCTAGATAAGCTTCATCAAGCTAAACGCACGTCCACAGTAAGCAGTAGATGCTTGAAATGTAGCAAAAATATTGATTGGAACGGCCAAGACATTCAACTGCACATCTTGAAGTACATATGTAATTATTTTGTTAACTTTAACCTATTCACTGAAGTGAATGTTCTCACCTACATATTGGACACAGAGCTCATTGATTCTGGTATCAGTATATTGCTGTGCTTCAGCTGTTAACCGACTTGTGCTTGAGAAGCGTGCATAGCTGAGCCAATTCACCCATGCCTCCATTCAGTGGAATGGACCTTAAACTCAATTCTTCTGTTCTGCGGTGTTCACAGAAGAACCTCTAATAATGGGTGCAGAGCAAAATTAGGATGCTTACTCTTACTATTCACCATAAGAAAAATATCTAAATTCTGATGCAATTTCCATAACAAATCTGAAAGGATTGACCACAGAAAACTCTGAATTCAGAAGCACTGTAACCCCCCCCCCCCCCCCATCCCCTGAGTGGTTGAGTTCTCATTTTGTTTAATATACATACTTAGTGCAACTATGATCATTAATCATTGACAAAACTGTGGCATTGTTTTTGTTGTTGTTTTTCATCTCGGACTATAAACAGTGACTTAGGACTTGCAGAAAACCCATATGGATTTGCTGGGGCAAATTATTTACTTAGAGAACAGATCAAGACACTATAATATCAGAATAAGAGAGGCAGGAAAAAAACACACAGGTGGAGGTGCACTGAATCCCTACGCAAGTCACTCAAAGCAATTGTTTGGAAAGAGCCAACTTCTCCTACTCTCCTTCCTGCTTAGAATAAAACAGGTCCCAGATACAGAGGAATATCAGGTTTTGGTGGCAGTGATATAAAAATTATATCAGGAAGCATTGTGCCTGCAGAGGAGAACAAGTCAAGGAAAGCTTGCAGGTCAAGATGGACAGAGAACATAGCGCCCCGGGCCTGAAGAACGGGGATTACCTATAAAGTATAGTGGCATAACTCCATAATTGTATGGGCAAAAATTAATTGGTTTCTGAGGAAAGCCTTTTCACAGAAACTTTGCTTTGGTTATGTGAATTGGACTTGTGCTGTTTTTTCTACTACAGTGTGATTCAAATTTGTCTTTTAATACCTTATGTTGGAGTTTAATACACAGCTTTCAACAAGCTTTTAACATATATAGCCCCTGATGCAACCCTGCTGAGCAAAAGATGGCCTGTGTCAGGCAGCATTCTAGTTTGCAGCTCTACTATTAAAGCTTGTGTGTGTCTGCTACTGATCTGCTCTCTTCTTTTCAATTTCTGTGGTTTTTGCAACTATGTTCAAAGCAGTTTACATCTTATATAGAGATACTTATTTTATACCTGGGGTGCTGGAGAATTAAGAGTCTTGCCCAGAATCTCAAGGAGCAGCAGTGGGAATTGAACCCAGTTCCCCAGGATCAAAGTCTTTTGCACTAACCACTAGGCTACTGCTCCACGAGGAATGGGGGGGGGGGGGGGGGGGGTCTGCCTAAATGCAAACAAGGACTGAGATGGAAGACTGTGGTCTGCCTAAAATGTGATGGATTGCATGTATGAAGCTGCAAGAGGGGGGGGGAGGAGGTGGGAAAAGGTCTTTATGCAGGAGTTTATGGGACTGAAAGGGGGAAAGGATGTGAATGAGTAGATGGGGAATGATAACTATGGATAGAGCAGGGGCTAATATGACTCGTACTTACAGGAATCATAAGGAAAGGAGAGGGATGACTATCTAATATATTGGGAGGGGGAGTTAGATGGTAGGAGGAGAGACTTTGGAATGGAAAGACAGAAGAGGTGGGGGAGGGAAAGAGCATAGGGGATCTGGGGTGGGGAGAGAATAAGAGAGTGCCCATGTTGGTAGATTATGGAATGGTAAACTGGAGGACACAGTGGTTAGTGCAGCAGACCTAGATCCTGGGGAACTAGGTTCAATTCTCCCTGCAGCTCCTCATGACTCTGGGCAAGTCATTCAACCCTCTATTGCCCCAGGTACAAATAAGTACCTATGCAAACCACTTTGAATGTAGCTGCAAAAAAACACAGAAAGGCAGCATATCAAGTCCCATTCCCTTAAAAAACAGGGAATCTTAAATATTCTCCATAAGAGACAGCTCCTGTTGAAGAAAGATTTTTAAAAAACTCAGAACTGTGGTTTGCTTTATACAGGAAACTCATATGCTACGATCATATCAACATGTATTACATAATTTGTTTAAATTCATTGAAGGCGTGAATAAATATGCCAATAAAGGTGAACCGGTTGAAGTAATGTATCTAGATTTTCAGAAAGCTTTTGTCAAAGATCCTCATGAGAAACTCCTGAGAAAATTAAAGAATCATGGCATAAGAGGCAATGTTCTGTTGTGGATTAGGGACTGGTTATTGGACAGAAAACAGGGTAGGGTTAAATGGACATTTTTCACAATGGAGGAGGGTGAATAGTGGAGTGCCACAGGGATCTGTACTGGGACCGGTGATATTTAACATATTTATTAATGATCTGGAAATCAGAATGACAAGTGAGGAGACTAAATTTGCAGATGACACAAAACTAATCAAAGTTGTGAAAACTTGTGCGGACTGTGAAAAGTTACAGGGAGACCTTAGGAAACTGGAAGACTGGGCATCCAGATGAAATTAATGTGGACAAACACAAAGTGATGTATATTGAGGAAAATAATCTGAATCATAGTTACCTGATGCTAGGGTCCATCTTGGGAGTCAGCACCCAAGAAAAATATTTAGGTGTCATTGTAGACAATAAGCTGAAATCTTCTGCTTAGTGTGCTGCAGTGGCCAAAAAAGCAAACAGGATGCTAGGAATTATTAGGAAAGGGATGATAAATAAAACCAAGAATACTATAATGCCTCTGTATTGCTCCAAGGTGGGAATTGTCCACATGGGAATTAGTGGGTGGGAACTGTCTGGTGGGAACTGACCTAGAACCGCTAAGACAATACCCAATAAAGCATTTTAATAGACTGCATAGGGTGAATTTGTATTTCCCCCAAAGAGATTTTGATGTCAGTTATGTACCCACTTGTATTAGGGACCCACAGGAGTTTAACTTTACTTGGGTTCAGGCAAAGTTTGTTTTTGAATTGCTGTTAAACAGGTAGTCAGTTTATTCAGGGCTGTGGGTAAATCAGGTTCAGTATGAGTAGCTGCACTTCATCCATGTAGATGTAGAACTGAGTGTCCATTAAACAAATCAGCTCAACTAAAGTGGAAAGTGGAGTCTGCTCAGGAATATAAGGATGTGTGTGTGTGTGTGTGTGGGGGGGGGGGGGGGGGGGAGTTAGGTGCATAATTTGGGTGGGGAACCTCAATAGGGTTAAATTAACTTTAGTGTGCACCAAATAACCAACAGGTAGAATTCCTGGACCAGCTTCCTACAAAATTCTTGATAGTAAAAGAAAAAGCCTATTGGTGGTGGGTAAGGAGCCTTTAACATAACAGTGGATCCTAGGCTTGGGGAGGTGGTGATCACCTTAAGTGGAACCACGTCTTATAAATGCAGTTACACATATATGTGCTGCTAAAATGATAATATGTTCTGGCTGCAATATACATTAGACTATCAGGTCAGGAAGGAGAAACTATGATTCCTACTTTTGATCAATATCTCTAGGTAGATTTGTAATCAAGTTTAAATCCAGGCAAACCTGGAATTTGACAATTTATATTGCTTTCTCAAACTACCACTCATTGATGCTCCAAGCAATTGCAGACCTCTTTAACCTAAATTCACAGCAGCGTAACAAATTAAAAACAAACAACCAAGCTGCATTTTAAACAGGCCACTTGTGATTCTGATGCATAATTGATTTTTAAAGTGTTATTACGATGGTGAAGTACAAACATATTTCTTTAATTAATTTCAAAAAGAAGACACCATCTTTCCTGGTTTTTTTAACCTTGTTTGTTTTGGCAAGCAGAACATTTTGTGCACACCAAGAAATATTGTTAATTGTAGCATCATAAATTTTTATCTTCTGTTCTATGCAATCAAATTAGCATTTTTACAAACAGCATGACTAGATGACATTGTTGAAAAAAAAAACCCTTATGCCTGGTGTTTTGTCAGATCACACAAAATAATGCAAAATACTCTCTCAGAAACAAGTTCAGTTCTCAGTAAATCTGGCACCTAACAATTAAAGAGAAGATAAAAACATGCATTAAACATTATCACCCAAATTCTATAAAATTCGCTAAAAATTATGCATGCAAATTTGGGTACACACCCAATTTGCATGTGCAATTTAATTAACTAGCCAGTTAGCGTTGACAATTGGGCCTTAATAATCAATTACCGGTGCTAATTGGCATCAATTAAAATTTACTTGTGTATATTTATGCACTTGTATCCATGTGTAAATATTACATGCAGCTCCAAAAAGGGGGCATGGCCATGGGAGGGTCATGGGTAGATTGGGGACATTCGCAAAAATTATGAGCATTGTTATAGAGGAAAGGGGATCCGTGCCTAATTTAAATGTGGGAATTTACACCAACGTGGTCATGCCTAAAAGCAGTTGTGGTTCCTGTTGCTAAATGATATTCTGTAAATGGGGCCTAACTTTGAGCGCCATTTATTGAACAGCACTTAGGTACTATTTTTAGTTCATGCTGATTTTTTGGCACCATTTATAAAATTCAGTCCTATTTCTGATTCTATAATCTTGCTAGCCAATTTTTGCTTTTAGTGTTCCAAATTGCACACATAGGTGCTCATTTTCAAAGCACATAGACTTACAAAGTTATATAGGTTACAGTGTAACTTTGTAAGTCTGTGTGCTTTGAAAATGAGCCTCATAGTTTATAGAATACTGCCTGTTAAGCATGTAATCAAATTGTTAAATTAGGTGCTAATTGACATTATTAATTGGCTATAAATTGAGTTAATTGGCACTAATTAGCACAAATAGAAGTTGTGTGCCTAACTGCACAAAGCAGTCCTTTAACAAAATTGTGCTAGCATTTTTAGCATTTGCGTTAACTGTAAACAATTTTTATTGAACAAATAAAGATACACTAATTCAAACAGAAACATGTGTTGCTCAATATTTTTACAAGATGAATTCCTACCCAAACTCCCCACCTCCCACCCAGCCCGTGTGCCCATCTGATTCCAAGATTTTATAAGGAATCATTAAACCACCAAGTTTATAAACAATTATTTTAGGCAAAAATGTCAAACTAATACAGAACAATAAATACTCAACAAAATCTTTTGTGATCCTGACTTACTAGGTGACACCCTATTCCCACCTTACCGTAACCATTACCTATAAACTACAACTAAGGTGACCCATTGTCTGGGCTTTTTAGCTTCTGTATTAAATATGCATGTGCTAGAGATGCCCATATATTCCTAAGAGTATCTCTAGCATTTAGCACGTGCTAATAAGAACATAAGTATTGCCATAGAGGGACAGACCGAAGGTCCTCCAAGCCCAGCATCCTGTTTCCAATAGTGGCCAATCCAGGTCACAAGTACCTGGCAAGATCCCAAAAAAGCACAATACCTTTTATGCTGCTTATCCTAGAAATATATTCAAAAGATAGAAAAAATGGCAAAGCTCTACCTTATTAATCTTGTAAAAATACACAACTATAGATAGGCAGAGCAATTTACTCCAACAGAAATAAATGATTTGTAAAGGGACGACTCATACTGTCACATAGACACACTGTGTCATGCTTATATCAAGCCTCTGCAATTGTGACTCTGCATAATCATCGACTGCCCCAACCACCAGTAGTGCACTCTATTTGCTTGTAGTGAATCTCCTATTCCTCTATTTGAATATGGACATCAATAAATATCGTTGTGCTCACATCAATTCATTTTTTAAAATTTTTCGTGCACTCCTGTTGAAATTCTAAAATTCAAAAAAGCTGTAGCGCTATAACACTGTCACAGTAAACTTGGTTATAATGCAAATAATCCACTTATGTTAATGTTGCTGGAAGCTGCAAGCCATTTTACTGTCCTTCAAATTCAAATGGTCATGAATCTCTTGCGCTTCCGAGGTTTCACTTGTCAACATTTAGTTATATCTCCGGTATCATTGCCAGCCCGACAGGAGCCTGTTTCGCAGTCTAATGCTTTGTCAACGGCATATACTTTAACAGCAACTGGTATCGACAAGGAGCCAAGAAATAAGCAGTGGATTTTCCCCAAGTCTATTTTAATAATGGCTTAAGGACTTTCCTTTTTTAAACCCTGCTAAGCTAACTGCTTTTGCTACATTCTCTGGCAACGAATTCCAGAGTTTAATTACACATTGAGTGAAGAAATATTTTATCCAATTCATTTTAAAAGTTCTATTTTTTAGCTTCATTGCCTCCTCCCTGGTCCTAGTATTTTTGGAAAGAGTAAACAAGCAATTCACGTCTACCCATTCTACTCCACTTTTTATTTTATAGACCTCTATCATATCTCTCCTCAGCTGTCTTTTCTCCAAGCTAAAGAGCTTTAGCCACTTTAGCCTTTCCTCAAATGGAAGCTGTCCCATTCTCTTTATCATTTTTGTCGCCCTTCTCTGTACCTTTTCTAATTCCACTATATCTTTTTTGAGATGTGGTGACCAAAATTGCACACAGTGTTTAAAATGCAGTCGCACCATGGAGCAATTTAAAGGCATTATAATATCCTCATTTTTATTTTCCATTCCTTTTCTAATAATGCCTAAAATTTGCTTTCTTTGCTGCCACAACACACTGAGCTAACGGTTTCAGACTAACGTCAATGATGACTCCTAGATTTTTGTCCTGGATGGTGACTCCTAATGCAGAACCTTGCATCATGTAGCTATAGTTTGGATTCCTCTTTCCCACATGTTTCACTTTGCACTTGCTTACATTAAACATCATCTGCCACTTCTCCGTTATGGGCAGTCAACTCTGGAACACCTTGCCAAGAACTATTCGAAGAGTCAATGACCTTTTACCCTTTCGGAAGCTGCTAAAAACTCACCGCTTTAAGCAAGCCTACACAAATGTCCTGACTTAAACTCAAAATCATACCCGGATCAGACTATAAAGACTATAAAGACAGAACCTGGAATATGCTCCCCTACTCAATCCTCTCTAAAGTCATCCCTAATCCAACCCCTTACTATTTTGCCTTACTTACAATACGCTACCAAATACTCACCCTCCTCCCACTCCCCACCTCAACTATTCTCCTACCTCACCCATCTCATTTACCCACATCTAATTGACTACCTCTTTTCACTATTTGACAACTGTATTCATTCTATGTTTATTATGTAAGCCGCATTGAACCTGCTAATAAGTGGGAAAGTGCGGGGTATAAGTGTTACAAATAAATAAATAAATAAATTTGGATGCCCAGTCTCCCAGTCTCATAAAGTCTTATTGCAATTTTTCAAAATCCTCTTGTGATTTAACAACTTTGAATAACTGTGTCATTGGCAACTTTAATTACCTTGCTAGTTACTTCCATATCTAGATCATTTATAAATATGTTATAAAGCAGCAGTCCTAGCACAGACCCCTGTGAACCCTACTATCAACCCTTCTCCATTGAGAATACTGACCATTTAACACTACTCTCTGTTTTCTATGCTTTAACCAGTTTTTAATCCACAATAGGACACTACCTCCTATCCCATGACTTTCCAATTTCCTCTGGAGTCTTTCATGAGGTACTTTGTCAAATGTCTTTTGAAAATCCAGATACACAATATTGACCAGCTCACCTTTATCCACATGTTTGTTTATCCCTTCATAGAAATGTAGTAGATTGGTGAGGCAAGATTTCCCTTCACTAAATCCATGTTGGCTTTGTCTCATTAATCTATGCTTATGTATATGCTCTGTAATTTTGTTCTTTATAACAGTCTCTACCATTTTGCCCGGCATCGACGTCCCGCTCACCGGTCTGTAATTTCCCAGATTACTTCTGGAACCCTTTTTAAAAATAAGCGTTAGATTTGCCACCCTCCAATCTTCTAGTACCATGCTTGATTTTAAAGATAAATTACATATTACTAACAATAGTTCTGCATGTTCATATTTTAATTCTATCAATACTCTGGGATGTATACCATCCAGTCCTGGTGATTTTCTACTCTTCAATTTGTCAAATTGCCCTATTACATCTTCCAAGTTTACAGAGATTGCATTCAGTTTCTCTGACTTGTCAGCATTGAATACCATTTCTGCCACTGGTATCTCTCCCACATCTTCCTCGGTAAAAACTGAAACAAAGAATTCATTTAATCTCTCTGCTATGGCTTTGTCTTCCCTGAGTGCCCCTTTTACCCCTCAGATATCTAGCAGTCCAACTGATTCTTTTGCCCTCTTCTTGCTTTTAATATACCTAAAAAGGTTTTTGCTATTGTTTTTTTTCTTCAAATGCATTCTTCTTTTCAAAATCTCTCTTTGCCTTCATTATCAGTGCTTTCATTTGACTTGCAATTCTTTATGCTGTTTCCTATTATTTTCAGTCGGTTCCTTTTTCCATGTTCTGAAGAATTTTCTTTTAACTCTAATAGCTTCCTTTACCTCATTTTTTAACCATGCCGGCTGTCGTTTGGTCTTCCTTCCTCATTTTTTAATATACAGAATATATTTGGCCTGGGCTTCCAGGATGGTATTTATGAACAGCATCCATGCCTGATGTAAAATTTTGACCTTCACAACTGCTCCTCTAAGTTTTTTTTTTCACTGTTCTTCTCATTTTATAGTCTCCTTTTTGAAACATGCTATCCTGTGTGTACGTACTCCAGAGCTTATATCAAATCTGATCATGTTATGATCATTGTTATCAAAAGGCCCCAGCACCATTACCTCCTACTGCAGATCATTCACTCCACTATGGACTAGGTCTAGAATTGTTCCTCCTCTTGTTGGCACCTGAACCAGCTGCTCCATAAAGTTCAATGGGCTCAATAAGCTCCCATGACAGAAAAGAAATAGTCTATGTTATAGAATAAAGTAATTGTTTGCTGCACTGTGCTAGGGAATGCAATTTATTGTGATGTGTGAGTGAGAAAGGCTGAGTAAAACTGGGTAATATATTGTGATACAGCTGCCTGGCAGAAGCCAGCAGTCACAGCCAAAACAAACTGGAAGCTTCCTGTGGACAAAAAGGTAATGAAGGTAGTTATCTTAAGGTGAACAGGCATTGGTTGTCCCCTGCATGTTTGAGAGTGTACAAGGTGTTGTAATTCCTGGCACAGATTTATGGTTTATGTTTACCAAAAATGTAATATACCACCCTTCCTGTAAAACATAACAGGGCGGTATACAGTACACTAAAATTAACATATCATCAAATTTAAAATGAAAAGAATGCCAATTAAGGTAGGATAGATCCATTCATACAAGAATTTGGAAAGAAATAGGAACATATAAAGTAATACATAAGTAGTGAATCTGCTTAGGGGATGTGTGAGAATGAGTGTGAATGGGTGTGTGTGCTACTATATGAAAATGGGTGAGTGGGGGTATACTGCTGAGGGGTGAGTGTGATAATGAATGAGTATGAATGGCGTGTACTGGTGAAGAGAGTTTGAGTGGGGGGTTTTCTGCTGAGAAGTGTGTGAGAATGGGTGTGAGTGGGAGTGTTTTGCTGAGGGTTGTGTGAGAATGGGTGAGTGTGAGTGTTTTCCTAAGGGATGTGTGAAAATGGGTGAGGGTGAGTGTGAGTGGGGTGTTTTCCTGAGTGTTTTATTAGAATGGGTGCGTGTGAGTGGGGCAGTGGCGTAGCTACGTGGGGCCTGAGGGGGCCTGGGCCCCCGTAGATTTGGCCCTGGTCCCCCTGCCGCCGATCCCCTTGAACCCTCCTCCCGCCACCAACCCTCCACTGCCGCTGTCGCCGCCCGCCCTGCCGCCGCATCAGATACCTTGTTTGCTGGCAGGGGTCCCCGAACCCCGCCAGCCGAAGAGAGTCTTCTTCAGCGCCGGAGTAGCGCCTTTGTTCAACGAAGTTCCTGGTGTGATCAGCTGTTTCTGATGCCTTACGTCCTGCACGGGGCTACATGCACGGTGAAGGACGTAAGGCGTCAGAAACAGCTGATCGCACCAGGAATTTCGTTGAATGAAGGCGCTACTCCGGCGCTGAAGAAGACTCTCTTCGGCTGGCGGGGTTCGGGGACCCCCGCCAGCAAACAAAGTATCTGATGCAGTGGCGGGGCGGGCGGCGACGGCGAGGGAGGGCTGGTGGCGGGAGGGGGATTCAAGGGGATCATCGGCAACGGGGGGTCCAATGTGGTGGCGGCTGGAGAGGGCAGCGGGAGGCAGCTAAACAGTGCTCCCCCACCTCGGGCTCTGCCCCCCCTCCCGGCGAGGTCTGGCTACGCCCCTGGAGTGGGGGGGGGGGTGAGAATGGATGAGTGTGACTGGGATGTTTTGTTGAGGGGTGTGTGAGAAAGGGTGACATTGACATTGAGTTTAATACTCCCTTAAATCAGAAAATGTGGAGAATGGATCCCTACCTAGCACTAACTTTTCTTTTCAAATCAATTTGTTTACACACACACACACACACACACACACTTCCCTGCCTGACCCCAAAACTTTCTCTCTACCCTGTTTCCAGCAAACTCTGAACCTCTCTTGTACTGAAATTGTTAGCCAAGAGGGTATAAGAGAATGAGAGAGGGAGAACTGCACTGCTGCTGTCCATGTTTCTTCCCACCAGTCTCTCACCCTGTTCCAAGCAGTTTGTCGCTTAGCAACAGCAAAAAAGAACTTTATGACCTGCAGCCTATTCATTAAATTAATGAAGGTATTTCCCCCCTCCCCTGAGTGCCCCTTCAAATTACACAATAACCTTAACAATGGTGGGTAGAGTCTGCTTGCTGGGTTTGTTGGCCATAGCTCTTCGGGGGCCAGAGGAGTTTGAGCATAGACAAACAAACACACAAGTCTGCTTTATATATATAGATGTAACGAAAGTACAATCCAGCAAAGCATAACAAACAGCCAGCACTATCATGAAAAACATACTCTGTTACATCACGTTTTGATCCTAATGACTGTCCACAAACTCCAATCTCCCCGCCCCCACCCCCACCCCCACCACTGGCAAAGGAAGGTAACAATACCTTGCTATAATAAAAGACAGAAAGCAGATTGATATGAATTGTTGAATTGTCAGAAAAGACCACCATGTAAGGGGAGCATTCAGGTGATTCAATTTGTACCATGGATCTTTGGCAGAGACCCTTAATCCAAATCATCATCATAGGATAAATTACCAAGCAAAAATCAAAAGGGGACTAGTATCAACAATATGGAACATTAGCCCATTTCTCCTCATGCTGTGTCAGGCGATCCCATAGGGTTGCAGCAATTTTATCATATTTCATCAGCTAAGCACAAATGTTGTGCCAAGTGTTGAACTTTGGGCCTGCTGGATATTTCCAGGCCCCTGCAAAAGTCATTTTGGCAGCCAGCAACAAAGATAAGCTAATTGCTCATGAAGATAATATAGTGGGGAAGTAGGAAGAAGACCTAGCAAACAGATCTCAGGATTAAGGTCCCAACTGACCCCACTCCATTATCAAATCTGCTCCCAGGTCTGCTGCCAGAATCTTTTAAACAAATGACATTCTCACCAGTGATTTTCATAGCTGCCTACTAGACCACAGTGTCTCCAACAAGTGTGGTTCCCAATTGGAGCTTGAGAGGAGATTGGTACTCTAGCTGGGTACTAATACAATTGTAGCACCAACATATACTGCAATTGTTGATAACTGGTCACCACAGAGCAGTGCTTAATATAGCCATATATTTTTAATGAATCTTCAGGAGGGATGGTTGCCACCAACCAAGCTTCGCAGGCTTTCTCATGGGACATATCATGGAAGGCTAGCAAATCGATGAGAGAGGCATACATTTATGAGAACATTTTGAACTTAACAGGATTTAAAGAGGATAAGTTCCATGTATTTTGGACCTTTAAATAGATTATGACTAACCTACTGGTTTTAGAGAAAATTCCAGATTTGAAAATATTGAAAAAAAAAAATAAGTGGCCTATTAACTCCTGTAGCTGTTGAAGAGACAGAACCAACCTCTGTGGACATAGGTGCCCACAATACTGAAAGCCCACCTACTATAAATCTATCTGTAGGAGACCAAGATAGTCAGAGATCAAAGGCATATAGTCTTGTAAAAAGCTATATGGTGACTGTAACCAGTGATACCCTGCTGCAACCTAAGGAGTACCCAGTGATAAATTAGTGGCCCTAAAAAATATGTTCCACAATATTCAACCAGTGACAGTCAGAGTTTTTTTAACTGCTTACGACTGAATTTTGGGGGCTAAGTATGGGCAAGCAGGCTACTGAAGCTTATGTAGGCCTGCAAAGGACAGTTATGTGGCCTCCGGCTGAATATCAACCAGAACCCGTATATTTTTTTTAAATAAAATCCTCCTGATCTCCCTCCTGGCCTCTCTAATACCCCTCTCCCTCCTACCCATCACTATTTCCCAAGTCCCTTCCCGTCCCCTGAATTAACCCCCTGCTCTCCCACCCGCTCTTGATGTCTAGGTAGCCCCCCAGGTCCACCTGTCTCTATGGTGGTCCAGCAGGGGTCTTTGGGGGGCAGAACCACAGGTCCCCATTCCTCCCCCCCCCCCCCCCCACGAATGCCTTTCAAAATGGCTGCTGCAACCTCTTGTGGCAGTTTGTGGTACTCATGGTACTATCCTAAATTAGTGTGATTAGCTATGTGGGTGCTGGCACTGAATATTGCCGGAACCCGAATAACCTCGGGGTCCTCCAAAGTGCTGCCCCTGACCTACCCATTTTTTGGATGGGTCTGTGGGGATATTCAGTGATACTCTCCGATTAAGTGCCACTGCTATCTCCACTTAGGTGGCAGAAAGCAATTTAAACAGGCAGGAGAGGCTCCTGCCCACTTAAATCACTTTGAAAATCAGCAAGTTGGTCATTACTGGTCAAGTGTTGTCCATATGATACAGATGTGTCTTGTCAAATACTTCACTGGGCATTATGTATTCCCTTTCAGTGTGAACCCAATGTGTTTCTTCCATCTGACTATAGTGATCTTTCAAGACCCAAACAATAGCAGCTCTATAGTATTGCCATAAATTTGGGAAGCCTATGCCACTTTCCTCTCTAGGCAGGGAAAATCTGCTTAGACTGATTTTAGGTCATTTACCTCCCCATACAAATTTTCTAAGCATGGAATCCCACAGTTTAAATGTGGTTCTAGGGATCTGAATTGAGAGTTGGGAAAAATAAAACAAAAATCTGGGAAGGATCATCATCCTAATGACTGCTATCCTACCCCCCCCCCCCCCCCCCAAGTAATTGTAAGATCACACCAGGAATCCAAAGATGCCATCATAGACTGTAGCAAGGGAAAGTAATTCAAAGAGTAAAGATCTTGTACCTGATCTGAGAATCTAACTTCCAGATAAACCCTTTGGTATTCACTGGAAATGGGAAGGGTTACAAAATCTCCATTGTGGAGGTGTTAAACAAGAGGACCTCAGTTTTGCCTTTATTAATCTTATACCCTGAGCATTTGGCATATCATTCTCTCATCTAGAGAATGACATAGGGACAAAGTTTGTCCCCGTCCCCACCCTGTCCCCATGGGTTCTGTCTCTGTCCCCACCCAATCCCTGCTTGTTTTTTTCCAAAAAATCAAAATATTGCTGTCTGCATCTTTCAAACATAAATAGCAGTCCAGTTCATTAACAGGCTTCAAAGTAGAAAATGATATGGGAACAAAGTTTGTCCCCATCCCCCGTGAGCTCGGTCCCCACCCCCACCCCATCCCCGTGGGTTCTGTTCCCATCCCTGTGGGATCTGTCCCTGCCCCATCCCCACAAGCTCTTTCCCCGTCCCCATCCCCGCGGTTACTGCGGGTCCCCGTCCCCATGTCATTCTCTACTCTCATCTAATAAAGGGGGATTTTTAACAAACAGCGTAGGGAAGAACTTTATTATTTACCAACCATGCTCTAACTGGTTCTATCTGCTTGATTCGGCAGATACTTTGTGCTAACGGTTCAATGGCAAGAGCAAAGAAAAGTGGCAACATAGGATAGCCTTACCGCACTCCTCTACTAAAAAGAAAAGAAGCAGATAAGTCTCTGTTCACTATAATTTGGCTAGCTGGGGCTCTGTAGAGAGACTGCACCCACGTGCCATAGTTACCTCCCAACCCTGTTTTTTTTTTCCCCAAAGCTCTGAATAAAAAATCCCATTTGATCAAATGCTTTTTCTGCATCTATAGCAACAGATAGTGCTTTCACCCTCTCCCTTTGAATTTTATCTATTAAATTCACTGCCATCCAGATATTACCACCTAACAATCTCCCCTTAACAAATCCTCTTTGGTCCCAGTCAACTATTTTTGGCAGTATAGCTTCTAACCTTGATGTTAATATTTTTGCTAAGATTTTTACGTCTATATTTAAGAGCATGATAGGCCTGTAGCTTCTGCACCTTGAGGAGTCTTTCCCAGGTTTTGATAGGACCACAACTTGGGCTTGGTACATACTATCAGGAAGAGGATCTCCCTGAAGTACCCCATTAGAAAGACAGGTAAGGAAAGGAGTGATAGGACACATAATGCACTTATAAAATTTGGCAGGGAACCCATCCTCTCCTGTAGATTTTCCTTTCTTTAGAGATGCAATGGCATCTTGTACTTCCGCTTCCTGTATATCCCTATGAAGTCAGGCTGAGTCTTGTTCCAAGATAGTGGGGAGACTCATCATATCCGAATAAGCATCAATAGTTTGGATCGGAGTGGTGGTCCCGGATGTATACAGCGCTTTATAAATCTGCCAACTTCTGCAGCAATTTCTTTATTGGTAACTAATGGTCTCCCATGGGGACCTTGTAATTGCTGGACCCATCTAGAATCGCTTTGCTTTTTGAGTATCTAGACTAAAAGCTTGCCTGGCTTATTGCCATGCTCCTTAAAGAATTGCTTAGTACAGGCTAATAAGAATTCCATGTGTTGTGTCTCTAAAATCTTCAAGCAGTGCTGCTTCTGTTACTTTTTTAAATATCTTGGGGTCTCTATTAGACTTATGTAGGGTCTGCAGGTTTGATAGCTTCTGAATAAGTGAGGCTTTTTGCTGTTTCTTCTTGATTTGTGCCCCCTTTTATATAAGCAAGCTTCTTAGGTAGGCTTTCCCAGTATCCCACACCAAAATAAGAGGGACATCCATAGTGTCATTTGTAGTTACATAAGATTCCCATTCCCTACCAAGCCACCGTTGCATCTCAAGCTGTGCAAGCAGATTTATATTCGCCCTCCAGGCCCTCCTGGAGCTCTTTCCTCCTCCCTTCCAAATTCCTGCCACCATGGCATGATCAAAGTGAAAAATGGGGTGAATTGTTATATCATGCCAATTTCTCATCTGCAAAGAGTTAGTAATTAAAAAATAAAATTTTAATAGGAGTTATTTGGAGCAGAGAAATAAGTATAGTCTCTACATCCACATTCTTTTCCCTCCAAAGACCTATATAAGACCCCATTTATTCAGGAGGTGGACTAAGGATTTACTGTTTCGAGTAGCCGCCCTTTTAGTCTTCGAGAAGTAGTCCAAGATGCCTACAGCACAATTGAAATCCCCACCCACTAACAACTATTCCGAAAGGATGGGCTCCATCTTAACCAGAGTGGGACCAGGCTGCTGGCATCGGCGTTTAAGAAGGAGATAGAGCAGCTTTTAAACTAGAAATGGGGGGAAGGCCGACAGTCGCTCAAAAGAGCATGGTTCGGGATAAGGTATCTTTCAAAGATATCACCATAACAGGGAAGATAGAGTATCCTGATAGTGAGGTTGCAAAAGAGATTGTAGTAGATCGGGTATCTTTAAATAACAATAAAAATCAGACAAAAGATTGCCAATTAATACTGTCAAGTACTAAGCATGATGTACTTAGGAACAACAAACATAGTTTGAAATGTCTATATGCGAATGCCAGGAGCCTAAGAAATAAGATGGGGGAGTTAGAATATATTGCACTAAATGAAAAATTAGATATAATAGGCATCTCTGAGACCTGGTGGAAGGAGGATAACCAGTGGGACACTGTCATACCGGGGTACAAATTATATCGTAGTGATAGGGTGAATCGGATTGGTGGAGGGGTAGCATTGTATATTAACGAGAGCCTTGAATCAAATAGATTGAAAATTCTGCAGGAAACAAAACACTCCTTGGAATCACTGTGGATTGAAATTCCATGTGCAAAGGGGAAAAGGATAGTGATAGGAGTGTACTACCGTCCGCCTGGCCAGGACGAACAGACGGATGCAGAAATGTTAAAGGAAATCAGGGACGCAAACAAACTGGGCAACACAATAATAATGGGGGATTTCAATTACCCGCATATAGACTGGGTTAATGTAACATCTGTACACGCAAGGGACATAGGATTTCTTGATGAAATCAAGGACAGCTTCATGGAACAGCTAGTTCAGGAGCCGACAAGAGAAGGAAAAATACTAGACTTAGTCCTTAGTGGTGCTCATGATCTAGTGCAGGGGGTAACGATACGAGGGCCGCTTGATAACAGTGATCATAATATGATCGGTTTTGATATTGGCATTGAAGGAAGTGAAACTAGGAAATCAAGTACGCTAGCGTTTAACTATAGAAAAGGTGATTACGACAAAATGAGAAAAATGGTGAAAAAAAGACTGAAAGGAGCAGCTCGCAGAGTAAAAAACTTGCATCAGGCGTGGATGCTGTTTAAAAACACCATCCTGGAGGTTCAGGACAAATATATTCCACGTATTAGAAAAAAGGGAAAAAAGACTAAACGTCAGCCGGCGTGGCTAAACAGTAAGATAAAGGAAATCATTAGAGCCAAAAAACAATCCTTCAGAAAGTGGAGAAGAGAACCAACTGAAAGTAACAGGATAGATCATAAGGAATGCCAAGCCAAATGCAAAGCGGAGATAAGGAGGGCAAAAAAGGACTTTGAGAAGAAATTAGCGTTGGAAGCAAAAATACATAGTAAAAATTTTTTTAGATACATTAAAAGCAGGAAACCGGCCAAAGAGTCGGTTGGGCCGCTGGACGAAAATGGTGTTAAAGGGGCGATCAAGGAGGACAAAGCCGTAGCGGAGAAATTAAATGAATTCTTTGCTTCGGTCTTCACCGAGGAGGATTTGGGGGGGACACCGGTGCCGGAAAGAATATTTGAAGCGGGGGAGTCGGAGAAACTAAACAAATTCTCTGTAACCTTGGAGGATGTAATGGGTCAGTTCAGCAAGCTGAAGAGTAGTAAATCACCGGGACCTGATGGTATTCATCCCAGAGTATTAATAGAACTAAAAAATGAACTTGCAGAGCTACTGTTAGAAATATGCAATCTGTCCCTAAAATCGAGTGTAGTACCGGAAGACTGGAGGGTAGCCAATGTTACTCCGATTTTTAAGAAGGGTTCCAGAGGAGATCCGGGAAATTATAGACCGGTGAGTCTGACGTCGGTGCCGGGCAAGATGGTGGAGGCTATTATTAAGAATAAAATTGCAGAGCATATACAAAAACATGGACTGATGAGACAAAGTCAGCACGGATTTAGTGAAGGGAAGTCTTGCCTCACCAATCTAATGCATTTTTTTGAGGGGGTAAGCAAACATGTGGACAATGGGGAGCCGGTTGATATTGTATATCTGGATTTTCAGAAGGCGTTTGACAAAGTGCCGCACGAAAGACTCCTGAAGAAATTGCAGAGTCATGGAATCGGAGGTAGGGTATTATTATGGATTAAGAACTGGTTGAAAGATAGGAAGCAGAGAGTAGGATTGCGTGGCCAGTATTCTCAGTGGAGGAGGGTAGTTAGTGGGGTCCCGCAGGGGTCTGTGCTGGGTCCGTTGCTTTTTAATGTATTTATAAATGACCTAGAGATGGGAATAACTAGTGAGGTAATTAAATTCGCCGATGACACAAAATTATTCAGGGTCGTCAAGTCGCAGGAGGAATGTGAACGATTACAGGAGGACCTTGCGAGACTGGGAGAATGGGCGTGCAAGTGGCAGATGAAGTTCAATGTTGACAAGTGCAAAGTGATGCATGTGGGTAAGAGGAACCCGAATTATAGCTACGTCTTGCAAGGTTCCGCGTTAGGAGTTACGGATCAAGAAAGGGATCTGGGTGTCGTCGTCGATGATACGCTGAAACCTTCTGCTCAGTGTGCTGCTGCGGCTAGGAAAGCGAATAGAATGTTGGGTGTTATTAGCAAGGGTATGGAGTCCAGGTGTGCGGATGTTATAATGCCGTTGTATCGCTCCATGGTGCGACCGCACCTGGAGTATTGTGTTCAGTACTGGTCTCCGTATCTCAAAAAAGATATAGTAGAATTGGAAAAGGTACAGCGAAGGGCGACGAAAATGATAGTGGGGATGGGACGACTTTCCTATGAAGAGAGGCTGAGAAGGCTAGGGCTTTTCAGCTTGGAGAAGAGACGGCTGAGGGGAGATATGATAGAAGTGTATAAAATAATGAGTGGAATGGATCGGGTGGATGTGAAGCGACTGTTCACGCTATCCAAAAATACTAGGACTAGAGGGCATGAGTTGAAGCTACAGTGTGGTAAATTTAAAACGAATCGGAGAAAATTTTTCTTCACCCAACGTGTAATTAGACTCTGGAATTCGTTGCCGGAGAACGTGGTACGGGCGGTTAGCTTGACGGAGTTTAAAAAGGGGTTAGATAGATTCCTAAAGGACAAGTCCATAGACCGCTATTAAATGGACTTGGAAAAATTCCGCATTTTTAGGTATAACTTGTCTGGAATGTTTTTACGTTTGGGGAGCGTGCCAGGTGCCCTTGACCTGGATTGGCCACTGTCGGTGACAGGATGCTGGGCTAGATGGACCTTTGGTCTTTCCCAGTATGGCACTACTTATGTACTTATGTACTTATGTAACATACCTTGGTTTGGTGGTATAACTTATTGTAGAACCTTGGTAAAGAATTGATGTTTTGGTCCTGTGGGTATGTACATATTGTGGACTGTCAATTCCAAATCATCAATTCTCGCTTTTACCCAAACCACGTGTCCCTTGCCATCATACTTAGTATCATCTAAAACAAAGGTGGGGGGGGGTACTTTTAATCAAGATGGCTATACCCCACCACTTAGACCCCTCTGAAGAGTAGTAAACCTCTTCTCTTCTTCCGTCTTTAACTTTTCTGATTCAGATAGCATGAACCTAGTTTCTTGGAGCACAGCTATGTCAATGTGTTCTTTCTTGAGCTGCTGAAGAATAGTTATTTATTTAACGAGGCTATTAATGCCTTGAACATTCCATAAGGCAAATTTAACATATTCTACAGGCAAGGGCTGTTTGTATCTAGAGTTACCAAAATGGTAAGGGAACTGCAGGAGCGGAGGACTGTGATCCACTACGTATAGAGAAGCGAAACAGAGGAGTAGTGAGACCAGCAGGAAACCTTCAGGAACAGCAGGACGACTGGGTAATAGAAAGACATTTTATTGATAGTGCAACAACTGGGAGACCAAACCTCACTGAAATATAAAGACACATGATTAATATTAATCATTTCTATAGCACTACTGAAGGTATACATTATATGCAGGTATTTTCTCTATCCCTAGAGGGCTCACAATCTAAGTTGTTTTTTGTTTGTTTCTTTTTTGTACCTGAGGCAATGGAGGGTTGTGACTTTCCCAAGGTTACAAGGAGCTGCAGTGGGAATTTAACCTAGGTTGCTAGGATCAAAGCACACTGCACTAACCATTAGGATACTTCTCCACTCCAACATATAAAAGGAAAGAACCATCTAACCCTCCACATGAAGGGATAGGTAGACCCCATAGGGCCCTCAGGGTAGCACCCAGATATACTAAATCTCAGTCTTTGCCAGGTATATTTGATCTGCAATCCCTATGATATTTTCAAATTAGAGAATCCTTTCTCCCCAGCATACTGTCCCACCTCCCCTGCCCCCACTCCACCCCACATTATACAAACATAACCCACATTTCATAAGCAATCCCCCTCCCCCACCTCAGACAGACAGACACACACACACATATATATGCCATACAGCACATTCCACAAAGTAGCTAACCAGCAAAAATGTTAGTGTGAGAGGGCGATCCACCCTGACATAATAGCATCAGCCCCAAATGGTATACAGTCCAGAGTCAAGAGCAGGATAGAAGCTACTGGCTTCCTAGACATCCCTGACATGCTGATCGCTAGACAAAATTTTTACCTGCACTGCAAACTGAAGCACAAACAAAGAATCAAGAGAAAAATCCACTACCTCCCTTCAGAGCGCTAGTTGTCCCTCTGCTCTGGGATGCAAGGAGTCTTTGGCTGAGTCAGCAACTGAAGAGGAGTCTCTACCCTTGCTAGAAGATTCAGCCCTGCTGCAACAAGCTTGTTGTTGTGACATCAGGGATCTTGTGTGCTCCTTTATAGGGGTCTCCTGTATAACTGATGAGCTGGGACCAGGTGCCCCTTGTAGGGTTAATTGCAAATGATGGCTGTGAAGGGTAGAAGTTTTCATGCCCAACAGAGCATTATGCGTCAAATGCTATTTTCTGCAGGTATCATCTGAGTGGAAATCCTTCACTGAAACTGATTGTAAGAAGTTATTTACCTCCTTTGGGGATGAGATAAATTGCCATTTGCCCTCCACAGAAATTTCCAGGGTGCAGGGTACCAAAGGCCCACATGATAGCCCTTTTCTTTAAGACATATTTTATGTTTCCACAGCTCTTTACACCTACACATTGCCTTAAGGCTTAAGTCATGGAAGACCCACTCTTCTAAAGAATCATATTTGCATACTTTATCTTGTCTGGTCTTCTGCAATATTCACTCTGCATCTTGGCACTGAAGCAGTTTTACCACCAGGGCCCTTGGAAGAAGGTTTGGGTTAGGCTTCGGGCAAAGTTCACAATGCACCCATTTGATTTCATATGGTGGAACAGAGGTTGAATCAGGAAAACAGTGATTAGAAGTTGAAGCACAAAGGCAACTGGCAGATTTCCTTTCCGCTCTTCTGGGACACTCAGGATTTGAATATTTGATCTTTGGCTCCTGTTCTTCAGATCCTCGATCTTATCTTATAAGGACTCCACTCTGTGCTGCAATCATAGATATTCATTTCTATCTCCCATAATATCCTCCTCCAATTCAGTAATGTGAACCTCTGCTATGTCTAGCTGTGTGTTTGTCACCTTAAACAGCTTCTCTAGGTTGGCCACCATTAAATCAGCAAACTCTTGATTTAATGAAAGACCCTCTGCCACATATCCTCCCTAGGTCCATTAACTTCCAAAGCAGTAGGAGCCACCACTGGACTACCGCCTGGTCTTCCTGCCACTAAGGTAGTGTCCTTTGGGATTTTTGAGGCTTAAGCAGCATACATGTCCTTTATGGATGCCACTGGTGTGGGCTTTAACTGCTTTTGCATTACTTCCAAGACACCTGAGACACTCACTGCCGAATCTAAAAGTCATATCATTTAGGAAAAAGTTAGCATAAAGGACTCGTTGAGGTGAGTAGGTGTTGGGGATCTTGGAGCTCCGTTAAGCACATCCGACCTGCATGAGTGCTTACCGGAAGTCTCGGGAATTTGGATATTAAAACAACCAGCATATTGGGGGAATAATTTTATAAAGAACTTTTCATGTGTATACCTTGTATGCTTGTAAAAAGTCTTCCAATAAAATTATTCCCTACGTAAAAATATGTGTGGTGATGATAAGATGTATACTTTTATATGACCAGAAGGTAATGAGTTCAGAGTGGAAGTTTGAGAAGAGAGCAGGTACAATCTCAAAGTATGGACATAGGCAATAAAATAGTCACCTGCATATGTACATCAGCTGTGTACATTTGTACCAGCTCTTGAATAGCCTTGCCAGCTTATTTTCGAAAGAGATCGCCGGCCATCTTCCGACACAAATCGGGAGATAGCTGGCGATCTCTTGAAGCCGGCCAAATCGGTATAATCGAAAGCCGATTTTGGCTGGCTTCAACTGCTTTCCATCGCAGAGGTGGCCAAACTTCAAGGGCGCGTGTTGGTAGTATAGCAAAGGCGGGACGGGGCGGAACTAGGGCGTGCTTTGAGATGGCCAGCTTCGCTCAATAATGGAAAAAAGAAGGGTGTCCCTGGTGAGAATTTGGTCCACTTTATTTGGTCCCTTTTTTTTCAGGTCCAAGTCCCAAAAAAGTGCCCGAACTGACCAGATGACCACCGGAGGAAATCGGGGATCACTTTCCCTGACTCCCCCAGTGGTCACTAACCCCCTCCCACCCTCAAAAAAACAACTTTAAAAACTTTTTTTGCCAGCCTCTATGCCAGCCTCAAATGTCATACTCAGGTCCATTGCAGCAGTATACAGGTCCCTGGAGGGCTCCCATTTACCACCACAAGTCCCCTACCTGTTACACTTGTGGTGGTAAATGGGAGCCCTCCAACCCCCCCCCCCCAAACCCACTGTACCCACATGTAGGTGCCCCCTTCACCCATAAATGCTATGGTAAATGGTGTAGAGTTGTGAGGAGTGGGGTTTGGGGGGATTTGGGGGGGATTTGGGGGGCTCAGTACCCAAGGTAAGGGAGTTATGCACCTGGGAGCTATTTGTATTTATTTATTTATTTTTAGAAGTGCCCCCTAGGGTGCCCGGTTGGTGTCCTGGCATGTGAGGGGGACCAGTGCACTACAAATGCTGGCCCCTCCCACTACCAAATGCCTTGGATTTGGCCGGGTTTGAGATGGCCAACCTCGGTTTCCATTATGGGCAAAAACCAAGGTCGGCCATCTCAAACCCGGTCATCTCTGACATTTGGGCGGCCCCAACCATATTATCGAAACGAAAGATGGCCAGTCATCTCATTTCGAAAATATGGTTGGCACCGCCCCTTTGTGGTGCCGTCTTCGGAGATGGGTGCCCTTAGAGATGGGCGTCCACGATCGAAAATGCCCCTCTTGGCGTGTTTACTTACATGTACCACATTGCAGAGGCAGTAAGACTTCTTTTAAAAAACATGGCATTGAATGCTTCTTCAAAAAGCTGTATGGGAAAAAACACTGGTCAAGTTAAAGCCGGAACCTGGGAAGTCCGTGAAACCATTAGAAATGGAGTCAATATTGTAAAACTTGAAGACTGGATTGCTTTCTTGGGATTTTTATGTTCTGTTTGGGTTGTATATATGTGGAGTTATGAAGTTCTGAGCTTCATATAAATATCTACCATGGTTACGAAGTGTATGATCAAGTATGATGATTGATTTTTTCCACAAGGGTTGTTTTGTGTGATATTTGGTAAATGTGCATGGCACAATTTAGCTCAGATTTTATCTGCTTTGTAGGGCAATAAAAAAGGCACCTCAGTCTCTTTATAAAATAGGCTGGCCTTTCAACCTAGAGGACTTGTTATAAAATTACCCTTCAGGAGTACATTGTTTTAAAATATATACGCTTTCAACATGATTTTTTATAATGCTCATTCAAAGTGTTCTTGCTGCATTCATTTGTAAGTACTTTAAATAGAGGTAAGTTGGATGTAATAAACACATTAGCGAACAAGAAAAAAATATATATCAGACATACTGATTACATGCCAAAATAAATAATTCATTCAGTGAACAGCTAATTAGTTCATTACTCAGCCAAAATAATAATGTTGTCCAAAAACTTGACATTTGAAAAACTGACAGCTACTATAAAATTGGATCCTCATATTCATTTCCCTAAGCAAAGCGTAGAAATATAAGGGTTCTGTTCATTGTATAAACACCACACCAGCAAGGGAATGAATATCAGTTGCATTTGACCTCCATCATTGTTAGCACAGTGTGGTATTTTTTAGGGGTGTACATGCCAAAAGATTTTTTTTTCTTTAGTTTCCTGTGTAGTTTATGGGATTGTTCATTTGTTCAGGTTTCTTTTTGTTACAGGGCAATATTGTCAATAATAGTATTACTAGAGCCTCGTTCTGCCCAACTAGAAATCACATGTCATGGTGCTTTTTTCTCTGTTGCTCCACAACTTTGGAATTCTATGCCATTGACTATAGGTAATAAAAAAGTAGAGGATGAGCCTATTGGTTAATGCAGTGGACTTTGATGCTAGGGATCTGGGTTTGATTCCCACTGTAGTTCCTTGTGACTCTGTGTAAATCACTTAGGGTCCATTTTACTAAGCCACGTAGGCGCCTATCAGGTTTATTTTCGAAAGAGAAGGGCACCCATCTTTTGACACAAATCGGGAGATGGACGTCCTTCTCTCAGGGTCGCCCAAATCGGCATAATCGAAAGCCGATTTTGGACGTCCCCAACTGCTTCCAGTCGCGGGGATGACCAAAGTTCCCAGGGGTATGTCAGAGGCATAGTGAAGGCAGGACTGGGGCATGCCTAACAGATGGGTGTCCTCAAGTGATAATGGAAAAAAGAAGGGCGTCCCTGACAAGCACTTGGTCAACTTTACTTGGTACATTTTTTGTTATGACCAAGCATCAAAAAAGTGCCCGGACTGACCAGTTGACCACCAGAGGGAATTGGGGATGACCTCCCCTGACTCCCCCAGTGGTGACTAACCTCCTCCCACCCTGAAAAAAAACAACTTTAACAACTTTTTTTGCCAGCCTCAAATATCATACTCTGGTCCATCGCAGCAGTATATAGGTCCTGGGGGGGGGGGAGGGGGAGGTGTGTGTGTATGTCAGCGGAGGCATAGCAAAGGCATGGACGTCCTTCTTTCAACCATTTTGGATGTGCTGAACTGCCCCCCCCTCCACCACCACAGGGACGACCAAATTTCAAGGGAGTGGAGTGAAGTTGAATGGAATGGAGGAGTGGCCTAGTGGTTAAAGCACTGGTCTTGTAATCCAGAGGTAGGCAGTTCAAATCCCACTGCTGCTACTTGTGATGCAAAATCCAAATGAATAAAGAGGGTGTAAGAGGCATAGCAAAGGCACAGATGTCCTTCTCACAGAAACATCCATGTTTTGGACGTTCTCAACTGCCCATTGCAGGGCAGGAGCCATAGCAAAGGTGCCCAACACTTTGGACGTCCTTCACCCATACTAAAAGAAAAAAAAAAAAGACATCCGTGACGAGCATTTGGACGTTTTCACCTGGACTGTTTTTCTAAGGTTGTAGACGGCAATTTATTTAAGGTCGTAGACGGTTATTATACACACAGCTTGTCTGCATGTATGAAGCCGTCTTTGGCATGTGCAGAGCAGCCACGCATAATGCTTGGCTGCTCTGCACTGGATTCCCCTACTTAGGAAGGAAATCTTGTGCAAAGAAGCTAACAGCGAGCAACTCATTTGCATGCAATTTCCTTCATGCATACCTGTTCCTTTCCAAATCGCTATTGATCGGTAAGGGAAGGGCTTTTTCCGTTCAGTTTGAGCATCAGTTAGTCCACTGCAGTGCCCCCTAGGGTTTCTGGTTGGTGTCCTGGCATGTCAGGGGGACCAGTGCACTACGAATGCTGGAACCTCCCACGACCAAATGAGTTGGATTTGGTCGTTTTTGAGATGGGCATCCTTGGTTTCCATTATTGCCGAAAACCGGGGACGACTATCTGTAAGGTCGACCATCTCAACATTTATGTCGACCATCTCTAAGGTCGACCTAAATGTTGAGATTAGGGCATCCTCGACCGTATTATCAAAATGAAAGATGGACGCCCATCTTGTTTCGATAATACAGGTTTCCCCACTCCTTCGTGGGGACGTCCTGCGAGGACGCCTTCAGTAAATCTTGGGTGCCCTGTTCAAATTTGCCCCTCCATGTGTGGCAAAATGTACTTACTGCTCAACTACTGCATGGCTCCTGCAGTAATTTCATTTTTGGCACGTGTCTGAAAAATATTTTTTATTTTCTGGCCCGCATAGCAGACACACGCCAAGTGGCATCTGACACGCATAGGTCATTACCACTCAGATTCTTTACAGCTAGGTTTATGGCTGGTGGTATGGTGTGAGACCCAAAATGGACATGTGACAAGTTTGATTTTGCCGCACATCCATTTTCAGGAAAAAAAAAAAGGCCTTTTTTACAGGTGTGCTGAAAAATGATTCCGCGTGTGCCCAAAACCCACACCTACACTACCACAAGCCATTTTTCAGCGCACCTTTGTAAACCACTTTGAACATAGTTGCAACAACCACTGAGAGGCAGTATATCAAGTCCCTTCCCCCCCCTTAAACAAATTTAAAGCTCTCTTAAAGGCATGGCTTTTCCAAAAGGCATAGCCCAATGAGTGAGGTGGCCCTATTGGATGCTATTTCAGTTTATACAATTCTCCTGTGTGCATGTTTTCTTGCCTATCACATATTGTATTTCTTTTCTTTTGCTTTCGGTTTATTTTTGTAGACCACTGTGACCTGCCCGTCAGCTACAGTGGTATATCAAGTTTTGAATAAATAATAGTGCACCTTGTTGCTCAGTAGTATATCCCATTGTTCGGTAGTGTGCACTATTGGGCAGTACTGCACTCTGGGGTCCTTTTACTAATGTACGACAAAATGTTGCCTATGATAGTGTGGGTACATGCTTTGGCTCATGCCGGGTCAGTTTTTACCACATCTGGGGAAAAAAAATACCCTTTTTATCAACAGCCCGGGAAAAGGGCCTGCAGTAAAATTGAAACCAGCTCACAGCTATTATGGCCTGATCCCTTAATGCCACCCATTGATCTAGCAGTAAGGGCTCACACGCTACACATGTGGTGACCAGTTGGTGCGTGCCAACTGCTGATTAATGCCAGAAACGCCATGCATGGTAGGAAATAAAAAATTACCTTGTCATGGCGTCATGGGCGTGCACCAAATCCAAAATTACCACCAAGGGGGTGAGCTAGACCGGCGGTAGTCTCGTTTTGGCACACACTGCACACGCATAGAGCCTACTACACCTCGCATAACTTGTACAATATAACCCATAACCAAGTTGTAACAAATATATTTTCATTATTCTTATCTTATTGTAAGCCACACTGAGCCCGCAAAGCGGTGGGAAAATGTGGGATACAAATGCAAACAATAAATAAATAAATTAATTAATTAATAAAAGGGCCCCTCTAGGAGTGGAGGAGTAGCCTAGTGGTTAGTGCAGTGGACTTTGTTCCTGGGAAACTAAGCTCAATTCTCATTGCAGCTCCTTGTGACTCACCTAACCCTCCATTTCCCCCTGGTACAAAATAAGTATCTGAATATATGTAAACCACTTTGAATGTAGTTGCAAAAACATCAGAAAGGCAGTATATCAACTTCCATTTCCCTTCCCTTTAATAACACATCTATTGATAAATAGTGTGTATTACTGAACAATAGTGCACACTATTAAGCAATATTGTATGCTTCTGAGCAATAGTGTTCAAGATTGATGACACGGGAAAAAATAAGATTTTGTTTTCCTGTTTTGGCTTTAAGATGCATGAAATTACATGAGGATTTTCACTGAAATTTCTCATGTTCTTTCAAATGCATATCTCTAGTATTTTTGTGAACTATTAATATCTTCTTGTGAGTACACTTCTGATTGTCAGCCATGAGATCTGGTGCCTCTCCACTTCCATGTAGGACCAGCATTAGGAAGTGGAAACCATGACAAATGCTGTAGGCTATCATGCTACAGTGGGCTCCAAGCCTACCTTTATCAGAAGAAGATAAAGCCTGAAGGTGGGTTTTTGGGACCACCCCACTTTTTGCAGTGGCACCCTGCTTCCATGGCATTGCTGAGTCTGGGACAGGCAAGGTTGTTAATGTGTTGTCTGCAGTTGCAGCCTCAGGGATGATGCAGAGAAAGCATAGGAGGTGGAAAAATAGGAAAGGTTTGGAGGTGAATTAGCACCTATTCCTATGACTTGGCCACCCAATCCTGAGTCTTGTGAATCACCACGCCTCCTGCAAAGCTACAGATATACAAAGCTGCATTTTACAGCAGAAACAGGTAAAACTCATTCTCTTCAAACTCAAGAAATTCTTTCAAGGGCTAAGTGGGGGGTCAAAAAGTTGGGGAAACCACTATTTAAAATAAAAAAACATTCTGAAAGAGGGAAAGGAGTTTGAAGCACCTAATAGAATGTGGGGAGGCTAGTCAGGTGGTCGTAGGAAATTCAATATACTGGAAATTTATTTTAAAAGCTGGATGAGAAAAAAAAAAGCAGGAGGATCAGAATTAGCTGAGTACTCAAAAAACTCCAACCTCATTTAAAACTTTAGAGATGGAATTTTGATGGTCAGACTTGGGCTTTATTCATTCATTAATTAATTATTTAACTAGTTTGCACTGATTTTCAGAATTAACCCACTAGCAGCTAGATTTACTGATGTGTGTTACTGCCTCAGCAAGCACTAACTCTGTTATTATTTCTTATTTTATTCTAATGGACCTAGTTATTAATAATGCCCAAATGCACAAAATCACTAAGGTGTAGATTATTGTGCGCTATTTTTGCAATGAAGTACGATTTTTGCAAAATCAGTGTGCAAAAGTATACTTTGCAATAATAAACTTTGGCATTAATGAACTACCGCGAAGCAAATTCATAAAAAGATGATCATTTATTGCAAAAATGTATATGAAAAAAAAGGTCTTCTTGTAATTAAACTCTGGAATTTGTTGCCAGAGAATGTGGTAAAGGCGGTTAGATTAGCGGAGTTTAAAAAAAGATTTGGGCGGCTTCCTAAAGGAAAAGTCCATAGACCGTTATTAAATGGACTTGGGGAAAATCTACTATTTCTGGGATAAGCAGTATAAAATGTTTTATACTTTTTTGGGATCTTGCCAGGTATATGTGATCTGGATTGGCCACTGTTGGAAACAGGATGCTGGGCTTGATTAACCTTTGGTCTTTCCCAGTATGGCAATACTTACAGTGGGGGAAATAAGTATTTGATCCCTTGCTGATTTTGTAAGTTTGCCCACTGACAAAGACATGAGCAGCCCATAATTGAAGGGTAGGTTATTGGTAACAGTGAGAGATAGCACATCACAAATTAAATCCGGAAAATCACATTGTGGAAAGTATATGAATTTATTTGCATTCTGCAGAGGGAAATAAGTATTTAATCCCTCTGGCAAACAAGACCTAATACTTGGTGGCAAAACCCTTGTTGGCAAGCACAGCGGTCAGACGTCTTCTGTAGTTGATGATGAGGTTTGCACACATGTCAGGAGGAATTTTGGTCCACTCCTCTTTGCAGATCATCTCTAAATCATTAAGAGTTCTGGGCTGTCGCTTGGCAACTCGCATCTTCAGCTCCCTCCATAAGTTTTCAATGGGATTAAGGTCTGGTGACTGGCTAGGCCACTCCATGACCCTAATGTGCTTCTTCCTGAGCCACTCCTTTGTTGCCTTGGCTGTATGTTTTGGGTCATTGTCGTGCTGGAAGACCCAGCCACGACCCATTTTTAAGGCCCTGGCGGAGGGAAGGAGGTTGTCACTCAGAATTGTACGGTACATGGCCCCATCCATTCTCCCATTGATGCGGTGAAGTAGTCCTGTGCCCTTAGCAGAGAAACACCCCCAAAACATAACATTTCCACCTCCATGCTTGACAGTGGGGACGGTGTTCTTTGGGTCATAGGCAGCATTTCTCTTCCTCCAAACACGGCGAGTTGAGTTCATGCCAAAGAGCTCAATTTTTGTCTCATCTGACCACAGCACCTTCTCCCAATCACTCTCGGCATCATCCAGGTGTTCACTGGCAAACTTCAGACGGGCCGTCACATGTGCCTTCCGGAGCAGGGGGACCTTGCGGGCACTGCAGGATTGCAATCCGTTATGTCGTAATGTGTTACCAATGGTTTTCGTGGTGACAGTGGTCCCAGCTGCCTTGAGATCATTGACAAGTTCCCCCCTTGTAGTTGTAGGCTGATTTCTAACCTTCCTCATGATCAAGGATACCCCACGAGGTGAGATTTTGCGTGGAGCCCCAGATCTTTGTCGATTGACAGTCATTTTGTACTTCTTCCATTTTCTTACTATGGCACCAACAGTTGTCTCCTTCTCGCCCAGCAGTCTTACTGATGGTTTTGTAGCCCATTCCAGCCTTGTGCAGGTGTATGATCTTGTCCCTGACATCCTTAGACAGCTCCTTGCTCTTGGCCATTTTGTAGAGGTTAGAGTCTGACTGATTCACTGAGTCTGTGGACAGGTGTCTTTCATACAGGTGACCATTGCCGACAGCTGTCTGTCATGCAGGTAACGAGTTGATTTGGAGCATCTACCTGGTCTGTAGGGGCCAGATCTCTTACTGGTTGGTGGGGGATCAAATACTTATTTCCCTCTGCAGAATGCAAATAAATTCATATACTTTCCACAATGTGATTTTCCGGATTTAATTTGTGATGTGCTATCTCTCACTGTTACCAATAACCTACCCTTCAATTATGGGCTGCTCATGTCTTTGTCAGTGGGCAAACTTACAAAATCAGCAAGGGATCAAATACTTATTTCCCCCACTGTATGTACTTATATGTACTTATATGTACTTATGACCATTATCATTCCAAAAATAACTATAGCTTTAGTTATTTTTAGGGACGTTTGAAATGCATATCCCTAAATGAAACAACAGGAAAAAGCCTGAATTTATTTTTGAAATTTAAAGAAGTATTTATTAAACAGTTAGAGACAATACTGAAACCCAAAATACATCAGATACAACAAGTCATGTAACTGAAAATAAACAGCACTAGAAGACCCAAAAGGGAAAAAGGCGCAACAGCAGTTATCCAAACACAACCTAGAAACTTCCATAATGTAGTATAATTTTTAGAAAACAGAAACTCACCCCCCCCCAAAAAAAAACACCCCATCACATTACCCCTTAAGCTTCTGCAGACGGCAATTAAAATGAATTTATTTTTGTGTGTATTTGTGTCATTGATAAAACATACTCATCCAAAAGAATTCCTACTTTTTGTCTAAATGTGTACACTATTGGGAAAGAAGCCCACTCTTTCTGAAAAAGTGCACCCTCTTTGCAAATAGTGCTTCAAAAAGTGTTAGATCTTTTGGAAGAGTGCACATTCTTTCAGAAGAGTACACACTTTCTTTTTTTTTTTTAAAGTGTGTACTTTTTTCCAGAAGAATACTCACTATTAACAATATTGCTTCTATAATGGAAATGCAAAACAAAAAATCCCAAAATGAAAATATCAATAAATTACACAAGAAACAATATGAAATGAACATTTTTGGGTGCTACACCCCTAGTTATTTTGATTAAGAACTGTGGAAAAGTGCCTATCATCTTGAATTGAAAATCTCAAAGGTTCCTTCTGCTAGGAGACGTCAACTCACTGGTAACCAGTGGGACAAATCACCCTCCCAGCCCCCACTTAGGAGTAAAACATTTAAAAGGCCTCTCTACAAAGCATTGCACTTTCCAGAAGCCCTGATCTTTAACAAAGTAAAGGGCTAGCCTGTCCCCTCACACTTCGATGAGTAAGACATAATGTGGGCAGAAGTGATCCCATCTTGCCCCTACCCTAGTAGAAGCTTATTTCAAAGCTTATCTATTTATTTGGATTTAGCTCATCTCTTTTTCAGCAGCAGCTTAAGGTGAGTGTGCAATATTATTGGCAGATGATAAAACATTATTTTTTGTATGATATGCAATGACATGGGATATGTCATTGTTATTTCCCATATTGTTGCAATAAATGCTCATCCCTAATAGCCTAGATTCAAGTGTTCCATTGGTGATGGTTTACTTAGCTGGGAGGTGATGGGTTACCAAACATCAGAAACCTGGATAGAGTTTATATGGTTTAACTAGTTCAGATGATTTAGTTTGCTTGTGTTGAGTATAACAAAGTTGTGGCCTTGAATTCCAAGTTTACATATCGATTTAGTGCATGTGTGTATGTGTGTGTGTTATTAGGGGGAATTTGTGAAAGTGTGTGTGTTATTGGGAGGAATTTGTGATGGAGATAGGTACAAATAAAGTACTGAATAGTACACTCTGCACATGTTATCTGTGATTGAGCATCATAACAACTTTGAATTTATCAGAAGAGATGGATCAGTTGGTTTCAGGGGCGTAGCCAGACACCCAATTTTGGTTGGGCCTGGGCCCAAGATGGGTGGGCAGAAGAACTCTGCCCTGTCCCACAAGTGATTTTGGTCTCTCCCTCTCTCGCCTGCATGCCATATGATTTCTCAAACATCCCCCTTCCCCGCAAACCTGTTAAATAGCAGATTTTCATTGGCAGCGAGCAGCAACTAATACACACTGCTCATGCTGGCCCCACAGCCTTCCCTCTGATGCAACTTCCTTTTTACATCAGATGGAAGGCTGTGGGGCCAGTGCGAACAGTATGTTGTCAGTTGCTGCTCGCTGCAGGCGAAGATCTGCTATTTACAAGGTATGCAGTTGTTGGGAGTTTTCGGCTGGTGGGGCTTGGGCATACCTGCCAGCCACATCATAGGTGTGCTACTACTGGGTGGGCCTGAGCTCAAAGTGAGTGGGCCTGGGTCCACCCGGGCCCACCCTTGGCTACGCCACTGGTTGGTTTACTCGGTCTGCATATGTTTCTCTATCTCTGGCACTGTTATAAACCTAAGCAGATGTACTAGGATCTACTGTGTCTATCTTCTGTGATTTCATTGACTTCCAACCCTTGCCAAATCTTTAGGATTATGCAGATAGCTGAAAGTTTGAAGTGCAGCAATGTAGTTCCAAAGGAATGGATTATGCTGATGTTCTACTTATGTAAAGATTCTAATAGGATCATCCTGGGAATATGATGTAATTATTTGGACTGTCTTAGTAGAAAACAACAGGGTTAAAGAATAATGGATTTAATTACTGTTGAAAGACCTTACTGGCTGAACATGTTGAACTTGCTGCAGGAAGTATTAACATTTTGTTAATTGCAATGAAAAGGTCATATAATTAAGATCCTTAAATAATGGAAAGTTCAGTGTCTGCATCTGTTATACAACTTATTTTTAAAAAGTAAAAAAAAACAATATTGTATATAGTTTAAAGCTATTAGATGTTTATTTGATATTAAGGGACATTATTTTTCTATGATAATAACGACATCAGGGACTCCAATAAAAAATTATATGAAGCATAGGACCCTGTTCTCTAAGGTATGTTAGCATTTTTAGCGTGTGCTAACACTAGAGACACCCAATTGGAATATATGGGTGACTCTAGCATTAGTGTGTGCTAATTTTTAGTGTGCACTAAAAATGCTGGTGTGCTTACAGTGCTTAGTAAACAGGGCCCATAGATTTCTAAAGGAAAATTGAACAATTATCGGCCAATATTCAGCGCTATTTAACCAGTCAGGAACTAATATTCAGTGCAAGACAGCTGGTTATCTCCACTGGATATTAGGGTAAAGGACTAGATTCTATATATATCACCCCTTAAAATTTGGTGCCAAAACAAAATTTGCCTAAGCACATTCTATAAAGTATGCCTTTATTTAGGCATACTTTATAAAACAAGCCTAAATTTTCATTTAGGTTTGTAGAATGCTCCGAGCACCATGTGACTAAATTTAGTCATGAGCAGTTATGCAAAGTAAAACCTGGTGTAAATGTAACGCCTAAATTAGGCGCAGACCAGTGTATTCTAGAACAATGTACATAGGTTTTAGAAACACCCATGACCCACCCCTTCCACACACATGGCCATGCCCCGTTTTCAACTATTTGACTTTTAATTTACACACAGCACATTAAAGAATATGCTTAGACAGTTCTGTATGTAAATTCTAATTAATGCCAATTAGTATCAGTAATTGCCTGTTAATTGACAATTAGCAGCACTGATTGGCTTGTTAACTAATTAGGTTATGCATATTATTATGGAATACACTTTGATTTCCGCGCGGAAATCTTGGCGCGATATATAGAATCTGGGGGAAAGCAGCTAACCAGCTATATTACATGATATAACTGGTTAGCTGTGAATATTCAGAACTTCACTGGCTAAGTTTAGTTGCCAAATCGCACCACCTAAATAGCAGTCCTATCTTTGGCTGCTATAAACTTAACTGGCTGGTGCTTAGTTAAGTTTAAGCCGGCCATAAGAAAAATGAATATTCACTGATGGTCACCCCTCATCACAAACAATAAAACAACACTGGGCCTTCAAGACTGAGACAACAGGAGTATTTTATTAACAAGTGACCCGACACGGGCCGTGTTTCAGCATAAAACAGCGCCTGCCTTAGGGGTTAGGGTCTAGATGTAATTAGTATAAAAGATGTGTTTCCAATATCTCCAATAGTAGACGGAGAAAATCTTTGCAACAAGCTCGTCTGTCGAAATAGACAGCCGCGATGTAGATTGAGAAACTCCTGTATTAGCCTTCGCTTTAGTAAAAACAATTTATTAAAAAAAAAATGTTGCAAAGATTTTCTCCGTCTACTATTGGAGATATTGGAAACACATCTTTTATACTAATTACATCTAGACCCTGACCCCTGAGGCAGGTGTTGTTTTACGCCGAAACACGGCCCGTGTTGGGTCACTTGTTAATAAAATACTCCTGTTGTCTCAGTCTTGAAGGCCCAGTGTTGCTTTTATTGTTTGTATTCAATGATGGTCACCAGAAACAGCCCAGCATTTAATATCCGAGCTCAGCACTGATGACAGCACTTAGCCAGCCTGCCTCCTGAGGGCTGAATATTGGCCAGATAGAGCATACAAAATAATAATACTGGATGAACTGATGCAATGTATAATTGAGGATGATAATTACTAAGCTGCTGTAAAATATCTCATTTTACCACAGTTATTTATGGCAGGAGCAACTAATTTATGGCAACTCAGTAGTACCATGAGCCTACTGCTTGGCATCAACCAAAGCCATTTTCTACCTGGAGAGTGAAAGAACAGAAGTGACTGGGATTTACTCCTGCCCCATTCACTAAACACCAGATAAAAGCTTGGTAGGTTCCAGGAGGCTCATAGAAAGTGAGGACGCTTGATTAGGGCTCAGTATTACTGGGGGAGATTGGGGGGCTTGACTAAAGGAATCTGTACAGAACTTTTTTGTTTTAACCTAGGCCCTTTAATATGGTGAACATAACCATGCTCATGGGACTCAAAATAATGCCAATTCAAAGATGGTGTTACTTTTCCACAAATGACACAGCTTGTGAGGTTTGACACAAATTGTATTATTCAGTTTATATATTAATGAGGTGCTTTGCATGCAAAGTTACATAAGAGAATGGACTAGATATCACACTGTTCATGAAAGAAATTTGTTTATGAACAATGTGAAAAATTGAAGGTGGACAAAGCCACTGGACTGAACGGGATCCATCTCAGTATATTGAGGGAGCTCAGAGAGGTTCTGGTGGGTCTTCTAAGATATTTGTTTAATGATTGTTTGGATATAGGAGAGGTTCCATGGGACTGGAAAAGAACTGATGTGATCTCTCTTCTCAAAAATTGTGAAAGAAAAGAAGTGGGAACAGTCCAGTATGCCTCATTTCAGTGACTGAAAAATTAATGGAAACACTGAAGGAAAGGAGTGTGAATTTTCTAGAATCCAATGGGTTACAAGTTTAGAAGCAACACAGTTATATCAAAGGTAAATCATGCCAAATTAATCTGATTAAATTATTTGACTGGGTGACCGGAGAATTGGATCGAGAACATACACTGGATGATTGGATTCCAGCAAGGATTTTGACATGGTTTTTCATAGAAGGCTCTTGCATAAACTCAATGGGCAGAAGTTAGGACCTAAAGAGGTGAACTGGATAGAAACTGGTTGATAGACAGACATCAGAGGGTGGTGGTTAATTAAATTAACATGAAGGAAGGAAAGGTGAATAGAGAAGTGCCTCAAGGATTGATGCTGCAATGTATTTGTGTGCGACACTGCCAAATGGTTAGAAGGTAAAAGTTGCCTTTTTACAAATGATACCAAGATTTCTAACAGAGTGGACACCCCAGAGGGAGTGAATTACATAAAAAATGATTTGCAAAAGTTAGAAGAATGGTTGGTATGGCAGATTGGCCCATTGATTTTGCTTTTTGCCTTCTATCTTATTCTCTTCTCTTGACCTTTATTTCTCCCATCCCCCACCCCTGCTACCTCTTTCTTCTGTCCTATATGAATTATAGTTCTTTTTCTGTAGTCCTTGATGTAGCAACTAAATTGTAAACCACTATGATGGGATGTTCCCTTGGTGATATCCTATATAATAATTCTCACCTCCAACGTTCTGACTTGCCTGGGACCATGGCTCATTCCGAGTTGGTCTGCTAGGCTCCATAGATCAGGTTGACATCACCGTAGCCATTATGATTTCAACTTTAGAACCCGGGGGAAAAAAACATGCCTCACAGCTGATCCATGTCCAGAGGAGGGTCGCTGGACTTGGGTGACTGCAGGGGGGGCAGGGGAGAGAGGAGGGTCACTGGACATGGGTGGCTGCAGGGGGGCAGGGGAGAGAGGAAGGTCATTGGACATGGGTGGCTGCAGGGGGGGCAGGGGGTCACTGGACATGGGTGGCTGCAGGGGGGCAGGGGAGAGAGGAAGTTCGCTGGACATGGGTGGCTGCAGTGGGCACAGGGGGAGAGGAGGGTCGCTGGACATGGGTGGCTGCAGGGGGAGAGGAGGGTCGCTGGACATGGGTGGCTACAGGGGAGCTGAGGAAAACCTTCCTAGCGCCCGTTTCATTTGTGTCAGAAACGGGCCTTTTTTACTAGTATCAAATAAAATGAAACCTGAAACCTTAAAATTTAATGTGAAAATGTGCAGAGAGATACACATTGGGTGTAAAAATCCAAGGGATCTGTATGTGATAGAAGGTAAGAGGCAAGATATGCACAGACAGGGAGAGAGACTTTGTTGTGATAGTGTTTGAGGATCTCAAGGTGATGAAACTGTATGATAAGGCACTGGCTGTAGCCATAAGGATGCTAGCCTACACTGAGAGAAGCATAACCAGCAGAAGAAAGGATGTATTGATTCCTCTGTAAAAGTTGTTGGTGAGGCACTCTTGGAGTATTTGTTCAGTTTTGGAGACTGTATTATAGGGGTAAAAGCCCCTATATAACTTTATCAGTGTATTACAGAGATTGATGTAGATACCAGACCTCTGATACAGCTGCAGTGCTCTGTGCTCTAAGACTCTTGTTCAAAATTGTATCCAGTGAACTTATTGTCCTGGTCAAGATCGCAAGCCAGCTAATGCAAGAGAAAGGAGCATGAACAGTGTGAAAAGGACTCCTGGTCATATTGACCTAGTCTCCCTGGAACCTGAATTCGGGGAAAAGATTCATGAGTGACATTGAAAAACATTCCTGTGGTTTTACAAGCCATATCATAATGGGTACAGCCAATCACCTTCTGTGATCCTGTTAGATCATTGGACACACTGATGATATTAAAATTATATAAAATGGCATCTACCATAGCAAGAGCCTGATTAAGTTCTACTGTGCTGGACTTGTCACTGTAAAATAACTTCCAGCTTTTCTTGCTTTTACAACAAAGGATTTCTCTGTGTATTTAACACTAGTGATGACAGAGGATAGTTGATGTACAGACACGTTTACACAGATAGCTTGTAACTTAGCTATATTAAGGTTCACCTGAAAGACAGGTAGAAGCTGAATTGGAGGAATTAGAAAGCATGCATTTGTTATTAGAACAGACCTGTTAAAGCTATAATGAGGTGCACGAAAGCTGTCAAGTTTTGAATTCAGATAAAGGAAGAGTAGCACAGGAGTTGCATAGCCAAACTAAATAAAGAAAAACAACCTCACAAAATGAAAGTGAAAAAAATCACCAAGGGGGTATTTTATTAAAGATTAGCTTGAGTTATCTGTAGCAAGAACCATAGGAATAAAATGGGCCCTGCTGCATATAACTTGAGCTAATATTTAGTAAACCCCCCTAAATGAGTATACCTCAGACGCCTTATTTCCAGGACTCTCCTGCTTTGACCACTTGTAGTGATAATAGTCTAAACTATTGTCCATTGCCCTCTGGCTTACACTATGTAAAGAGATCTGCTGACCCTTAGAACATCTGCTGTCCTTTAATTGACCTCTATATCTTAAATATGCTCTGTTGCTTTATGTTATATAAGTTGTTTTGTGCAGATCATGCAGTATATATGTGATTTCTATATGCTTATTGAGAGGAAATCCCATAAAAGGAATTAAATAGAACATGCCCATCTGATTCAGCCGGCTGATTCAGACAGGCAGGGTGTGAATCAGGAAGAAACACTGTTATTTAACTAGGTTGCAAAGCTCCAGAAGTTGAATTCTCATTCTCTGGGGCTGACAAGTCATTGGAGGTCTCCTATGACACCAGTTCTGGATTTTACCTCTAGTTGTTGGGACTTCCTTAGCCTAAGTTGATTGAAGTGACTGAGCCAGGATACTGTTATTTGTTGTGATGATCTATTATTATTATTAGGTATAAATCTGTTGCACTTGCTTTTAAAAGATCAGTGCTAGATGTAAAATGAACTGCATTTATCTTTAGATATGCTCTCTCCTCCTTTCTGAGCATTGCTGCAGACCAAAACACCACCATGCTGCTCCCTTCTTCATCCCTGCAAAAGCAAAAGGCACAGCATGAAACAAACAATGCAAGAGGAGAGAAATAATGTGAGCTAGTACAGATTCCAACAGGTTGACAAGAGTACAAGCCCTATCCAGGTCGCTGGGGCATGTCCAAGGGAAACTGCAGTGATATCAATGTAAGGACCTGGTCCATAAAGAAATTAATAGCAAGGCATGACATCCGTAAGGCATGAAAGAGAGAGATTGGCATTGGCAAATTCTTTTCATTATACTGGTCCCTTGCTGATAATCTAGCTCCACCCTTTCCCCCATGAATAACCACCAATCAGCACATAGAGATTTACTACTACTATTAATTATCATTTCTAAAGCACAGACGTACGCAGCGCTGTACACTTGAACATGAAGAGACAGTCCCTGCTTGACAGAGCTTACAATCTAATTAGGACAGACAAACAGGACAAATAAGAGATAAGGGAATATTACATAGTAACATAGTAGATGACGGCAGAAAAAGACCTGCACGGTCCATCCAGTCTGCCCAAGATAAACTCATGTGTATACCTTACCTTGATTTGTACCTGTCTTTCTCAGGGCACAGACCGTATAAGTCTGCCCAGCAGTTTTTCCTGCCTCCCAACCACCTGTCCCGCCTTCCATCACCGGCTCTGGCACAGACCGTATAAAAGTCTGCCCTCCCCTATCCTCGCCTCCCAACCACCAACCCCTCTTCCCCCCACCTGCTCTGTGAGGATGATAAAATAAGGGTTCTGAACAAGTGAATAAGGGTTAGGAGTTAAAAGCAGCACTGTATCAGGTCTTGTGACACTGCAGATAGTAACATAGAAGGGCATAATCGAATGGCGCCGGCCAAATCGATGGCCGGCCATCTTCAGGGCCGGCGCCGTAAGCGGATCGCCGGGTTTATATGAGATGGCCGGCTTCGGGTTTCAGCCATAATAGAAACCAGACCTGGCCATCTCAAACCCGGCAAAATGCAAGGCATTTGGACGTGGGAGGAGCCAGCATTTATAGTGCACTGGCCCCCTTCACATGCCAGGACACCAACCGGGCACCCTAGGGGGCACTTAAAATAATTAAAAAAAAAAAAAAGAAAATAGCTTCCAGGTGCATAGCACCCTTACCTTGTGTGCTGAGCCCCCCAACCCCCCCCCCCCAAAACCCACTCACCACAACTCTACACCATTACCATAGCCCTAAGGGGTGAAGGGGGACACCTACTGTCACGTTCTCAACGCAGCAACTAGGTTTGTGAGCCCTTGGACCACTGCCGAGGAGCAGCAGCGGCAGGCAAATCACCCAAGCAAAAAGCAAGGTTGAACATAACAGGCAGGAACCACAGGATAACTAAAAGAGAATTTAATAGTAGGCAGCTAACAATCACATCCAGGCAAAGTCTCTAGGCAGGTGGCTACCAAAAGCAGTAATCAGGTCCAAGCAAGGTCTCTAGGCAGGCGGCAAACAAGGGTAATCCATAAACTAACCAGAGTCTTTAGGCAGGCAGAAATCAAGAGATGTCCAGGAACAGGCAGGGTCAAACACACAGGAAACTTTCAGAGCAGGAACTCGAACAAACCAACAGGAACTCATGGAAGACCTTTGATACCAAGGCAAAGCAAGCAAGGCTCACAGAAGTTAATAAGCCCATCATCATCACCAGCCAAGTAAGGTTGCTGTTCAAGGACAAACCAGCAGAGCAAGTCTGGCAACCTGGAAAATCCGGACCGGACTCACTGAAGTCTGGAACATGGAAGACAGCAGAAAACAGTCCATAGCAGCCACCAGTTCTGGCCACCAGAGGGAAAGGAGAGCACCCACATGGAAAGCAGTCACAAACGTGACACATACATGTGGGTACAGTGGGGTTTGGGGGATATTAGAGGGCTCTACATTAACCACCACAAGTGAAACAGGTAGGGGGTGGATGGGCCTGGGTCCACCTGCTTGAAGTGCACTGCACCCACTAAAAACTGCTCCAGGGACCTGCATACTGCTGTCAAGGAGCTGGGTATGACATTTCAGGCTGGCATACAGGCTGCCAAAAAAAGTTTTACTTTTTTTTTGGGGTGGGAGGGGGTTGGTGATCACTGGGGGGGTAAGGGGAGGTGATCCCCGCTTCCCTCCAGTGGTCATGTGGTCAGTTGGGGCACTTTTTCCAGACTTGGTCCTAAAAATAAATGGACAAAGTCCGGCCGGCAAAATGCTCGTTTGAGCCGGCCTCTTTTTTTCCATTATAAGGCGAAGCTGGCCATCTCGTATCCACGACCCCACCTGCCCCTGTCCTGCTTTCACTACCCTACTAATGCGCCCTCTTGCAGGTTGACCAGCGCCGCAATGTTACAGCAGTTGAAGTCGGCTTTCGATAATACCGATTTGGCCGGGATCAGGAGATCGCCGGCGATTTCCCAATTTGTGTCGGAAGATCGCCGGCGATTCCTTTCGAAAATAAGCCTGATAGTAACATAGTAAATGATGACAGATAAAGACCTGTATGATCCATCCAGTCTGCCCAACAAGATAAACACATTTACATGGTATGTGATACTTTATATGTATACCCGAGTTTGATTTGTCCTTGCCTTTCTCAGAGCACAGACTGTAGAAGTCTACCCAGCTCTGTTCTTGTACGAAGTTCTGGAGCTAAAGTTGAAGCCCCTTAAAGGACTTGGACAGGTGTCACGATTGAGCCCATGCTTCATGCTCTCATGCATCTCACCACCTGGTGGTTAGACCTGGTGGCTGCGACGGACTGTCTGTTTGCTGATTCCCATGTTCCAGAAGTCATGCCGGGCCGGTCCGGTCCGGATCTTCCAGCCTTCCAGACTGTCTTGGGATTTTTAGAACTAAGCAGCACCCTTACCTGGTGACCTCCCTTGTATGTTGCCTTTATTAACCACCTGGAAACTTTCTACTTTGCCTTGGCAACAGAGGTCTTGAGTTGTGTTCCTGTCCTTGTTGGTCTGATGTGGTTCCTGCCCTGAAAGCTTTCTTTGTCAGCTTGACCCTGCTTGTTTTCCTGGATTATTCTACTGATTGCTGCCTGCCTTTGACCCTGCTTGTTTCCTGTTTTATTCCACTGTCTGCTGCCTGCCCAAAACCCTGCTTGATTCCTGGCTTTCTCTTGTTTGCTGCCTGCCCAAGTCCCTGCTTGATTCCTGGTTTACTACTGATTGCCGCCAACCTATAGACTCTGTTTGGTTCCTGGTTTCCCTTCTGCTTTGCTGCCTGCCAGTAAGACTCTGCTTGATTCGTGGACTATTCTCCTGCTTACTGCTTATTGCTTCTGTTCCAGTCCAGCCGCTTCAGTCCGGCTGTTCCAGTTCTGGTGGTACCAGTCTGTTCTGCCTTGCCTCCTGTTTGGGTGATTCGCCTGCCGCTGCCGATCCTCAGCAGTGGCCCAAGGGCTCACTATTCCTGACCAGCGTGACAACAGGCTCATGAGGGAGCAGAATGAGTCACCAGCACTGAGCGTGGCCACTACCATGTTAAATGCAGCCACTCTTGCCATGAGGTTGCAGCCTACCACATCTCCACATTAAAAGAGATAGTAAGTCTGAATGATTAATATCTCCAAATGTCTAAAGTCCTTTCTGGATGCCATGCTTGCCAACATATCTTACTGCATGCTGTATTCCTGTACAGAGCAAATACTCTCTCTCCAATATAAATCATATTCCCAGTAAGGCCACATTTTATGAGTCCTACCAACAGTAGCATAGATGGTAGAGCCCTCTGTATGAGCACATGGCTACTGAGGATGGCATGGCATAATGAGGCCAGATAAGTACATTTTCAAGTCTGAAAACAATTAATGAGCTTCAGGGACCCAGTTTAAACCCCTCATTATTTATGTTTATGTTTATTTTGGCACGTGATATACCACCTTTATATCAAAGCAATCAAAGCAGTTTATAGTTAAAATTTAAAATCAAAGGAAGATGAACTATAATTTAAAAACAAGAGAGAGAAGAAAAGATAAAATCACCACACAGTCGTCCTAGTTGTCTGGGCTAGCCCATACCCATATGTAAATCCTGAAAGCCTGAGAAAATAAATGGGTCTTAAGCTGGGCACCACACTTCAGGTAAGAGGATTCATTATGAAGTGAGACAGGCAGAGCATTCCAAAGAACGTCAGCAATACAGAAAAAAAGCTGAGTGTTGGGTCGATTCAAGATGTGCATGTGAGACAGAAGTCAAATGACAGACAGCTGCTGAATGAAGGGACCTGGTTGGACAATAGGGCACAATCAGAGAAGCCAGAAAGGGTAAAGCTACAGAGTTAAGGGCTCTGTGAGATAAAGTCACGATCTTATGTTGTAGTCTGAAAGTTATGGGAAGCTAGTGGTGTTGGGTTAAAAGTGGGATGACATGTTCGTAGTGTTTGGCCTTAGAGAGAAGACGGATGAGTTGGCAGTCCAGTGTAGATGATGTTACAATAAGTGTGATGAAACAAAAGAATAAAGAAAGGTCTTGTGAGCAGATTCGCCAATATAACTATAGACTGATTTAACCAAACAGCGTGCTGGAAGAACTTGCACAAATAACTGAGGAAATGTGAGGAGAGAAATTTAATTCAGTGTGAAGAATAACACCGAAGTATTTGAAAGAATCAACTAACTGTAAAAGTAAACCTTACAGTCCTGGCAAAAACAGTGGGATGTAATGAACTGCGAGTAATCCATGATGCAACTGTTTTAGATGGGTCGAGGAGCAAATGAATAACAGATAACCATTTGCCTACTGTATCAAAACAGGATTGGATATAAGATAAATTGGGGTTGTACGAAGTTTGCACTGACAATAAGAGAATAGCATCTGCATACATATAGAAGGAGATTACACTGTTTTGAATTAAAGAAACCAGAAAGATGTTGAAGAGAAGCTGGGAAAGGATGGAACTCTGAGAAACACCACATGGCAGGAAGTACTGAGGTGATATGGATGTGGAGAGAGAAACTGAAAAAGAGTGGCCTGTAAGGAAAGAGGAGAACCATCTCAGGACTACACCTGAGATGCCAATGACAGCAAGTCTGGAAAGGAGGAGTGGTTTACCAGGTCAAATGCAGCACTAAGGTTAAGTGATACCACAAGGACAGAACAGCAGAATAAGATTAAGAGTGAATTCAGAATTGATTCAGTACTATGTCCTTGCAGAAAACTGGACCGATGAGAACAGAGGACATTAGTGGACTCTACATATTGTGACAACTGGGAGTAGACCACCTTCTCTGTTAGTTTAGAGATGAAAGGAAGTTTGGAGATGAAACAAATTATGGGTCAAAGTTAGGCTTCTTCAAGATAGGGTGGAATATGGCAGTCTTCCAAGAGTAAAAGTACCAAACTGTAAGACAATCTATTTGTAATCATTGAAAGACAAAACCGAAGGGGGTTATACAAAGTAAAGTGGAGAGAGGAAGAACTGAATTGTAGGGAGCAGATAAGCTAAAGTTGTTCAGATGAGGAGAAGGGGAAGCTGGCTCTTGAGGGAAGAGATTGTAGAGGCAAAGTAATCACCAAAATCAGAAACAGAGAGAGAAACGTTACTCTAGAAGGAACAGATGTGGATTCTAAACTGAAAACAGCCCTATATATAAATATTTTGAATGGTTTGGGGCAGGATTTATTAATTTAGAGAAATATGTTGGACCCTAAGTAGGAATCTGTATTGAGAGTGAAGTTCGTAACAGGAAGCTACTGCCTGAGGGAAGTTTTTACCTGGCACCAAGCACATTTGATGTGATGAATTTGGCACTTTAAAATGCACAAGTTGTCCTGGTATCAGGGTTTCTTGTGGGAGTGAGAATGAGGGCCTCCAGTAGAAGGGACTGTAGAATCCTGTGTTGTGCAGAGAGTGGAGGTCCATAAAGAAATCTGTTTCTTGAGGGGAGGAGTAGAAAAGTGTGGGGGTAGTGCAAAAAGAGGGTGTCAAGAGCAAGGGGGGCACCAAAAAAGATTGAGAAGAAGGGTCAGAAAAGGGTTACGTTTGTGAAGGAGGAACGAGTGAGGGCATAAACTAAGTGCTAATAAGAAAATGATCAGACCAGGAAAGAGGGCAGGATTTAAAATGAGAAAAAATTAAGGAATTGGAAAGCTGAGAGAGAAGAAGCAAAAAAGTGTAACTTGCTGAACAGGTGGGAAGTGTGACCTATTGTACATTTTTAAAATAAGGATAACAAGCAAGATTTCTGCTGACCCTCCAGAGCAGCAATTCACTATAGTCTCCTTTCTGGCTTCTAGACAGACTGCTGAATTAGCTGTAGTTTACTCAGTAGCAGAACTCTTATCAAAGTATAATTTGTAGTCAGTCACATGATGAAAATTATCCTCATTAGTAACTCATTAATATTATGTATTATGCTTTTGTTGAAACCTATTGATGATGCATTGTCAACTTCTTACCAAATCATTCATCAGTGTAAGTAAAAAATTTGAAACTGAATGACTATTAAATTAAGATATTACTGTAATTCCTTCCAAACTAATGCTATGGCGTTTGTCTATTAATAATTCAAACCTACTGCAGCATATTCAGTGTCCTACACATCACCGAGGTAACTGAAACATCCAGATCTGCATCCTAAAAGCGTGAAACATTCAATTTTCAAAACTAAACATGCAGAGAATAAAAAGAAAGATTAAAGTGACAAACACAGGAAGCAAAGGCAATCAGAACTTTATGTGCTGTACACTGTGAAATGCATTCTTACAGTTTTCCAAAAAGTGAACACACAATAAAAATCAAGGTTTTTCAGCTATATGCAGTAAAAGAGATGCGTTCAGTACAGGTTATGAAAAAGTCCCAAGAACGTTACAATAGCATATAGAGTGACAAAGTTGAAAAGTAAATTGCCTAGATATTAATGTGATCTTGATATACTGGTATACAACATAAAAACAATTTCCATCTCAAGGGAGATATGGCAAAATTTGAACAAAGTTAATGATCTGTAAAGACTAATTGATATACAAATTCAAAAAACGCAGGACCCAATCAATATTTATTTATTTATTTATTTAAAAACAACCTTTTCTTGCTCCTCAGTTGCTAGAAGTAACTTTAACCTGATTGATTTTTGAATATCAAACAATGCTTATTCAGGAATCTAATAGAACGATACTTCCTCAATATTAAATCCAAAGAATTTTAAAGAAAGTTCTTACATTGATAATAGCATTGTAAATTAGTATAAGTTTATTCATTTCAAAAAATCTCTTCAATAGTAATAAGCACAGCAATCTTATCAAAAATATAAGACATAAACCACAACACTCATTCCCCACATATATAACATCGCTAAGAAAACATTTCCAATCCTTAGGAGTCAGTCCATGGTGAAAATGCTGAGGTAAACCAACCAGCACATTACAAGTGTTCAAAACAGTCCAAGTTAGTCAGTTTTTTCCCATCAGTTGAAATAAACAATCTTCACACACGGATATCCTTCAAGACTCCTCCGTCCATTAGTTTGCATAAAATTGGACGATAATAGCACATTCTATTATTCCACTCCTACAGTGATTTTCCAATGACTCCAAAGGATTGAGTAGAGAGGTGTGGTAGCCATGTTAGTCCACTTTTAAAGGTAATCAATAGAAATAAAACAAAATAAAACATGGAAAAGAAAATAAGATGATACCTTTTTTGTTGGACATAACAATACATTTCTTGATTAGCTTTCAAAGGTTGCCTTTCTTAGTCAGATCGGAAATAAGCAAATATTGGTAGATGACAGTATATATAAGTGAAACATCAAAGCATTTCAGTGGCAGTCTAACAGGATGGGGGTGGATAGGTGAGAGACAGGGAGATATGCATGGAGACAGGAGGGTGAAAAACAAAGCAGTACATTTTTATGGTTTATAATGGGCTAGAAAACCCAGATCTTTGTTAAGTCCTGTCTGATGGGTGTCAAAATATTTAATCATTCTGACTTCAAAGGTCTTACGTTCCTGTATTGTTTTAAAGTTACCTTTCACGATTCTTACTATGACATCACTGGTACAGTGTTCTGGTTTTGTAAAGTGCCGCCCCACAGGCGTGACATCCTGGCTGGAACTGGCATTTTTCATATGATGTCCACATAAATTAAATCTTGTCTTTAGCATCTGTCTTGTTTCTCTAATAAAGCACCCTTCGTCACATTTTTTACACTGAATGATCTATAACACATTGGAAGATGAGCATGTAAAGAATTCCTTCCTTTATGTTGAACATTTCACAGGACCCCACAGTCATTCACAAAGGAAAAATATTCAACATAAAGGAATCCTTTACATGCTCACCTTAGTAACCCTGGCCTTAAATTTGCCTCCCTGTCAGTTAATGTCTTTGTCCAAGTTCATGAATTCTGCTCCTCTACTATTTTCCATGGCACCATCCCAATCAACGCAAAAGTAATAAACCATATAATTATGATGTAACATAAAACCTAAGACAAAATGACAAAACATTTTTGCATATATATCCCTATCTAGTTCTGTATTTTTTGTTTTGAAATTTTGTTGTTGTTGTTGTTGTGTTCTGACTTGGATCTTCCCCATTACTTAGGGCATTGTGGCTTTCATTAGATTTTTTTTGTTGCTGTTGTTTCTTTTCTTTGCCTTTGAAGAATATTATTTATTTATTTATTTATGACATTTATGACATTTATAGCCCACAATATTACCGCCCACGGGCAGGCTCAGTGTGGCGTACAATAGTCTATTAAGCAAACAGTAGTACAAAATACAGTATACAAGGTCACAAGAGGGAAAGAGAAATAACTGAGGAGGGAAAGGGAGAGAGGAGAGGTGATAAGTTATCACTAATATTAGAAAAATGTAAATTCTATAACCAAATATATATATTCTGTGAACTATGCCTAAATTTAGGCACAGTTTATTGAATACACCTAGCGCCCCTCCGCGTGGCTAAATTTAGTTGCAGATATTTACGCCTAGTAAAACTTGGAATAATTGTCTATGCCTAATTTAGGTGTGGAGTGGGTGTATTCTATTACAGCATGCATAGTTCTTAGAATCACCCATGACCCACCCAATCCACACCCATGACCATGTCCCCTTTTCTAATATGCATCTTATAATTTACATGCATCACTTTACAGAACATGCTTTATTGGTACTGATTGGCATAAGATAATTAAGTTTTGTGCACTAATCAGAATACGACCTGATTTCCACTTGCAACTTAAGTTGCACTATATAGAATCTAGGGGATACTGCTCATGGGGGGAGGGGAGTAGAGGTTCCTTGGCTTTGTGCCAAAATGTTTAACCAGAGGAAAGTTTACTCTATTTCCATTTCCAAGTAAACTTTTAACTCTACTTGTTGCACCTTGTTGCAGAACACTGTATTCTTGTATTGCCATGGAAATACTTTATAGTTTGGTGATTATATTTGCAGGCAGACTGGGATGCTGGGCCTATGTTGAATGTCCTTAAAAGAGCAAAGAAGTTGAGCCCAGGCTCAGAGCACACACAGATGTTTTTCATTCAAAACAGAAAACATAAATGATGCCTGGCTTACCTCTGCAGGCTTTAAATAGTGCAACAGCAAAGTTAGACAGTCTCGGTATACGCTTGAGACTTTCTTCCTCCTAGTTTTGGCCTCCTTTCTTTACTTGGTGACCTCTGGGCCTAAATTCAAAATTTCTTCTCTTCAGATCCATCCTTTACTTTGGGACTCTCAGCATGTTACTATTTAGATGTGGACTGGGAATCTTACCTGTATACTCCTTCACATACTCTCTCCCTCAGCTCAACCTCCTTTGGTTAAGTGCCACTCCTGAACAAGGAAGTCTGCATTCTAATGGTTCTTGTCTGCTCTATGTTATATCTCAATGGTTAAGCGCTGGAGCAATGTGCTGAAGCCAGTAGCATAGCCAGAGTTCAATTTTTAGATGGGCCTGGAGATGGACTGGGTGGGCACAGGCCTTGCATTTCCTCCCCACCCGCTACCACCCCCCGCCCACCGCCTGCCGCCGCCGCCGCATTTCCTCTCGACCTGCTACTCCCCCCCCCCCCCCGAGACAGCCCCCTGCACATGGTCAGTTCTGGTCATTTTTACTGACCTGAAGCGCCGTTCTCCCTCCAGCACCAGTGATTCCCATAGCCAGCCTTCTGCCAGCGCGCGTCGTAAGAGCCTCTTCTCAGGTGCATCCCGCCTACTCTGCAACTTCTTGTTTTCCGCAAAGGTGGGATGCAGGAAGTTGCAGAGGAGGCGGGCCACGCCTGAGAAGAGGCCCCGATGACGCGCTCTGGCAGAAGGCTGGCTATGGGAATCGCCGGTGCTGGAGGGAGAACGGCGCTTCAGGGCAGTAAAAGTCAGCAGACCATGTGGACGGGGAGAGCGGGCAGAAAAGGCTAGGAGGGCCTGGAGCAAACGTGGCTGGGCCTGAGCCCGTCCAGGCCCACTCGTGGCTACGCCCCTGGCTGAAGCCATTTTTACCACAGCTGGCACAAAAGGTCTTTTAAAATTATTATTATTACTTTCATTAATGGCCATGTGCTAATGTTACCATTAGCACATGGCCATTTAAAAAATGTTCTGCGTGAGCACTTGCCACCACTTATTTAGGAGACAGTACAGGCTTCCACATTAGCCATGCTCTAACCAGTTAGCACACAGTAATGTAGATCAGTGGCATAGCCACAGGTGGGCCTGGGTGGGCCGGGGCCCACCCACTTAGGGCTCAGGCCCATCCAACAGTAGCACATGGTAATGAAAATGCTGCTTTCCACAATACCGGCACCTTCGCATGCTCAGTTTTCAGCGCATGCCTGCTGCAGGCTACCAAGGTGGAGACTGGAGAGAAGCATTTTCCCACCAGCTGAGATATTTTTTTGGTGTGGGGGTGGGGGAGAGAACATTTGGTGCCCGCCCACCCACTTCTTGCCTAGGCCCACCCAAAATCTGCTGTCTGGCTACGCCCCTGATGTAGATATGCTAACTGGTTATCACAGAAATGCCTACTCTTCCTCTGACACATTGCAAAATAATTAACATGTGGTTAGTGCATGAAATTCTGGTCCAAACCCTTCTCCAATACTTCACTAATGATGGACAGTATCATATCTGACAATTTAGCTACAACTACAGGTGTGAAAACCACTCTGGGGCCCTTTTACTAATCTGCATTAGGTATTTATGTGAGCCTAATGTGGGATGTGCTAGTGTCCCACATTAGTTTTGCATGTGCGCACGCTAACCACATGTTAATAATTTTGCAGTTTGTCAGAGGCAGAGTATGCATTTCTGTACTGATCATTTAGCATATCTATATTAATGTGTGCTAATTGTTCTGGGTGCCTATTATCATAGGTGCTTAGGTTGACTTTAGAAAATACATGTATATAAAACTCTCAGATGGAAACAGAAAGTAGCCATGCAATTATGCAAATAATCCACCTGTAAGACCTATAGTATCCATGAGGGGGTCTATATTACAGCCTCTGGGTAAGTTTTGTTTGTTTATACAAGATGAAGCTAGAATATGGTAGATTTAAAACAAATAGGAGAAAGTTTTTCTTTACTCAGCATGTAGTTAGACTCTGGAACTCATTGCCGGAAAATGTAGTGACAGCAGCTGGCCTTATGGAATTTAAAGGGGGTTTGGGCAGATTCCTGATGGAAAAGTCCATTGAACATTTTTTTTTGGTTTTGGTTTTGGTTTTGCCGGGTTCTTGAAGCCTGGATTGGCCGCTGTCGGAGACAGGATGCTGGGCTTGATGGACCCTTGGTCTTTTCCCAGTATGGCGGTGCTTATGTACTTATGTATTTCTTTGATCTTGGGCGAGTCAGGTAAACTTTTTGTTGGTGCAAATGACGGTGCCTAAATTTACAGGCAGCCTGCCCACTTAAGCATTTATTCTATAAACCACCCCAAACGTTAGGCACAGTTTATAGAATACTGCTTAAGTGGGAGGGTTTCAGTGATGATTTTTTAGGCACAATTTATAGACTCTAGCCCTAAATACTTTGGGGATTTTTTGCCTACAACTTAAATTAGGTGCATATTATGGACTTCTTATATAGGTGTCCTGACATAGTCCTGAAACCTTTCTGCTTCTTCTCTTGGCCCGGGTTTTAACTTTCTCCCCTATATCTCACCTTCTATTTTAGGTTCCCCAGCTATGTTCCTGTTTAGGTGAGTGAGGATTGTTGTAGCCCTTAAGGTAGATCAAGGACCTCTAATGCACATTTCTTCACAAATTATCTTATACTTTATGAGTGACTTTCTTGTAAGTAGCTAAACTGGATCATTACCATCATCATCCTCACTTTAAAGGAATAATTAAGTCAAGAAAAAAGACCTAGATTGAGACTTCCACTTTCCCCATCTGTTCATCTAAATATGGTAGTTCTCTAAGCATTGCTCTTTAGTAGCAGCAAGCTCTATCAATTCCAGCTCAGGGCTGTAAATGTCAGCTTTACAGTAGTATATCCTCTCTAACATTTCTATGGAATGAATATAAAAGAGAGCAAATCTGTTTTCTGAAACAGGAAATAGTGGTGACATGGCTATAAAGGTAATGGAGATGCTTGCCTTTCCACTCTATAGTGTACAAATTTGTGGTCAAAGATACATTAATGGGTAGGAGCTAACTCTGAACATATACAAAACAATGTTCTCTACTACTCAAAATACTTCCATTTTTAAGGACCATCAGAATTACAGTCAATGTTTTTCAATCTTCACCACACCGGTGTGATCATTTGCCATCAAATGTTCCTCATCAGGCCATATGTTTTAATCACTTTCTCTCAAAAATATTTAAATATTTAAGTATTATCTTCATTTGAATATTATCTCTTTTTTTTTCTTTTTCTTAAAAATGTGGCTTCAGTCTGACATAGTGTCATGTTTCACATCCAAGCTGCATTAGAAAAAGTGACTCTGTGATGACAGTTTCAGAATCAGCATTCATATTCTACACACATACATGAACCAGACAAGAAGGTCCTTTTAAATCTCTCACTCACTTAGCTTTCTTTGGCACATATATCTAGAAACCCTATCATCATATGCAAAATGGCAACAACATTTGACATAAGCAATATATAAGCAGAAAATCAAAAACATCCAATCAATTCAAATTAATGAGTGCCATTCAAGTTCTTAATTTAAACCCCATGGGGCTACAGAATTTAACTCATCCATCCATCAAGTCTTGCCGTTTTTCAAAATCCCCTCCCTCCCATCCAGAGCGAACAATATCAACAATAAACCATTGAATATCGGAAATAGAATGATGTTCCTGGAACCAATGGGCTATAGTGGCAATCATTAATTTGAACTGTTTGGATGTTTTTTACCTGGGGTAATGGAGGGTTAAGTGACTTGCCCAGGGGCACAATGAGTTGCAGTGGGAATTGAACCCAGGGTCTCAACCCACTGCATCATTACCATGAGGCTGCAGTGGGAATTGTTGTGGACTCCAAAATACCAATCCTGCATAGCAAAGTTCCAAAAATATCCAGATAACAAATGTTTGGTTATTCAGAAGCAAATAGTATTTACTGGCTGAATCATTTAGGACAAAAGTTATCAATCTGGGCTACTATTAAAATGGTTTATTTTCGGACTTCTGGTCTGCCTCAGAACTAAGACAGTAGCTTAGAACAACTGCTTTGCTGCTTTTCCAGCTATTACCTCTTAACTTTGTATATTCTGGACATTCTGCTAGACTCCACAATATTGTTTTCTGTATTAAAATATGACAGTACCTAGAACTAGCAAAATCAACAGTTTATATCCATCCGCGGAGAGCAATAAGCACCCTAAATAAGACTTACCAACTCCCATAAAGATGGCAAAACCACAGGGAATCTCTGAACTCCTTGACTGATTATGGCAGAAGAAACACAAATAAAAAATATGATCCAAGACAGATTTGAAGGAAGACATGGTGAACATCAAAGAAAATTTAGGCAATCTCATGGAACAAGATATGCTTGATGCCAGAGTGTGAAAGAATGAAGCGGACGTGCAATCAGGCTCATTATCAAAAGAGAAGGACGTCCATCTTCCGACCCAAATCGGGAGATGGCCGCCCTTCTCTCGCGGGTGCCCAAATCGGTATAATCGAAAGCAGATTTTGGGCGCCCCCAACTGCAGTCCGTCGTGGGAACGAACAAAGTTTCCAGGGGCGTATTGGAAGGGTAGCGAAGGCGGGACAGGGGCGTGCTGGGGCGTGCTTAAGAGACAGGCGCCCTCAGCCTATAATAGAAAAAAGAAAGGCGGCCCTAGCGAGAATTTGATCCGCTTTATTTGGACCCTTTTTTTAGGTCCAAGTCCCCAAAAAGTGCCCAAACTGCCCAGATGACCACCGGAGTGAATCGGGGATGACCTCCCCTGACTTCCCCAGTGATCACTAACCCCCTCCCACCAAAAAAACCAAACTTTAAAAACATTTTTTGCCAGCCTCTATGCCAGCCTGAAATGTCATACCCAGCTCCATGACAGCAGTATGCAGGTCCCTGGAGCAGTTTTTAGTGGGTGCAGTGCACTTCAGGCAGGTGGACCCAGGCCCATCCCCCCCTACCTGTTCCCCTTGTGCTGGTAAATGGGAGCCCTCCAACCCCCCCCCCCCAAAACCCACTGCACCCACATCTAGGTGCCCCTTCACCCATAAGTGCTATGGTAATGGTGTAGAGTTGTGGAGAGTGGGTTCTGGGGGGGGATTTGGGGGGGGCTCAGCACACAAGGTAAGGGAGCTATGCACCTGGGAGGTATTTTAATGTTTTTTTTTAATTTTTAAAAATGCCCCCTAGGGTGCCCGGTTGGTGTCCTGGCATGTGAGGGGGACCAGTGCACTATGAATCCTGGCCCCTCCCACGACCAAAGGGCTTGGATTTGGTCGTTTTTGAGATGGCCGGCTTCGGTTTCCATTATCGCTGAAAACCGACGCCGACCATCTCAAATCCGCCCAAATCCTAGGCATTTGGCCGGCACCAACTGTATTATCGAAAGAAAAGATGGCCGCCCAACTTTTTCAATAATACGGTCTGTGCGCCCCCGTCCTCGGAGATTGGCGGCCATGGAGATGGGCGTCCCTGTTCGATTATCCCCCTCTATGTGTCCCATCTGTAATGCCATGTATCATGCCTCTATGTTTCCTACCTTTGAGATATGATGCTAACAGTTTACCTGTCTTATTCCCAGCAATATAAGTCCTAGCCCCTTGGAGAAAGAGTTCACTTTATGCCCTTTCACTGAGTATCCCATTATATTCAAACGTAAATTGCATCAAGCATTGAAGGACACTGGTAACTCATGCCAAAAAAAGTTGAGCCTCAAGAGAAGCTATATTGGATTCTAAAATCTGAAGACACATCCATCACTCTTTATGGAGCATAGTGGTATACACAATATTTACTCAATGTAAAGTGGCTTTTAGAGCATCCCATTTAATGGCAGGTGTAACTGGCACTGAATTCTTAAATTGGTAATAATCCTTGATAGCTGTCCCCATTTGATCTAAAAAGGTGGAGTCCTGCAATAGAGCTTTATTAAATCTCCATAAGAGGGGAACAGTGTCAGGTGTAAGGCCTTTAAAAGTAATCAACACCAGCATGGTCAGAGACAGATATTTCCAATAGAGACAAACACTAGTTTGTCTACAAGTGATTAAGAAACCATTAAAAAATCAATTTGGGATATGAAGTGATGGACCTGGGATATATATGTGAAATCTTGTCCAAATGGATTGAGCAACCTCCAGGGATGTACAAGCCCCAAGGTGGAACAGAAAGTGAAAACATCTGTAGTAGAAGCACAAGATTTAGATCTCAGCAAAGCATCTAAAAGTGGGTCCATGGCTCGGTTAAAGTCTCCGGCAATAATTAGTTCAGATGGAGATATAGATGTGAGTTCTTCAAAAATAAACCTGAAGCATAACCAGTGGGGTATATTTGTTTATCACTGTCATCATCATAGTACCCATTTTAATAGTAACAGTTTGCCATCCACCATTAACATCACAGGAGGAATCTACAACATCAATAGTAGAAGCTTTATTGATAAGATAAGAATTGCAACTCCGCATCTCCTATCAATAGCTTGTGCTGCATAACAAGCTTTAACCCATCCTCCAGTAGGTTTACCGGCCTCCACAACAGAAATGTGAGTTTCCTGTAAGCAAAATATATCGGCTTTAGTTTTTTTTTTTCAAAAACATGAAGACACGTTTCCATTTAGTGGGGTTTCTGAGTCCATTGACATTCAGAGAAATGATTTTTCAGACCTCCCATAATGTAAAGGAAGAGTAAAAGAAAGAGACACAACAGTAATCTTGACATATCCAATATACTAAATACATTTGAGGAAATACAGAACAAAATTGTAAAAGGCAACTCATGTGCTGTCTGCCCTTATCCAGGCATCTCCACCAATTCATACTCCATCTGCCCATCCCACAGGCATACGACTCATTCCAAGTCACACGCTAGGTCAGGCATTCGGGTGCCATCCTTAAATGAACATCAAACCTCTTAACAGAGGTTTTGAAGAAAAAATGAACATATGCTAAATATAATGTATTTAAATTAGTAAATATGTATCTTGGAGGTGTAGTAATACCTTTATATTTATCTACAGAAATACAAAAACAGCAAAATAATTTGTAGAATGGGTAAAAACTGAATTGCTTTTTTACTCTTTCAAAAGTACAAATCCTGGGAGACACTCTATGAAGGAATTATAACCTTCAAAAGCAAGGGCAGCGTGGGGAGTAATTTCTCTATGAACGGTACCGTCCGCGCCCTCCGGTAAGCCTAAAATATTCATGTTGCTCCTTCAACTTCGGTTGTTGGCATCTTCCAGATCTTTTTTGAGCTACACAATTATTTTTATTTGTTGTAGGATATGCCATTCCTCCATTCTACTCCACTCCCTTGAAATTTGGCCATCCCTGTTGGAGGGGGGGAAGTTGAGGACGTCCAAAATGTTTGAAAGAAGGACGTCCACAGTTTCGTTATGCCTCCGCTGACACATACATACCTCCCCCCCAGGGATCTGCATACTTCTCCCTCCCCACACACACACAGAGGGATGGCCAAATTTCAAGGGAGTGGAGGAGTGGCAGAGTGACCTAGTGTTTAGAGCACTGGTCTTGCAATCCAGAGGTGGCCAATTCAAATCCCACTGCTGCTAACAAATAAAGACACAAAAAGTGTCCTAAATGACCAGATAACCACTGGAGGGATTCAGGGATGACCCCCCTTACTCCCCATTGGTTACTGACCCCATTTCCACCCCAACAAATGTGAATAAAAGTAGTACTCACCAACTTCTATGACAGCCTCAGGTGATATAGCCAGGTCTAGTAGAACAGCATATAGGACCCTGGAGTAGTTACACTTGTGGTGGACACTGTGAGCCCTCCCAAACTCACTAAAACCCCACTGTACCACATATAGGTACCCCCTTCACCCATAAGGGCTATTGTAGTGTTGTACAGTTGGGAGTAGTGGTTTTGGGTGTGTTTTGCAGGGCTCAGCAGACAAGATAAGAGAGCAATGGTAAGATGCGTACCTAGGAGCATTTATATAAACTCCACAGCAGTGTCCCCTAGGCCCCATTGCTCTCCTGGGATGTCTAGCGGACCAGTCTGCTAAAAATGCAAGACCCTTCTATATCCCAATGGCTTGATTTTGTGCATTTTTAACTTGTGCAAGTTTTTTTTTCTGTTGTTGAAAATGGCCTAAAAAGATAAATACAAAAGGCACAAAACCTTGTTCAAAATGGTATTTTCGAAAAAAAAAGATAGACTTTTTCTTTTTTTGCAAATGGTTACATTTGCTATTCGGATTTGGGACGTTTCCCCCCCCCCCCCCCCCCCGATTCTCTATACGGTGTCAAAATTTCCACATGAAATTGTGTGCATATCTATATATAATACACATATGTTAATAGTTTATCAATCACTAATGAGCGAAATAAAGCATTAATTGGAATTTATGTGCATAAATATCTGTGCACAGTACTTTGCAGAATATGACCAGATTCTAATGTGCATATCTTAAAAGGGGCGTTCTGCGCATTTCAGAATGGGTGTAATGTGGGTGCTCCTTCAATTTCTGCAAGAAGTTGTTGTTCTCTACGTTTATATGTATGCTTAGATTTGCACCAAGTTTTCTTTAGCATAAATATCCAAGTTATTTTTTTTTACAGTGCCTATCTATCACGTACGTATGATTTACTTGTAACATTTTACATTTACATCTTATTTCTTTCAGCAGGTTCCACTTCTGCAACACTAACCTGCTAAGCACATATACCTTTTAAAGTCTCACAACTCTGCCACATACACATTTGTATTAGTTCATGGCAAATGCACAGTGGACAGCTGCCAGCTAACTAATATGCTCACAAGCTGTCTCTGCACAGTGGTGTGTGATAGCTAAAACACTGCTCTCTGATGTCACCCAGTAGGGATTGAAGTAAAAGTAAAGTGTTACAATACTTAAGTAAACATTTCATTACTTTTACTTGCTACCAAGTACATGACAAGCACAAGCATTTTTACTTGTAACAAAGTGTTATCTGAACCAGATTTAAATACTTTTACCTCATTACATGTTGCTTCATTACAAGTAAAAGGCTATCAATAGAAATCAAACAAAATAAAACATGGAAAAGAAAATAAGATGATACCTTTTTTATTGGACATAACTTAATACATTTCTTGATTAGCTTTCGAAGGTTGCCCTTCTTCCTCAGATCGGAAATAAGCAAATGTGCTGGCTGACAGTGTATATAAGTGAAAACATTCAAGCATTACTATGACAGTCAGACAGGGTGGGAGGAGGGGGGTGTGTAGGAAGTATGCATGGGGACATCAAAGCATATCATTGATATTCTAACAGGGTGGGTGTGGATAGGTGAGGGGAGGGTGATCAACAGAGACATACAGCTTTATGGTTTATAATGGGCTAGGAACCCCAGATCCTTGTTAAGTCCTTTCTGTTGGGTGTTAAATTATTCAATCATTCTGACTTCAAAGGTCTTACGTTCTTGTATGGTTTTAAAGTTACCTTTGAGGATTCTCACTGTGAAATCACTGGTACAGTGTCCTGGTCCTGTAAAATGTTGACCAACAGGCGTGGGAACCCTGCTGGCACCAGTATTGTTCATATGATCTCTATGTAAATTGAATCTTGCCTTAAGCATCTGGCCTGTTTCTCCAATATAGCATCCTTCGTTACATTTTTTACACTGAATGATATATACCACATTGGAAGATGAGCAAGTGAAATATCCCTTTATGTTGAATATCTTTCCTTTGTGGATGGCTTTGGGGTCCTGTGAAATATTTTGGCATAGTTTGCAACTGGATAAATTACAGGGAAGTGTGCCCTTCTGTTCCTTTTCAGTCTGTGAAGGAAGTTTACTTCTGATTAGCTTGTGTTTTAAATTGGGTGGCTGTCGGAAGGCCAGTACTGGTGGGGATGGGAATATCTCTTTCAGTGATTCATCCTCCTGGAGTATAGGTTGTAGATCTCTTATGATTTTCCTCAGTTTTTCCAGCTCTGGATTGTATGTCACTACAAGCGGGATTCTGTCTGTGGATTTTTTCTTTTTGTACTGTAGCAGATTCTCCCTGGGTGTTTTGAGGGAGGAGGCAATATTCTTGGAGATTATTTTGGGGTTGTAGCCCTTCTGTTTGAAGGATTCAGTCAGGGTTTTAAGGTGTCTGTCTCTGTCCCCTGGGTCAGAGCAGATACGGTGGTATCTTGTGGCTTGGCTGTAAATGATGGATCTTTTTGTATGTGAAGGATGGAAGCTGGAGTTGTGGAGGTAGCTACATCTGTCTGTGGGTTTCTTGTATATAGATGTTTGTATACAGCCATCACTGATTGAGACCGTGGTGTCCAAAAAATTGACTTTTTCTGGGAAGTAGTCAATTTTGAATCTGATTGTAGGATGGTATGTATTGAATGCAGAATAAAATTGTTTCAGAGTTTCTTCACCCTCCGTCCAAATCATAAAAATGTCATCGATGTACCGGTAGTATTTTAGAGGTTTGGTCTGGTGTGTATGCAGAAATGTCTCTTCCAGCTCAGCCATAAAAAGGTTGGCATATTGGGGTGCTGTCCTGGTGCCCATCGCAGTGCCCATTATTTTTTTTTTTTTTTTTGAATTTGTATGAAGTCTTTATTGTTCATTGAAACAACACAAAGAATGCAAAATACTATCCAGCAGATTACATTTACCTTTGACTAATACAGTATTCCACTAGTGCTTTGTACAGTATAACTCATCGTAGTTTCAACTTTCCGATATCAACATTTTTAAACTTCAACATTTTTGTTTTTTTTTCCCAACTGTTTAATAGAACAGAGGTTACCCTCCCTCCCGCCCCCCTACCCCTCTCCGCCAAGAGAGCACCGCTGAGCACTACCTCTTTTTTTTTTTAATATATTTAACTAGGCACTCTTCTCTCAGACATATTAGTTCGTCAGAGCGTCTACAGGAATGTATTTCCAAACAGAGTGCCATTTCCCCATTTGTTGCTTATGCTCAGCCACCAATCTTTCCATTTCACGTACATACCTCAACTTATTAAGCCACTTAGCCAGCGGGGGAACTCCCTCCCTCCTCCATTGTGAAGCTACAACCACCCTTGCTGTACCAACCACATACTTTGCCAAAGTTTGTTGACAGGATAGTAGGCCTGCAATCCTAGCTGAAAATAGGAACACCTCAGGGGCCCAGGGCACTGTACACCCTATCCAAGCCTGCAGCCTGTAATGTACCGCCTTCCAAAAGGCACGAATTTTAACACAATTCCACCATATGTGTCCCATGGTACCCTCTTGGCCACACCTTCTCCAACACATGCCCGAGGCATTTGGGAAAATCCGCCTCAATCGGGCAGGCGTGAGATACCACCGATATAATACTTTCATAGCATTCTCCTGCAGGGGTACATGGGTTGACACCTTCACAGCTGCTTTTTCTATGCTCTCCCACCCAGGGTCTCCCAAACTCGTCCCCAGCTCTCGCTCCCAGCTTTTCCTATGTGCCCCGTAACTGGGCGCCTGCTTGCTTATATTATGGTACAGGGAACCTATCAATCCCCTAGATGAAGCATGTCGCTCACATATCCCCTCCAATTCTAATTTCTCACGCTGCATCACCTCCCTCACCGCCTTGCTTTTAAGGAGAGATACTAATTGACGGTATGCAAAGTCACCTCCCTCCACCCCAGGATATCTGCCCCGCAATGTGTCGAAAGATACCAGCTTATCAGCTTCAAATAATTGGCCCCAGGTTCTCACCCCTATCTCATACCATTTAGTAAAGATCCCCGTAACCGTCCCCGGTAAAAATAAAGGATTAAAGGCTATCGGCGTGTAGCGAGTCAATATACATTGTCTCTTAGGGAACAAACTATCCCAATAATGGAGCGTTACCGCTATGGAGGGACAAGCTCTTTCATTTATACTTCTAAAGGATTTTGGCAGCCACATTAGTGCACTCAAAGGTTTGTCACCCACAGAGTGTTGTTCTATTTGCACCCATTGGCGGTCCGGGTATTCTTGATACCATTCCAGTGCTGCTTTCCCCTGCGCTGCCCTGTAATACCATGCAAGATTAGGTACCCCAAGTCCACCCCTTTTCCTTTCCTTATATAGGAGCGACCTCGCTAGCCTAGGACGCTTTCCTGCCCAGACGAATCGCACCAGCCTATCTTGTAAATTAGCTAAGAATCGCCTGGGCATTATCACAGGCAGCACCTGAAAAAGGTATAACAGTCTTGGCAAGACATTCATTTTAAGAATAGCTATCCTGCCAAACCATGATGTTCCCAAATCTCCCCACCTCTCTAGATCTTCCATGATAATTTTACCCAACCCCTTATAATTTGCATTAAAGAGCTCCGAAGGATCCCTAGTCAGATTCACCCCCAGGTATTTTAAATGTTTGTGGGCCCACCGAAATGGGGATGAAATCTTTAAAGACTCCACCACATCCTCCGGAATTGTCACATTCAGGGCCTCAGATTTTGTCATGTTGACCCTAAATCCGGACACCGCTGAATACTGCTGTATCATGTGTTCTAAGTGCGGGAATGTGGTCAAGGGTCTAGTGACGAACAATAATACATCATCTGCAAATAAGGCCAATTTATGTGTTCTATCCGCTATCTTAGCTCCCGAGATATCAGGATCAGACCGCACACGGGCTGCAAAAGGCTCCATTACCATTGCAAATAATAAGGGAGACAAAGGGCATCCCTGCCTAGTACCTCTGTGTAAATTGAATAAGTCTGAATTTCCTCCATTGACCCGAACACAGGCCTTAGGGAACTCGTAAAAGGCCCGAATCCAGCTACGAAATTGTATTCCAAACCCCATATTTTCCATCACCTTATACATGAAGGGCCAGTGAACCCGATCAAAGGCTTTTTCCGCGTCGAGGCTTAAAAGACATAACGGCTTCTGATTGTTTTTTGCCAAGTTCATTATATCCACCGCCCTTCTAATATTGTCCATCGCCTTTCGGTACTGAACAAAACCCACTTGGTCTGGATGAATAAGTACTGGCAAAATAGGGGCCAGACGGTTCGCCAGTACCTTAGCCAATATTTTGACATCTGCATTAAGCACAGAAATAGGTCTGTAGGATCCGCATTCAGAGTGATCTTTGCCTGGTTTAGGCAAGACCGCTATCCATGCCTCCATCATTGATTGAGGTAATGACCCCCCTCTCCCCACCTGATTAAACAAATCTGCTAGGAGCGGAGCTATTTCAGGGGCAAACTTCCTATAGAACTCATTGGGCAACCCATCAAGCCCGGGCGATTTATATGAGGGGAGACTACTAATTGCTTCCTGGATTTCCACGGGAGTAATTGGCTCATCTAACATTGTCTGCTGCTGGTGACTCAGAGAGGTAAGTTCACTATCCTGTAAGTAATGATCTATCAATTCCATCGAAGGGTTGAGCTCCTGGGCATATAGATCTTTATAAAATTCCCCAAATCTGTGTCGTATTTGTTCGGATGTACTTAAGGTATCTCCTCCACCATCTCGTATCTTTATGATATTCCGCTCAACTTTTTGCCTGCGCAACTTAATGGCGAGAAGGCGCCCTATTTTGTTAGCATATGCATATGAGCTCACCCTATTCTTTGCCTGTAGCATGCTTAGGTGTTCTGAATATATGGAGTCAAGGCGCATTCTCTGGGAATTAAGTTCTCTCAGAACCCCAGCTGCGCCAGTAGCCTTATGCTGCTCCTCTAGCAAACGAATGCTTTCCAGGCATTCCGCGATCTGCGCCCTACGAGCTTTCGATTGTCTACTGGCCAATTGTAGGAAATATCCCCGGGTCACCGCCTTCATAGCATCCCATATTATACTAAGCTGGGGTCCTGAGCCTAGATTAAATTCAAGATACTCTTTCAACACTTGCTTGTAGCCATCCACCACTGTTCCCTCCCGCAGAAGACCAGTATTCAGTGTCCATCTTTTATTTTTTTTTTCGGCCCTAATATTTGGTAGAGTCACCCATATGGGGGCATGATCCGACAGAGTCACATTACCTATCCCTGCTTCAGGACCATGCTCCACCAGGGTTGCATCCACAAATATATAGTCTATGCGTGAGTAAGAGTTATGTACTGCAGAGTAAAATGTGTAGTCTCGTACCCTCTGATGTTTTACCCTCCATAGGTCCACTGTGCCCAGCGAAAGCGCCAAAGACTTCAAGGCCAAAGATTCCCTATGACCCTCGCCTCTGGGGAACCCTGAACGATCTATGCTCGGGTTCATCACTGTATTAAAGTCCCCCCCTATTACTAGTGAGCCCTGCGCAAAAGTAGCCAAGGAATTTCTAACCTTCTCCAGGAACCCAGCCTGTCCCGTGTTAGGCGCATATATAGAGGCCAGGGTTAAATCCACATTATCAATCTTGGTATGCATAAAAATATAGCGTCCACCCACATCCCGTTTTACCTTAAGAACCTGCGCCCCAACCGCAGCATGAATCAAGATCGCAACTCCTCCTTTCTTTGACCCAGTTGCTGATGCACAATACACTACTGGGTACTCTGGATGGGAAAGAAGCCTTTCATGTCTACCCACCAAATGCGTCTCCTGCAGGAGAACCACATGTGGTCTATGCTGCTTTATTTCCTTATAAAACTTTTGCCTCTTCTGAGGCATGTTTAGGCCCTTTACATTGTAGGAGAGAATTTTTAAGTCTGTATCAATCACCGTAGTTTGTAATAAAGCTGTTCTATCGCACCCCTGCATGATATCTCTATACAGTGCCATAATGCAAAATATACTCCCTGCATACCCAGCAGTGCCCCTCTCTCTCCCTTATTTTCCCATATCTCACTATCCCCCCCTCCCTCCCACCCCCCCCCCTCCCTCCCACCCCCTCCATTCACACCAATTGGAAGACCAATGTCCTCCAAGTGGGTCTTTGGGAAGTTATTCACCCACCACATAGTTCCCAAACCCACATCTATCCCTCCCCATCAATATCAGCTCATTCACGATCCCACTTAATCCTCACCCTTACATCTTTCATTACTATGCCCTCCCTTCAATTTACCATTTCAACATTCTTCAAAATCATACATTTTAAGGTTGTTGTCAACCCTACCATCAATGTTCAGAGTCAACTGGCATTTGCGGCAATGCCTACCCATCAAGGTAATCTCCTGGAAGCATGTCCCCAGTGTCCCGATCCAACTTGCTTCAACGCTTCTGGTTATTATGCCTTGCGGGTCCCGGGGTTCTCTGCCATCGCTGAAGCCTCGTCTTGGTAGCTGGCGCCATCACTCCAGGTGCAGTCTTTGTGGACACCATCTCAGCTGCGTGCAAGGCGTCCCATGCCTCTTGAAGAGTTTGCACCCGATATTTGGTGCCTTTCAGAGAGAAATTTAATGAGAAGGGGAAGCCCCATCTATATTGTATCTGTTGTTTGCTCAAAACTTCCAGCGCCGGTCTCATCAGCCTCCTCATCTGGAGCGTGAATAACGAGAGGTCCTGATAGACCTGAACCGGGGCTCCACCATACTCCAGGCTCTTTGTCTTCCTAGCTGAGGCTAAAATTCTCTCCTTAATCTCATATTTGTGAAATCTCACAATGATGTCCCTTGTCTGCTGCTCTTTTCGTGCTCCAAGAGCTCTGTGCGCTCTGTCCAGCTCGCATCTCATTTCATCTGCCTCAGGGCCCAACAAAGTAGAGCACAATGTATGCACTATTTCTGCCACGTTCTCTGTGTCTCCACCCTCTGGGACTCCTCGAAAACGGAGATTATTTCTTCGTCCCCTGTTTTCGATATCATCTAGTTTATATTGCAGGAGCTCATGTTTTTGTTCCATAGTCTGTAACATATTAGTGTGCTTATCAAGCAGTTCAGCGTGCTCATCTAGTTTTAACTCTGCCTCCTCCACTCTACCGCCCAATTCTCTGAGGTCCGCGCTGAGCGTATCCATGCGCTCTAAAATTTCTACTTTTGACTGCTTAATCTCCGACTGTATCGTAGCAGTTAACTTACGGAGCTCAACGGACAGTCCTTTCTTGGAAGGGGGGGCTCGCGTCTCAGCCATAGATAACGCTGAATCTGAATCCGAAGGAGACCCGCGCTCCGGGGACTCGCGGTGTCTGGAGGCCTTACTCGCCACGCTTTTCTCCGCTTTTTCCATCTCCTTTTTCCGGGTCGAGGCCGCTTTACTCATAGCGTCTGTATGCCAGGAAGTATTTTCTTACAGTTTTGCAATTTTTATCGCCGTTTGGATCGTGTTATTTCCAATTTTACAGCTTTGGGGAAGGGAGCTGTGAATTCAGGCTACCATGCCGTCGGCTGACGTCACTTCCTCTCCGCAGTGCCCATTATTTGCAGATAGATATCATTGTTAAAGTGGAAGTAGTTGTGAGTTAAGATGAATTTGATTAATTTTGTAATAGTTTCTGGTGAGTATTGATGGTCCAGTGTGGATTTTTTTAGGAGTCTTCCACATGCAGCTATGCCATCCGCATGTGGAATGTTGCTGTATAGTGATTCTACATCCATCGTGACCAGAAGGGTGTTAGGTGGTAGTTGCTTGATATTTTTCAATTTATTCAGAAAGTCTGTGGTGTCTTGTATGAAGCTGTTAGTTTTGTGTACGAGAGGTTTCAGAATTCCCTCTATGAATCCAGATATTTCTTCCGTGAGTGTGCCAATACCTGATATGATTGGTCTGCCAGGGTTTCCCAGTTTGTGGATCTTGGGTAGCATGTAAAATGTGCCCACGGAAGGTTGTATTTAAGTTATATCCAATAAAAAAGGTATCATCTTATTTTCTTTTCCATGTTTTATTTTGTTTGATTTCTATTGATAACCTTAAGAGTGGACTAACACGGCTACCACACTCCTCTACTTAAGTAAAAGGCTGAAATACTAAGTTTTCTTCTTTTTCAGTCTCTCAAGCAGTGATTAAGCCAGAGCTTGACAAACCCCAGGCACCAGGTCGCCATGGTGACTGAAAAATCAGGCCTGGTGCCTGTGTTTTGCAGGACCACCACAAGGCAGGGAACAGTTCCATTGGAGCTAGAAAAATAGCAGCAGATCAGCTTTCTTCCCTTTGCTCCTCCTCCTCCACCCTCCCAGCCAGGGTTGCCAGATGGGCGGTTTTCCCGCCCAATTGGGCGGTTTTCCGCAACCCGCCGCGGGAAACCTTTGCCAGTGGCGGGTTGCGGTTTTTTGGGCTGGTTTTGTTTTTTTTATGCGGGTTTTGGGGCGGTTTTTCGGCCGGCGGGGGTGGGACTAATGGTGACAGAGGCGGGGTTTATGACATTTTGGGCGGGGTTTGCTGACGTATCGGGCTGGGCGATGATGATGGGGGCGGGGCTGATGATGGTGGGGGCGGGTGATGACGGAAGGGGTGGGGCTGATGACAGAAGGGGTGGGGTTGATGACGGCGGGGGTGGGGGTGATAACGGAAGGGGCGGGGGTGATGATGTCGGGGGTGGGGTGTGTGCAGTTTTGGGGCAGGTTTTGGGTGGGAATTTTTTTTTTTTTATATGGCAACCCTGCTCCCAGCATGGCAGCAAGCAGCTCCATTCAAGCTGCAAAATCAGCAGTGGCTTAGTTCTCTTCCCCTCGCCTCATATCTTCCACTGTGGTAGCGAGCAGCTCCATTTGAGCTGCAAAGATAGCAATGGCACAGCTCTCTTCCCCTTGTCTCGCCTCCTACCTTCCCACACATGCCAAGTAACATGAATTTAGCATGTGACACATGCAATCGGGCCCCTTCTCCAGCTCACATGCTTAAGGGGCCCAATCTCACACATTGGCATCCTCCCCCACCACCCGCAATGTGGTACCTCTTCTTTTAAAAGTTCTTTTTGCCACAACCTGCACAGTGCCAGCACTCTTAGCAATAGCAGGTTCTTCAGCCAATCCCCCAGGACCTTCCTACAACTGCATCCCACCCTTGCTGAAAGAAGGCCACAGGATTGACTGAAGCAGCCTGCTACTCAGCAGTAGCTGTTTCTGCCAATCCCAGAGCCTTCTTTCAACTGCATCCTGCCCTTGCTTAAGGAAGGACCTGGGATTGGCTGAAGCTGCCTGCTACTCAGCAATAACTGCTTCAGCTAATCCTGGAGTGTGTGTGTGGGGGGGGGGGGGGGGGGAGGGGGGGCTTCCTTCAGCTGCATTCCGCCCTTGCTGAAGGAAGGTTCTCTGGGTTTGGCTAAAGCAGGCTGCTCTTGCTGAAAGCACCAACAATGCAAGGTTAATCATGGCAAGAACTTAAAAAGAAAAAACGAAGAGAGGTACTGGATTGCGGGCAGGGAGGGGGGAAGGACAATGAGAGAGAGAGAGAGAGAGAGAGAGAGAGAGAGAGAGATGCTGTATCGTGAAGAGCAAGGAAGGAGGCAGGTGCAGCATGGTGGGGGGCAAGGGAGGAGACAGGTGCTGCATGTTGGGGGGGGGGGGCAAAAAGGGAGACAGGTGCTTTATGGAAAGAGGACAAACGCTGGACCGGGCTAGGGTAGAAGGAGGAAGGGGACTGACAATGAAATGAGGAAGGGTGGGGGAGGAGAAAGGGGAGGTACACTGGATCAGGGAAGGGGGTAGGAAGAGAAGGAAAAGAAATAGAACAGATGATGGAACCAGGAGGGGGAGGAAAGGGCACAGATGATTCACCTGCAAGATGGTGAGGGAAAGAGAGGTGCTGGACCTAGGAATAGAAAGATGAAGGAGGTGCTGGATCCAGTGATAGAAAGATGAAGGAGCTACTGCTTTACGGGGGGAGGGGGGCTGACAAGAAGTACTGGACCAAGGAGCTGGAAGGAGAGGGATAGGGATAGGTGCTGGACCAGCTAGGAGGAAGAGAGTGAGACTGGAGGAGAGGAAGATAGGGGAAAGACTCTGGACTCAAGAGGGAGATATAATGAGGGGGAGGAAGAGAGATGGTGAAGGACAGAGATATTGGTCCCAGGGTAGAGAGTAGGGGGTATGAGGTGTGAGATATGGAAGGAAGGAAAAAGAGAGAGGAGGGACAGAAAGATAGAGAAGAGATACTGGACATGGAGGGAGCATAGTGAGAGGGGCACAAGGGCAAAACATGACAGAGAGGAAATAGGGACACAAAGGGATAATATTTATTTGTTACATTTGTATCCCATATTTTCCCACCTATTTGCAGGCTCAATGTGGCTTACATAGTACCGTGAAGGCGTTCGCCAAGTCCGGTAGAGGAACAAATACAAGGTAATGTTGTGGTCACTAAGGTAGATAAGTTTCAGGTACAATTAGGGTTGAAGATAGGGAAGGTTATAAACCACCTTATAATCGAAAGAGAAAAATGCCTAGATTTCGACCCAAATCGGGAGATAGACGTTTATCTCACAAAAACGAATAAATCGGTATAATCGAAAGCTGATTTTGGACGTTTTCAACTGCACTCCGTCGCAAATGCGGACAAAGTTGATGGGGGCGTGTCAGAGGTGTGGCGAAGGTGGAACTGGGGCATGGTTATCGGCCGAGGAGAGATGTACGCGTTAGGACGATAATCGAAAAAATAAAGGCGTTTTTAGCGAACATTTAGGACACTTTTGTTGGACCCTTTTTTCACACGAACAGGTCCCAAAAAAGTGCTCTAAGTGACCAGCTGACCATCAGAGGGAATCGGGGATGACCTCCCCTGACTCCCCCAGTGGTCACTAACCCCCTCCCACCACAAAAAAATGATGTTTCACAACTTTTTATTTTCACCATCAAATGTCATACCCACCTCCCTGGCAGCAGTATGCAGGTCCCTGGAGCAGTTGTTAGGGGGTGCAGTGGACTTCAGGCAGGTGGACCCAGGCCCATCCCCCCCTACCTGTTACAATTGTGCTGCTTAATGCTTATTAGTCGTCCAACCCCCCAAACCCACTGTACCCACATGTAGGTGCCCCCCTTCACCCCTTAGGGCTATAATAATGGTGTAGACTTGTGGGCAGTGGGTTTTGAGGGGGATTTGGGGGGCTCAACACACAAGGGAAGGGTGCTATGCACCTGGGAGCTCTTTTACCTTTTTTTTTGTTTTTGTAAAAGTGCCCCCTAGGGTGCCCGGTTGGTGTCTTGGCATGTGAGGGGGACCAGTGCACTACGACTCCTGGCCCCTCCCACGAACAAATGCCTTGGATTTATTCGTTTTTGAGCTGGTTGCTTTCATTTTCCATTATCGCTGAAAAACAAAAACGCCCAGCTCACAAATTGTCGAATAAAACATGGATGTCTATTTTTTGCGAAAATACGGTTTGGTCCGCCCCTTCACGGACCCGTTCTTGGAGATAAACGCCCATGGAGATAGACGTTTTTGTTCGATTATGCCCCTCAAAGTGTTCAGTACGATCTTTGGTGTTGCTGTGTTGCAGAGTTTGGGCCTTTTTGTTGGACACTGGAGAGGGGGCAGGATGCTGATCACAGAGGAAGGAATGTAGACTACAAGACAGATCAAGATACACCAAAGAGCCCTCAATTTACCTAAACAATCTAATTTCTTAAGGAAAAGAGTTTGAGAATCCCTGGGGTTCTGCAGAAGCCAGTTTTGGAATCACTGGAATAAGGTATGGTACTCTGCTACCATGTGTAGTGCCTGTATAGAGATCTTGTTGCAGTCGTGTTTGTTTTGTGTTTTTTTTTTTTTTTCAATAGGTAGGGTATAGGTGTTTTAGGTCATGGTATAATATTTACAGTGCTGCCTTTTCATGCATAAGGTTGTTGCTTTTTGAATCTTGGGAGCTAGTGCTGTTAAGGTATGGTAAGATTCTGAATGTGTTTTTACACAAGTTTCTGCATAGTGTTTTGTAGTGGAGGGATTATGTCTTGGCCTTACTGAGGTGACACCAAAACTTTAATCTAATTTTAGTTTGTCATAACATCAGATGAGGTTTTAGAAAATTTTGCAGAATCTGTTGTGTGTTGAGGTAGTTGTCTTTATAACAGACATGTATGTGATCAAGTTTAAATCATGAGATTCTGCCAGATACAGTTGAATTGTTTCCATAGGCTTGTATGTGATTTTGTGACATGCTTGAAATAATTGTGTTTAAAATGTGTAACATAGCAGCACTGAGAGGGTCCAAAGTACAAAACAATGTCCAAACGGTAAAAAAAAAATCACCTAGAGTCTTCAAAATTTGGCTAAAGCTTTTTTTTTTTTTTTTTTTGCTATTTAAAATATATAGTATCTCATCCATGAAGACACATGAAGGCATTATTTTTCAATAAGTGTAGCTAGTAGCTCTTCCCTGGATTTCAGTCCCTTCACCACCATTTCAAATTCATAGAATGAATGCACTGTGAGAAAAACCTCACTCATTGACCTTCAATTTCACTTATTGGGGTGGTACATGTCACTCTTCTGGATAACCCACCCTCGGCATATCTGACAACAAATGTAGAAAAAATCATTTTATTTTCTATTTATTGATTGGAACATGTCAGTTTTTAGAATGTGCATCTGCCAGAACTAGTTTTAGACATGGTTGGGGCTCGCAAGAAAAATCTCACTCATTTGGCCTTCAATCTCCAGCACTGCGGTGGTAAATCTCCAGCATTGGGATGGGCCACCCTTGGTGTCTCTGCCTTCCACTGCAGCAGCAAGTAGCTCTATTTGAGCTGGAAACATAGCAGCGGCTCAGCTCTCTTCCCTCCATTCTGCCTCTTCCCTCCACTGCAGAAGCTTAGACGCATACACGCACATGCTCACGAAGGCACATCTGTTCACTCTCCTGCCAGGCTGTGGAGGTAAGCGGAAAGAAGAGAGAGAAGCTATGTGTCAGGCAGCAGCCTCCTCCTTTGATACCCGGTGCTAAATGGAAAAATTTGACCCACTTAGTTCTAATTTTAAATTCAGCACTGGCTATCAGAAGATTGTTCTCCTTTCCCTGGCTGGGGAAGGGGGGTATGACGGTTGGGTGCCTGTGTTGCTGCGAGATGGCATGGGTAAGATTTAAGGCGATATAGAAATATTGAACTAGAGTAGAATAGAATAGGGGAGGGGAGTGAAAACTGGGTGCTTGTGTGGGGTGGGGGGAAGGGAGTGCTCGGTATATGTGCAATGAGGGGGAGGAAGTGGAGCAGGAAGGAACAAGAGGTGGTTGGTTGTGTGCTTTGGGCAAAGTGTGGGAGAAAGCACTGGATGCATGTGTAATTTAGGGGATGGATGGAGCAGGAGGGAGCAAGAAGTGGGTATCTATGTGCTTTGTAGGGAGGGAGGGAGGAAAAGAGCACTGGGTGGATGGGTGCCAGGGGGAGGGGAGGGATGGAGACCTATACAGTGGGGGAAATAAGTATTTGATCCCTTGCTGATTTTGTAAGTTTGCCCACTGACAAAGACATGAGCAGCCCATAATTGAAGGGTAGGTTATTGGTAACAGTGAGAGATAGCACATCACAAATTAAATCCGGAAAATCACATTGTGGAAAGTATATGAATTTATTTGCATTCTGCAGAGGGAAATAAGTATTTGATCCCCCACCAACCAGTAAGAGATCTGGCCCCTACAGACCAGGTAGATGCTCCAAATCAACTCGTTACCTGCATGACAGACAGCTGTCGGCAATGGTCACCTGTATGAAAGACACCTGTCCACAGACTCAGTGAATCAGTCAGACTCTAACCTCTACAAAATGGCCAAGAGCAAGGAGCTGTCTAAGGATGTCAGGGACAAGATCATACACCTGCACAAGGCTGGAATGGGCTACAAAACCATCAGTAAGACGCTGGGCGAGAAGGAGACAACTGTTGGTGCCATAGTAAGAAAATGGAAGAAGTACAAAATGACTGTCAATCGACAAAGATCTGGGGCTCCACGCAAAATCTCACCTCGTGGGGTATCCTTGATCATGAGGAAGGTTAGAAATCAGCCTACAACTACAAGGGGGGAACTTGTCAATGATCTCAAGGCAGCTGGGACCACTGTCACCACGAAAACCATTGGTAACACATTACGACATAACGGATTGCAATCCTGCAGTGCCCGCAAGGTCCCCCTGCTCCGGAAGGCACATGTGACGGCCCGTCTGAAGTTTGCCAGTGAACACCTGGATGATGCCGAGAGTGATTGGGAGAAGGTGCTGTGGTCAGATGAGACAAAAATTGAGCTCTTTGGCATGAACTCAACTCGCCGTGTTTGGAGGAAGAGAAATGCTGCCTATGACCCAAAGAACACCGTCCCCACTGTCAAGCATGGAGGTGGAAATGTTATGTTTTGGGGGTGTTTCTCTGCTAAGGGCACAGGACTACTTCACCGCATCAATGGGAGAATGGATGGGGCCATGTACCGTACAATTCTGAGTGACAACCTCCTTCCCTCCGCCAGGGCCTTAAAAATGGGTCGTGGCTGGGTCTTCCAGCACGACAATGACCCAAAACATACAGCCAAGGCAACAAAGGAGTGGCTCAGGAAGAAGCACATTAGGGTCATGGAGTGGCCTAGCCAGTCACCAGACCTTAATCCCATTGAAAACTTATGGAGGGAGCTGAAGCTGCGAGTTGCCAAGCGACAGCCCAGAACTCTTAATGATTTAGAGATGATCTGCAAAGAGGAGTGGACCAAAATTCCTCCTGACATGTGTGCAAACCTCATCATCAACTACAGAAGACGTCTGACCGCTGTGCTTGCCAACAAGGGTTTTGCCACCAAGTATTAGGTCTTGTTTGCCAGAGGGATTAAATACTTATTTCCCTCTGCAGAATGCAAATAAATTCATATACTTTCCACAATGTGATTTTCCGGATTTAATTTGTGATGTGCTATCTCTCACTGTTACCAATAACCTACCCTTCAATTATGGGCTGCTCATGTCTTTGTCAGTGGGCAAACTTACAAAATCAGCAAGGGATCAAATACTTATTTCCCCCACTGTATGTCCATGCTGTGGGGGTGGGATAGGGAGAGAGCCTTCTAGAGTTCTCTCTCTCCATCCTTCAGCCGTCACTGCCCTTCCTATGCTCTTCCCCTAAGTCCCAGCAAGACCCCAATTCCGTCAAACCCAAGGTAAAATCCTCATCTCCCAGCCACCCCTAGCCCATGACACAGGCACACACCATCCACCATTCTCCAACCCCCCCCCCCCATAAAAAAAAAAAAAAAAAACAACCCATGACACACTCATACTGTGATACAACTGCCATTAGCAATATATTGTATTTAATAAACAAACACATTTTGTAGTCACAGTACTTTTTTACTTTTACTTAGTAAATTTTTTAATGCAATTTTCATTGTGCTTTTTACTTAAGTAACAAAATATGCATTTATCTTTACTTTTACTTTAGTACTTTAACCTAGTACTTTAAACCACACTGGTCACTGAGTGAGAGCTTTTGTTTGACAAAACAGACCCAGCCAATGTGAGACAGAGTCTGAGCTGGATACTTTTCCACCTGCCAATATATAATAATATGTAAAGGTTACATATTAGACGAGGGAGTGCACAGGTTAGGACAGGTGGCATGTCCTGCTTTAATAAAGAACAGTCTTGCTCCCGGGGTCAGTGCTGTGTGTACTCTTCTGTCAGGTGTGAACTGTAACGGTATTGCTGGGAGGCCATGGCCACCACATAGCAAGCTACATAGTTCCGTACTGGAGATTTTTGTCCAGGCCTGGTTTTTAACGTACATTCCAAGCAGTGTGGGATCAATAGTGCCTGATCCTGCCAATTGAAATCGAGTGCTGCAAGTTCTCTAATGCACCAGGATGGGGTGGTTAGAAATCCATGACTGACCCAAAATCTGCAGCCTAGAAATTTGGAAGTTGGAATCTCGTGAAAGGAGATAGCAATAGGAAGGGGGTCAGACTCTGTTAAAGGCCCCTCATATAAGTGTCATATGCTACATCCTTACAGCTTTGAGTAATCTTCCCCTATTGTAGACACTTCCACCTGCCAGTCAAATAAATATTTCCCAATGCAAAACATGTATGACAGGCGAACAGAGAAGCAAACAAAATAGCAAAGATAATATCCCACTTCATAGCAAAATAAACATAATGACAGATTCCTCCTTGCCACTAGATAAGGTAGTGTAATAGTTAGAGCACTTGCCGCATCCTGGAAGAGGTGTGAGTTCAATTCCCACATAGGATAATCTGTCCTCAAAATTCTACATAAAAACAAGATGGTATTGTTTTTTTTACTCTGCACACAGTTTTCACTCTGATTGCTGGAATAATTATTGCACCCATGTGGGCATTGTTGTCTTTATTTTGGTGCTGATTACACAGCTGCTATAATTAAGGCTCAGGCAGACAATATTTTGTCTTTAGGACTCCAGAGAGTGTGCTTTTGCTCCTCTGTGATTTGCTGGTTACCTGGTGGTTTTGCTGTTTACCAACCCAATATTCATACTATCTTCTTTGTCTTCCTTCTTCACCTACACCTTCTCTACATCTCTCCAATCTTTGCCAGCAATATCCCACTTCATTGCAAAATAAATCTTGTGACTGAGCCCCCCCCCCCCCCCCATGTAGTTATATTAGATAGTGTAAAGGTTAGAGCACTTGCCTCATAATGAAAGAGTTGTGGGATCAATCCACACAAGGAGTAATCTCTCCTCAGGTACCACCTCCAAAAGAATTGTCATTGTTTTTACTCTGCGCGGATAACCACTCTGATAGCTGGAACCGCATAGATACAATTACCGAGCTGATATGGATGCGGTTTTTAATTTCGTTGCTGATCACACAGGTGCTATAATTAGCGCTCAGATAGACACCATTAGACTCCAGAGTGTGATTTTGTTCTTCATTGATTTGCATGTTACTTGGTGATTTTGATGTTTGCCAGCCCAATATTCGGATTATCTTGTGTGTCTTCCTTCTTCACCTACACCTTTTCTACATCTGTCCAATCTTCCCTTCCCATTACCTGCTCTCCCTATCCCTATCCCCATCCTCCACCCTGCATGCAAGTTGCTTTGTTGGTCTGTGTGTGTGTGTATCTATATTGGTGTGTTGTAGTATTTGGTGTTGTATTTGTATAAGTGTGTGGTGTGCTGCAGCCACTTTGTAGTGTTCTTGTCATTGTAGGTATGCCATTGTATAATTTGTGTGTGTCACAGTGAGTGAGTGTTTGTAAGTATGTTTGTGACTGCAACACAGTGATGGAGGGGTTCTTGGGATTGTGGATGATACAAGAGGGAGAAGACTAGCACAGGAGTGGAAGGGGGAGGAGGCAGCTGGTATACATAGGACCAGGCCCAGGACCAGGTTTATAGACCTAATAGATGAGCAGTGTGTGGCTCAATCGATTTAGATTCAATAAGGAGATCATAGTCCAGTTGTGTGAGGAGCTACAAGAGGACCTGGAGGCAATGTCCTGCAGGGGGCACACTCTGCCACTTCATGTGTGAGTCACTACTGCCCTGGCCTTTTCGGCTACTGGAACTTTCCAGACTCCACTAGGGGCTGCAGCAGGGATCAGCCAGCCAGCTGCCTCCCATATCATTAGCCAGTTTCTGGAGGCTTTCTTGAAAAGGGACCTAGTGTATATCCGCTTTCCCGTGCGAGAAGCTGAACAGCAGGAAACAATGACAGGTTTTTATGAGATAGCTAATTTCCCCTCTGTGCCTGATGCCATTGATGGGACACATATTGCCCTCAGGCCACCTGCTCATAGCGAGTTTCAATATTGCAATAGAAAGGCATACCATTCCATCAATGCGCATGTTATCTGCAACTTACCACTAGAGGTTACAGATGTCTGTGCCAACTATCCTGGGTTCTGCCACGATTCTTATGTGCTGGCATGCTCTGGCATCCACGAGGCCTTCCAGAGTGGGGAAATCAGAGGCGGGTATCTATTAGGTGAGGAGCATCCTAACACTCCTACAACCTTCTAATAATTAGTCACAGCTCTGCTTGTTCCAGTTTTGTGGTCAGTATGGGGCCAGTGGTGTTGAGGATGACTCCTGTGGGGGCTGCCACCATCCAAACAAAGGTGTGTGTACCTTAGCTAATTTCATCTCACTTCTACTCAATACAGGTGTCAGTGGCTATCCCCTGAGGACATGGCTCATGACAGCCAGAAGAGGTTTGCTACAATAGGGCCCAGAGTGCTACCACAGCAGTCATTGAGTATACATTTGGCATGCTGAAGAACAGATTCCGCTGTCTTGATCACTCTGGTGGTGAGCTTTTATAAAGTCCTACCAAGGTATGTGGCATTGTGACAGTCTGCTGCATGACTATCTGCCAGTTAGAAGACAGATTTCAGAGATAGAGCCACAACCCAGACATTAAATGAGGGAGGAGTATAGTCAAAGGAAAGAGGAGGGACTGCATTATTTTTTTCTGCACCAATTTTTTAGGTACCATTTATAGAATTTAGTCTGCAATGTCCTGAAACTCTTGTTGTATTGTCATTTTTAGGAGTTGTTATTTAAATTGATTGTTGTGTTGGTTTGTACAAATATGTATTGTTTGTAATCTGCCAATATCCTTAGCTTGTGCAGAATTCAATTTTTTTTCAATAAATAAATAAGTAGGCGCTATTCTGTAAACATGTGACTGTATTCCATAGTGTGTATTTGAGTGGGGGGGGGGGGTATACACATGGGTGGAGCTTGGGCAGAACATAGGTAAAGGGTGGGGCTCCCATTAATGCACATAAATTACAGAATACTAAAAGATACTCATGTCCCTACCATATATAGGTATCCACACTTTGCCAACTCTATGGCTGATGTAAAGGCTGTCGTCTAAATGTTAACCCATTGTTACAGGGTTATATTAGTATTCTGTAACAGAACCTAGGCATCTGTTTTGATAAATAATACACTCCTACCATCTGCCCATGGAGCACCTAATGGAGGTGCCCAGTTAAAGAACTTTTCCCTAAAAGTATTATCCAGAGAAATTAATTAAATTTTTTTTTTAACTAAACTGCTCTAAGGGGTCATTTTGCTAAGCAGCGGTAGAGCTAATGAGTGGGTGGTGTGCACCAAATTGTCACTACCTCCGTGCTAGTGTGGGTCCCTGGTGGTAATTTTGAAGTTGACGCACGCAGTTTCCCACAGTAGAAAATCTTTTTTTCTATTTTCTACCACAGGCATTCACAGTGGTAATCGGTAGTGTGGCCACATTGTCGCGTGTTGCATGCTTATCGCTCGATTAGCATGTGAACCCTTACCACTAGGTCAACGGGTGGCAGTAAGGGTTCAGGCAGTAAACAGGCACACACTACTTTTAAATTTAAAAGTGCACGCCAATTTCACACATCCAGACTTTTTACCACAGCTTAGTAAATGGGCCCCTATCTTCTACTTATGGGGGGGGGGGGGGTAATTCTCTATAGATTATCTAAAGTTAGGAACCGAGATGATGCATGTTAATTACAAATTCTAATACGGCAATTGCGCACACAGTTAGCTTAGCGGGGTTTAAAAAAGATTTGGATGGCTTCCTAAAGGAAAAGTCCATAGACTATTATTAAAATGGACTTTGGGAAAATCCACTGCTTATTTCTAGGATAAGCAGCATAAAATGTATTGTACTTTTTTGGGCTCTTGCCAGGTAATTGTGACCTGAATTGGTCACTGTTGGAAACAGGATGCTGGGCTTGATGGACCTTCGGTCTGTCCCAGTATGGCAATACGTATGTACTTATCTATGTACTTATGCCATTATAGAATACTAGCATATATCGACAATAAGGTGCCTAACTTTAAGCACAATCACTTGGATCAGCTCAATGGCTGGAGTAAATGTTCATGCTTAAATGTAGACAGTAGGCACACAACAATTAGTATTCTGTAACTTGTACTAGGCACACCCCTGACCTATCCACACTCCTTTGCAATTGCATGCTATGGATTTTACATGCGCAATTTGAAGAACCCTGACTAAGAACAATTATGCATGTAACTGCTAATTAGTGCCAATTAGCACCCATAACACAAAGTATAGCCAATAATTGGTAATTAACAACAATTAACAGCTTATTATATTCAGTTATATTTGCAACTGACATTAATCTATAACTTGTGCACGCAACTTTGCTCACTAAGGGGGACATTTACTAAGCTGAGGTAGCATTTTTAGCACATGCCAATCATTAGCACATGCTAAAAATGCTACTGTGGCTTAGTAAAAGACCCCCTAAGTGTAAAAGTGTAAACCCGATTTTATAGAATTAAGGAGAGCGTGCCTTAACAGCACGCTCTATTCTTTCCTGTTTACATTGTAATTTTTCTGACACATTGTATTTTTCTGTAATTTCCTGATTTTAATGTATGTAAGTTGCTTTGATGGCATCGCCCTAGGCAATTAATCAAATAAATGTAATCTTGAACCTTGAAAAATTAAAATTCCTTACTTGCAAAGGCTGTGCAATAATTTTTGAGAGCACACTCAGCATGTCCTCAGCAATTACCACACTGAAAACCGCACTAGTGCACATAGGGCCCCTTTTACGAAGTTGCAGCAAAAGGGGGCCTACTCTGGCATCGGTGTGTGTTTTTGATGCACTCCAAGGCCTTCTTTTACCGCAGTGGGTAAAAGGCAGGTCTTTGTTTTTTTCAAGAAATGGCCATGTGGCAAGTGAAGCACTTGCCTTGGGGTCATTTTTATTTTGGGGGGGGGGGGTAAGGGCTGCCACGCTAACCCGGCAGTAACCACTGAGTACACATTGGCACAAGTTAAAATATTTTTGCAGCACCAGAAATGGTGTGCTCTTGGGGAGGGAACTACCACTGGGCTGCTGCCGTAGCCCAGCGGTACTTTCAGTGAGTAGTAAGCCCATGTTGGGCTTACCACTGCTTTATGAAAGGGCCCCATAAACTAGGTTGCAATTAGCACAAACTGCAAATGTGTAATATGCAGTCATAAATACATAAGTAATGCCATACTGGGAAAAGACCAAAGGTCTATCGAGCCTAGCATCCTGTCCCCGACAGCGGCCAATCCAGGTCAAAGACACCTGGCAAGCTACCCAAATGTACAAACATTTTATACAAGTTATTCCTGAAATTGTGGATTTTTCCCAAGTCCATTTAGTAGCAGTCTATGGACTTGTCCTTTAGGAAACCGTCCAACCCCTTTTTAAACTCTGCTAAGCTAACCGCCTTCACTACGTTCTCCGGCAACAAATTCCAGAGTTATCCATGTCCATTCTCCATTCCTGACATGCCTAGTTCCTGCCCCCCTAGCCCAACATGCACTTACTGTGCGACCTGGCATGCACAATCTGCCATGCCACCACAGTAACAGTTGGTGTGCTTGTGCTGAAGTAGTTAACCTGTGCTATTTCATGCATTAATTACTTAGCACCCTTCAGTAAAAGGGATCCTGAGTTTTGCTGATGAAGACACTGTTTAGATTGGGTGTATTCCATAATAGCTTTTTGAAACACCCACAACATGCCCATGGAATACGCTTAGAGAGTTGTACATGTAAATTCAAATTAAAGCTGAATAGTGCTGCTAATAATCGGCGCTGTTTGGTTCATTAATCAATTAAGGTCTGGGGTTTTTTTTTTGTTTCTACAATATTAGGTTACCAAAGCAATTTTTCTTATTGGTAAAATTCATGGTCATTTAAGAGTTCTGGAGTTGTGCTTTCCTATTCCAGAGGAGATTTAGAGGTAAACAAACAAACAAAAAAAAGATGTATACATCATGGGAAAATACATTTTTAATATTTACCTCTACAAAAGTTGAGGGAGGAAGAGATTAAACCGGTGTGAATGAAATCTACACTCTGTCAAAATATCGGATTCACACTGTTTTAGGATAAAAGTCTATTTGATACATCTAAGCCCTTTACATCTCAACTTGAATCACTGCATTTGCTCAGATCAAATCTTTTCAGTGATTTTCACAGGATCCATTTATCTTTGAAGTTATGCACTGTGTTCTCATACTTTGAACTAAAGATATTCACACAAATACATATCACTCCAAGTTAATTTTGTCCCATTCTAATTATGACTCATATCCTCTACTTTTTCAAAGTTGAAGTGACCTGTCAACTGTAATACATGATGTAAACCAGGACAAAATAACTAGGTAAGTAGAACCAGAATGAAAAAGTGCCCTATTGTAACCTCAACAGCAGGTTGTAACCTGAAACTGGCCCTACCAGTAATATACAAAAGTAACTCACAGAATGTGAAGCTTGGGAAGGCTGAGATGTACTGTTTCATTCAATGCATGATCTTGAACTGACTTCACTTAAGGCCCTGGGGGCCTGAATTATTGCCATTTTGGTTAATAACCTTGTCATCCCTGAATTATGGCCATCCTACACTTGCATCTTAAACCAGTAGTGACATATTTTTTAAAGCATGTTCAAGTAATTAAATCACAGATCAAAAAAGTTCAGTGTAGTGGAGGAGAAAATTCCAAAGAATGACTGAGATCCTTCAGTATCAGAGATGATAAAAGAAAACAAACATATTATAGAAGTGAAAAAGTCAGATGTGGAGAAATTAAATGCTATGGGCTCTTTTTGCTAAGTGGCAGTAAGCACTAAGACATGCTTAACGTGCAGGAACCACAGTTTGGCATCTGCACGTGCTTCCCACATGCTAAAAAAAAATACTTTTTATTTTTTATCGCTGAGGGTGTATTTGGGGGTGGACAGTATGCATGCTCAATGTTAATCAGTTATCTCAGCTACATTGCTATGCACCAACCAATTAGTGCATGGTTAATGCATGAGCCCTTCCTGCCTATAAAATAGGTGATGGTAAGGGCTCAAACGCTAATGGCCATTCGCTATTTGGGAAATTAGCATGTGGCCATTAATTGAAGAAATGAAAAAGCACCTATTTGACTGCTAAGCTAAATGAGGCCTCAGTGCGTGGGGAAACCCATGCGCTAGTTATAGCACAGGCCACCTTTTAGCACAGCATAATTAAAGGGCCCCTATGTAATTTAAAATATAAAAACAGCACATGACTCTTGGAAAGCTAATTTAAACACATCTTGTAGGATAAATGAAGAAAAATGTGACCACAGAACCAGCATGGTCTAGACATTCCAGAAAAGTAAGCTAAATCAGTGAAAACAACAATTTATAAAACATCTCATATCATCAACCTATACTTAATTAATTTAAAAATCATAGGTATAACACTGATCCTTGAAGACTTAAGACCTAGCAACATCTAACAAAGATGTTGAACAAAGCTGGAGATAGATAGCGCCTTAAGGAAACCACATGCCACATAAATCAAGGCAAATGCTTTCCATTTCTACACTACTGACTGAGATTTGCTGGTTAAGAATGAGGTAAACTGTTGGATGGCTTTGCTTTGGTCACTGATAACACTCAATCTTGATAAAATATTTTCTGATCAATGGTTTCAAAGGCAGGTATCAGCTCTAACATAGGGGCATGTCTACTATGAAACACTAAACAATTTAGCCTGGGTTTTAATGTGTACTAACTATTAATGCTAGCCCACCTTAAAGCCAACTGTGCATTTAAAATCCATGGGCCCTTTTACTAAGTGTCAGTAAGCCCAACTTAGGCTTACCACTTGCTACATGAGAGGTAGTGGAGATGAAAACGGTAATGGAATTCAAACATGCGTGGGATAAACACATAGGAATCCTGTTTAGAAGGAATGGATCTACGGAATATTAGCGGAGATTGGGTGGCAACGCCGGTAATTGGGAAGCAAAGCCAGTGTTGGGCAGACTTCTACGGTCTATGCCCTGATCGTAAGTGAATAGATAGGGATGGACTGGAGTGTAAATTTTAAGGGGCTTCAATGTTAACTTCAGAACTTTTAGTACAAGAACAGTGTTGGGAAGACTTCTACAGTCTCTGCCCTGAGAATGGCAAGGACAAATCAAACTCGGGTATACAAATAAAGTATTGCATACTATGTAAAATGAGTTTATCTTGTTTGGCAGACTGGATGGACCTTTTAGGTCTTTATCTGCCATCATTTACTATGCTACTATATTCCGGAACTAAGGGCCCTGTTTACTGAGCTGCGCTAGAGTTGCATTAGCGTTTTTGGTTCCACTAAGCATTAGCGCGTGTTAACCATATGGATGCTCATATATTCCTATGTTGTCCCCTTAGTAGTTATCCCATGCAAGGGTACACGATTCCTACATTCTGGGTCTCAGACCTTACTACCAGCCATAGACCTAGCAGTAAAGAATTTGGGCGTTAAGAACCTACGTGCATCAGATACCACTTGGTGCATGTCCGCTATCCACGTCCGAAAATAAAAATTATGTTTCAGACGCACGTAGTGGACACACACCAAAAATGAAATTACTGCAAGAGCCATGCGGTAGTCGGGCAGTAAGTCCAATTTGGCAAGCGTTGGGCACGCGTAGGCACCTACGCGGCTTAGTAAAAGGGGCCCTTTGTGTTCCATCTTTGCTTATACCCTACACTGTCAGTTAAAATGTTCTATTACGTATTGTGTTGATGTTGTAAGTAGTATGTTATTTACAAAATATCTTTATTGAACACATATGCTTCAAAACAGCGCACATGCATTTAAAACCACCTATAACAAAAATACTCACTCATACCTTCCATACACATTCGTTCTTTCATAGTACCTGTCTAGTGAATCTATATGTATAATACTCATATTGGTCTTACTTATACTTATTGTGCATTTATAATTTATTACAATCTCAAATTATTGATGTTTTCCTAAATTGCTTAACACCACGTAGCACATAAATACTTGCTGTTTCACAAGTCACAGATAATCTCCACAGAATTGGAAAAAAAAACGTCTCCAACACAGTTCTCTATGATCTCCCAATTCCACTATGATTTTCTGGAAGTTGTTATAATAGTCTCTAACACAGTTCTCAAAATGAGTAAAATAACTTTCAGTCATCTTCAGGTACTTGATGAGCAGAATGAGTATGTCACTCCCACATATACTGTTAACTTGGTCCTTATACAAAACGTCGGTTCCTCTATGCAGGACCGCATTTCGTTCTCTTCATCAGGAGGAACCACCGCATCATCTACGAAAACACAATCCTATTACCACCCCTTCAACTCCAAATTCTAAATATACTTTATATTCACTAAATTACAGTACTTCATATATTTAACTGCACTTACGTTATCCAATTCTGTTCGGCTGCATGCCTGAATGAGACTTTCTCAGCACGGAAGTCAACTGCCGTGTCTCTGAATTTACTGGGGAGGGTCAAACGCCAAATTTAAATCTTCCCATAATACACTGCCCCACCTATTGGATTTAAAGAAACATACCCTCATACCCATTCTACTTCCTGATTGAGGCCCATAGGTACCACTGTTCCCCATGTATAAATGTAACGTTGTTCTATGGCTAACAACCAAGTACTGATATCTCCCCCCTTAAATCTGTCCGGGGGAATCTGTACCAATACCACACACCTTAGCTGTTCTATAGTATGATTGTGTTCATACCAATGAGCCACAAGAGGACTCATTACCTTCTTCAATCGTAAGTTACTAACATGTTCTGCTAATCTATTCTTTAAAGGGCGTTTGGTATGACCTATATAATAAAGTCCACAAGGGCATATAATACAATATACCACCTGGGAACTAGTGCAATTGGTATTATGGCGCAATATAAATTCCTTATTATAATGAGGTATAAGGATCATCCCAGTATTTAAGGAGTAACGGCAGTACACACACTTCCCACAAGGGGAGTGTCTGCCTTCCTCCAATCCCCTTCTTGGTCTCTTCAATAGTTCACCTACATTGGCTTGACGCCTATAAGCTACCTTAGGACGTTCCCTGAATTCTGGGTGTATAGAAAGCACATGCCAGTGTTTATGTATAATGCCACAAATAGTAGACGCTTTTTGAGAAAATGGAATAACACATGCTAACGCTTTTGAAGGAGGTCTAGTCTTTGGTAACAATAACCATGGTCGGTGGGTATAGAGAGCCCTTTTATACGCATTTTTGAGGATCCCCATCGGGTAACCTCGGGCTCTAAACCTTTCTATCATGCCTCTAGCCTGTTTCTTGAATTCCAAGGTAGAGGAACATAGGCGTCTTAAGCGTAATAACTGCCCAACCGGTATCCCTTTTTTTAAACCGTGATGATGAAAACTCTGATAATGTAACAAAGCGTTACGATCGGTGGGCATACGAAAAATAGTAGTAGTAAACTCTCCCTCAATGGTCCTTCCTATTTTGATATCAAGAAACTCTAGTTCATTCTGAGCTATCCGAGAAGTAAATTTAATATTAGGGTCTGCGGCATTCAAATCCTCCAGAAAAGCCCTCAATTCCACCAGGGGACCCTGCCAAAACATTATGACATCGTCAATATAACGTTTCCAAGATACGATATACCCGGACCACCGAGACTCATATACATGCCTTTTTTCGAATTGAGTCATACAGAGGCATGCTAATGAGGGCGCAACACTCGCCCCCATAGCTACCCCCTTAACTTGTTTATAGAATCGTTCCTCAAATTCGAAATAATTGTAACATACCACCCATATTAAAAGTTGTTTCAAAACTTTAATTTTAGATTGTGGAATGTGCAGGGTTTCGAATTGCTCACATGCTATCTGTATGGCCCTATCTTGGGGAATGTTTGTGTATAGGGCAACTACGTCCAAACCCACCATGTAAAAATTCTTTTCTTTCAATTGAGGTTCTAACTGTTCAAGCATTTGTATATAGTGCATAGAATCCCTCACATACGATTCTGCTTTTGTGACCATGGGATTTAACAACATATCAATATATTTAGATAAGGGTTCCAGCACTGTATCCCTAGTGGATACTATTGGCCGACCCGGGGGGTCCGTGGTGGACTTGTGGATTTTAGGGACAAAATAAATATATGGTATGCTAGGACAAGGGTGACACAAAAACTTTTGTTCCCTTTTTGTAAGAATACCCTCCGTGACTGCTTCATTCACGTATGTCTCGATCTCAGACTGTAATTGCTTCGTAGGATCTACGTCCAATAATATGTAATATTGGATTTGACCCAACTGTCCCATCGCTTCTTGTTTATATTTTCCCCTATCCATGACCACCACGGAACCCCCTTTATCTGCCCTTTGAACCACTACGTATGTTACCATCATTAGCTAACTCCTGTATACCTCGGCGTTGCAATCCCGAAATATTACTCCATTCTTTCCCCCCATTTGCTTCCAACCTGGCTATATCATGTAAAACCAATTTTTGAAAGGCTTGAATCATAGGATCTACTGATCCAGGGGGCACCCATCTAGATGTGTAACCTGTACGTGGGAGTATGGGGTCTTGTTGTACATCCCCCGTGTTGCCAAAGTGTAGCCGTAATCTTAATTCTCTAAAAAACCGATATAGTCCCCGTCTGGTCTCAAACGCATCGTATCTGTTAGAGGGTACAAAAGATAAACCCTTAGTTAAGACCTCCTTCTGCGCTGGAGACAACGTGTTATTTGAAATATTGATGACATTATTTATTTCTTGGGCACCTTCCTGGTTTTGGGTCCCTTGGTTCCTCCCTTTGACTCGCCTGATATATTGGTCCCTTGATCTCCTATTCTTAAAAAAGAGTCCGGTAACTCCTCAGGTTGATCATGCATTTTATGTGTATTTATGCCTTCAATTTTACTACGTGCATGAACTTTTTCTTCATCGCCCGATGACTCACTAGAAGACAATTTAAATTGTACTTTTCTGCCTCCAAATTTACCCTTACGAGTGCGACGTTTTTTATCCATCCAACTGTAGACATAACCTTTGGTGTAATCATATTCATCCCTTCGGAATTTCGCTATTTTGATCGCTCTTTGATCATTGGTGTACTCCTCTATTTTTAAGTTATGTTCCTTTAAATTTTTCTCAAATGTCACTTTATCCTGAACGCCTCTTATAACATTCTGTTTCTGAAATAACTCATCTTTATGTCCCTGTATCTCGTCCTGTAACGCATCAATTGTAAGTAACATAAGGTCAAGGGAACACTGAGTAATGACGGTGTTCCACCTGGCGACATACTGATCATTGCCAAGGAATCTAGGCTCTTTAGTGATTCGTAGGCCACGAGGGACCCGTTTCGTATGGCAATATTCAATCAGAGCCGCCGAGAGGAGTTCCGCCCTTATCAATGTCTTATGGACCCTTAGAACTTCATCCCAATTACTTTCTTGCTCTTGAATACCCCCCGAAAACAGGCGTACTCCCCCCAATAGTTCAGCGACACGGTCTTCTGTTAGACCCGCCTTCGAATCCCATCCGGCTGCAGCCATTTCCCTAAGTATATGTAATAACAATACCACTCAATTAGGGACACAATAGAGCTGCTGGAACACACCTACTATTAATTACAAACTCGCTCCAGTCTATTAATTACAAAATATCTTTATTGAACACATATGCTTCAAAACAGCGCACATGCATTTAAAACCACCTATAACAAAAATACTCACTCATACCTTCCATACACATTCGTTCTTTCATAGTACCTGTCTAGTGAATCTATATGTATAATACTCATATTGGTCTTACTTATACTTATTGTGCATTTATAATTTATTACAATCTCAAATTATTGATGTTTTCCTAAATTGCTTAACACCACGTAGCACATAAATACTTGCTGTTTCACAAGTCACAGATAATCTCCACAGAATTGGAAAAAAAACCGTCTCCAACATTGGTATGAACACAATCATACTATAGAACAGCTAAGGTGCGTGGTATTGGTACAGATCCCCCCGGACAGATTTAAGGGGGGAGATATCAGTACTCGGTTGTTAGCCATAGAACAACGTTACATTTATACATGGGGAACAGTGGTACCTATGGGCCTCAATCAGGAAGTAGAATGGGTATGAGGGTATGTTTCTTTAAATCCAATAGGTGGGGCAGTGTATTATGGGAAGATTTAAATTTGGCGTTTGACCCTCCCCAGTAAATTCAGAGACACGGCAGTTGACTTCCGTGCTGAGAAAGTCTCATTCAGGCATGCAGCCGAACAGAATTGGATAACGTAAGTGCAGTTAAATATATGAAGTACTGTAATTTAGTGAATATAAAGTATATTTAGAATTTGGAGTTGAAGGGGTGGTAATAGGATTGTGTTTTCGTAGATGATGCGGTGGTTCCTCCTGATGAAGAGAACGAAATGCGGTCCTGCATAGAGGAACCGACGTTTTGTATAAGGACCAAGTTAACAGTATATGTGGGAGTGACATACTCATTCTGCTCATCAAGTACCTGAAGACGACTGAAAGTTATTTTACTCATTTTGAGAACTGTGTTAGAGACTATTATAACAACTTCCAGAAAATCATAGTGGAATTGGGAGATCATAGAGAACTGTGTTGGAGACGGTTTTTTTTCCAATTCTGTGGAGATTATCTGTGACTTGTGAAACAGCAAGTATTTATGTGCTACGTGGTGTTAAGCAATTTAGGAAAACATCAATAATTTGAGATTGTAATAAATTATAAATGCACAATAAGTATAAGTAAGACCAATATGAGTATTATACATATAGATTCACTAGACAGGTACTATGAAAGAACGAATGTGTATGGAAGGTATGAGTGAGTATTTTTGTTATAGGTGGTTTTAAATGCATGTGCGCTGTTTTGAAGCATATGTGTTCAATAAAGATATTTTGTAATTAATAGACTGGAGCGAGTTTGTAATTAATAGTAGGTGTGTTCCAGCAGCTCTATTGTGTCCCTAATTGAGTGGTATTAGTAGTATGTTATGCCATACTTTGTATTGTTATTTGAATATTTTTACTGCTGTAATTGTCTATTGCTCATATTCTTACTGTACACTGCCTTGAGTGAATTCCTTAAAAAAGGCAGTAAATAAATCCTAATAAATAAATAAATAAATATAGAAAACAAATGACACTCTTTGTACAATGGGTTGCTATATATATTAAGAATATTGAATAACTATAAATCATTAGATGAGCGTTGGGACATATATTATTCACTGGAGGGATTAAGGCATGACCTGCCTTTACACCCTCAGTGGTCACTGAGCCCCTCCCAGCCCCCAAAGATGTGAAAGAAACAGTACATACCAGCCTCTATGACAGCTTTAGATGTTATGACCAGGCCTATTAGAGCAGCAAGCAGATCACTGGAGTAGCCTAGTGGTCAGTACAGTGCGCTATAGAGAGGGAATCCAGGCCTACATCCCACTTTACCTGTTACACTTGTGATGAAAAGTGTGAGCCATCCCAAACTCACAAAAAAAACACTCTACCTGCATATTGGTGGCCCCTGCAGCCATAAAAGCTGTTATAGTGGTGTACAGTTGGGTACCAGGGCTGCTTAGAGACTGGGCTGGGTCTGGGGCAACAAAGCCATTGATTGGTGGATAATTGCGGAAGCGTAGAATCCCTATAGTGAGGCAGGAATATAAAAGAATATGTGCATGCACCGGCGTTTCCTTACCAGATAGGGGTGGAGGTTTTACTGTTCTGCATCAGAGAGTCTCTGACAAATGTAAGTTGAAACTCCATGTTATAAAACATATAATATGAAGCTCAAAACAATATAGCATATAATCATGATATAAGATGACTCAATTTGATCAAATTTGTTATAGGTTGAAATTTAAGTTCTCCTGATGATGCTTTATGCGAAACATGCAGGCATGTTGAGAATGATAATTTGGGGCTAAGGAAGCACTATATAAGCATAAAAAGAAAAAAAAACAAAAAAATAAATCAAGAGAATAAATCCAGAGCAGTTATCCAGAGCACACCCGTCATTTTGAGAAGATCATCACGGGCTAAGATCAATTCATTAAGAACTATTGAATATAGGATGTAAAGGTAACAGGATTTACCATGAACAGACAGGAAGGGAGGTAGGGACCTGTAGTGCAATGATGTACGGGCACTAGTGCGCTGGTATAAGCAGCCATATAGCTTAAAGACAGGCACTGATCACTGAGCACTATCACATAACATTTTAATATATAAAGCAACATTATTGAATTACTAGTAAAAAAGACCCACTTCTGACACAAATGAAACGGGCACTAGCAAGGTTTTCCTCGGAGTGTGTATGTTTGAGAGAGTGTGCGTGAGAGTGAGTGAGAGAGAGAGAGTGAATGTGCGAGTGTGTGTGTGTGTGACAGAGAGTGAGACTGGATGCGAGTGTGTCTGTGAGAGAGAGAGTGTGTGTGTGAGAATCAGAGTGTGTGCCAGGGCCCCCCTTCCTCCCTCCCTCACAGTCCCAGGGTCATCCCCCCTCCCTCCCTCCCTCCCTCCCTCCCTCCGAGTTCCAGGGCCGTCCTCCCCCCTCCCTCCCTCTGAGTTCCAGGGTCATCCCCTCCCTCCAAGTTCCAGGGTCATCATCCCCATCCCTCCAAGTTCCAGGGTCCTCCCTCCCTCCGAGTTCCAGGGTTGTCCCCACCCTCTGAGTTCCAGGGTTGTCCCCTCCCTCCCTCCCTCCGAGGTCCAGATCTCTGCCTCCGAGTTTCAGGGTCCCCCTCCCCTCCCTTCCCCATCCCCCTGAGTTTCAGGGTCCCCTCCCTCCCTCCAAGTTTCAGTGTCTCCTCCCTCTCTCCGAGTTTCAGGGTCTCCCTCCCTCCCAGTTCCAGGGTCATCCTCCCTGCCTCCCTTCCAATTCCAGCCCCCCTCCCTCTGAATTGTCGAAGTCATCTTCATTTACCAAGTCGGGGTTACGGTGGCCGGCAGCAGCGGTAAAAGGCATGCAGGCTTGGCCCTTCTCTCTCTCTCAGCTCTGGTCCAGCCCATTATGAACCCTTCACTGCAGTCTGCCATGGAGTCAGCTCCATAACGTTGGAGGTGCCTCGTACTGCTATCGTGTGATTGGTCACTGCTGCTTCTGACGAACCCGGAAGTACGTGACGTCAATTCAGGATTTGGGTACAGCCTTACAGAGAGCACAAATGCTTCAAGGCTTCATTGCCACGGAGTCAGCTTCAGAACGTTGGAGGTGCTTTTTATTATATAGGATGAGCATGATAAACTGGTATGTTTCTATACAATCAAGAGTAATAACACCTCAAGAAAAACCAAACAATTTTATGTTCCCAGAAGATATTTGAAGTTAAAATTTAATGCCAAGAAGTGTAGAGTGATGCACTTGGGATGCATAAACCCAAAAGAGAGATACCGGATAGGAGGGGAGAGATTAGTAAGCTCGACTCAGGAGAGAGACCTTGGGGTGTTCGTGTCGGAGGATCTGAAGGTGATGAAACAATGCGACAAGGCGACGGCCGTGGCCAGAAGGATGCTAGGCTGCGTAGAGAGGGGCATAACCAGTAGAAGAAAGGAGGTGTTGGTGCCCCTTTACAAGTCATTGTAGAGGCCCCACTTGGAGTGTTGTGTTCAGTTTTGGAGGCCGTATCTTGCTAAAGATGTAAAAAGACTGGAAGCGGTGCTAAGAAAATGTACAAAAATGGTATGGGATTTGCGTTGCAAACTGTACGAGGAGAGACTTGCTGACCTGAACATGTGTACCTTGCAGGAAAGGAGAAACAGGGGTGACATGATACAGACATTAAAATATTTGAAAGGTATTAATCCGCAAATGAACCCTTTCCAGAGATGGGAAGGCAGTAGAACTAGGGGACATGAATTGAGGTTGAAGGGGGGCAGACTCAGGACTAATGTCAGGAAGTATATTTTTCACGGAGAGGGTGGTGGATATGTGGAATGCCTTCCTGTGGGAGGTTGTGGAGATGAAAACGGTAATTGAATTCAAACATGTGTGGGATAAACACAAAGGAATCCTATTTAGAAGGAATGGTTCCATGGAATCTTAGCGGAGATTGGGTGGCGACGCCGGTAATTGGAAACAAAACAGGAGCTGGGCAGACTTCTACGGTCTACGCCCTGATCGTGACTGAATAGATAGGGATGGGCTGGAGTGTAAATTTTAAGGAGCTTCGATGTTAGCTTCAGAACTTAGTACAAGAACAGTACTGGGTAGACTTCTAAGTCTATGCCCTGAGAAAGGCAAGGACAAATCAAACTCGGGTATACATATAAAGTATCACATACCATATAAAATGAGTTTATCCTGTTGGGCAGACTGGATAGACCTTACAGGTCTTTATCTGCCGTCATTTACTATGTTACTAAGGCCTAGGCAGCCTCCCATCCTCCAACCATAAAAGAGCTTCTGCTTTCTTTCTGTTCCTTCACTAACACAAATTTTGTTTGTGACTTTGCAATAGGAGGCAGATAATAATATCTTGATCAAATGCTAAGTACATTTTTCTAAAACCATAACACCTGAAAGTGTGATTGACACAGTTACTGAAATAGATGAATGTGACTTTATGTAATTTGCAGCCAGTGTCATTTGATGCAACACTTGCTAGATATAATATGCTGTCTTCATATCAGGGCTTGCAGTTATTCCATAAAAAAAATAATTCTTTAATGGTCTAATCCTCTCTGTAGCATACAGATAAACCCTGAGTGATTCTGATAAGCCTAGAAGCTAAAGGAGAAAAAAATAACCATACTATACTGTAGGTTAAAGATAAAATACAGACCCTGTGACTATTCCTTCTGAAATCTGGAATAAATGTCTTGGTGCCATTTACTACATGTGTTAACTTTCCTGTAGAAAGGAAGGACCAGTAGCTAGATATGAATTTTGCTTGCTTTTTAAACTCCTGATATTGAAAATGAAATCTTTCCTTTCAAAAGACATAACAGCAGAGGAAATTGAGATTCCCGTGAGGTGAAAGGAAAGAAGAAGATAAAGAGAAGTTAAAGAATATAAAATAATCAGAATTAATTCAGTTTAAAAGTATTTTTCTTAAGAATGTCTAAAAATTATAAAGCAAGATGCTGCAATACAAAACTGTTACAGAATATGAAATGATCGAGTAATAAATATTTAAATTCTGTGCAGCCCAGCCTAGTGTATAAAGGCAAGCTATTAGTAAAAGTACTAAAGATACTGTGCATTGTTCTAAAGATAAGAACATTATCAAATTAAAATAATCAGAATGACTTGAATCATATTATCTGCTTTCTGAACACATTCTTGAGTTGTAATTAAAATGATGCTTTTGAAAATCATGTATTATGTAATTAATTTAATTTGATCATTTTCTTTAGGCACTATATTCACAGTCAACTTCAGGTAATTGGAATTTGGTAGAGGAGAAATATAAGTAGGGCTTTTATTCTTGGGGATTTATCAATTGTAAGTTGAGGTGTTTATTTTTCAGCTAATTAGGGGCTCTTTGAGGCTATAAAAATAGGGGGCAATATGTGACCTATGATAGTCAGTGCTTTTTTCTAAGAGCTGACTATCGTGGGTTGAATTAGGCATTGGATATTCAATCCCAGTGCCTATCCCAGCATTGGCACTGAATATCTGTATGTCTGGCTGATATTCAATGTTATACCCTGACAGCTTACCAGATGACCCCAATTTCTAAGGATTGCCCTCAGTTGTAGGCTCTTGTCCCTGACTCCTTCCTAACTGACTATATTCTGTCCCTGATTTAGTAATGGGGATAGAAACATCATATTGAAGTTTGGAATGGGTATAATATTGTCCCCTCCTACCTTCCCTCATATGATCCAGCCTCTTCTTCTTGTACTGCCACCCCCTTTGCCTCTCCTCTCAAACATTCCTACATATCTCCTTGGTATTTCTCTGTTATCAGCATAAAAAAAAAACCTAACTACTCCCATGTGGTGGAGCCTCCACTCAAGTCGACTGTGAGACTCTGCTAGGTCCTGCCCCCATGACAACAGTAAGTGCATGTGAGTGGGAATAGGAAACTGGCTGAGACTGGCAGAGTGCATGAGTGGAGGCTTTGCATCACATCCCTGTTCTTTTTAATGCTGACACCACAGTAAACAGGAAGGATTCACAAAGGGAGATTGGAGGGCAGGAGTGGGGAGGGGGAGGAAAGAAAGAAAGATGCTGAATGAGAAGGGGAGAAGAGAGGAAGTTGAATATGCTGGAAGGGCCAGAGTGCAGAGAGAAAGGTAGAGATGGCTGGACTGGAAAGGGATGGATAGAAAGAGATGGAGATTGGTTAAACTGTAAGGCGAGAAGAGAGAGAGGTAAAGATGGTTGGACAGGAACAGAAGAGAAGAGAGAGATGGAAATGAGACTGGAAGGGGAGAGAAGAGAGGAGAGGTGGAAATACTGGACTGGAAAGAGACAAGATAGAAAGGTGGATATGCTACTACTACTACTACTACTACTATTTAGCATTTCTATAGCGCTACAAGGCATATGCAGCGCTGCACAAACATAGAAGAAAGACAGTCCCTGCTCAAAGAGCTTACAATCTAATAGACAAAAAATAAATAAAGTAAGCAAATCAAATCAATTAATGTGGACGGGCAGGAAGAGAGAAGGGTAGGTGGAGGCGAGTGGTTACAAGTGGTTACGAGTCAAAAGCAATGTTAAAGAGGTGGGCTTTCAGTCTAGATTTAAAGGTGGCCAAGGATGGGGCAAGACGTAGGGGCTCAGGAAGTTTATTCCAGGTGTAGGGTGCAGCGAGACAGAAGGCGCAAAGTCTGGAGTTGGCAGTAGTGGAGAAGGGAACAGATAAGAAGGATTTATCCATGGAGCGGAGTGCACGGGAAGGGGTGTAGGGAAGGACGAGTGTGGAGAGATACTGGGGAGCAGCAGAGTGAATACATTTATAGGTTAGTAGAAGAAGTTTGAACAGGATGCGAAAACGGATAGGGAGCCAGTGAAGGGTCTTGAGGAGAGGGGTAGTATGAGTAAAGCGACCCTGGCGGAAGATGAGACGGGCAGCAGAGTTTTGAACCGACTGGAGAGGGGAGAGGTGACTAAGTGGGAGACCAGCAAGAAGCAGATTGCAGTAGTCTAAACGAGAGGTGACAAGGGTGTGGATGAGGGTTTTGGTAGAGTGCTCGGAAAGAAAGGGGCGGATTTTACGGATGTTGTAAAGAAAGAAACGACAGGTCTTGGCAATCTGCTGGATATGAGCAGAGAAGAAGAGAGAAGAGTCAAAGATGACCCCAAGGTTTCGAGCTGAGGAGACAGGGAGAATGAGAGAGCCATCAACAGAAATAGAAACGGGGGGGGCGGGGAGGTGGGTTTGGGGGGGAAAATGAGAAGCTCGGTTTTGGTCATATTTAATTTCAGGTGGCGTTGAGACATCCAGACAGCGATGTCAGACAAGCACGCTGAAACTTTGGTTTGGATGCAAGGTGAGATATCAGGGGTAGAAAGGTAGATTTGGGAGTCATCAGCATAGAGATGGTAGGAAAAGCCATGGGATGAGATTAATGAGCCAAGGGAAGAAGTGTAGATAGAAAAGAGGAGGGGACCAAGAACAGAACCCTGAGGTACGCCAACAGGCAGAAGGATAGAAGTAGAAGAGGATCCACCAGATTGGAAGGAAGAGGAGAGCCTCAGGTGCTAGACGGGTTCAGAGGGGGGAAGAGATGGAAATGACTGAACTTGAATAGAGGAGAAGATGGGTGGATTAGAAAGAGGAAACAAGAGAGAGAGGTGGACATGACTGGAAAAGGGAAGAAAAGGGAAGATGGAAAGAGAAGTGGAGATGGCTATATTGGAAGTAAAAAGGAAAGAAAAGAAGATGCTGGACCAGAAGGGGAAAAGGAGGGAGAGAGAAAAGATAGAGGTGGGAATCAGTGTTGCTAGTGACCAATCCTCTAGGATGTATGTGGCAGAAATGCTGGACCAGGCCAAAATTACTACAGAATACAGGTTAGCCTAGCAGTTAGTTCAGCAACCTAAAAACCTGAGTTTTTTCAAATATTAATGATAATCTCTGCAAAGTAACAAATTGGTTACAGGAAAACCACTTCATTCTTATCCCTGACAAACCCAAGGATCTACTTTTTGCTAACCATATGTCTACTTGTCTTCATTTACCCATCTGCCTTTGCAATACACCTGTCCCATAATACTCACTCACATTCTCGATGTACTTATAGATACAGAACTTTCAGTTCGGTCACAAATAGGGCAGGTAGTATAACCACCACCACCACCCTGTAACATTTTATTACCTTTCCAGTTGGCTTCTGCCATTCAATAATAGCATCACTTGTACATTTAGGACATCAGCAAATTGAAATCCCAGTGTTATGGCTTGAATGACCAAACAATAGGACCATCGGTGCCATGAGTCCAGAACATTAAGAGCCAGTTTCTGTAAACAAGGTTGCTGTCAAAGTTATTTTCATTCCCCTGCAGTCTTGGCTCTGTCAGCAATGTGTCGTTCAATGCTCAATAGGTCTGGGCCTACTGAGCCAGCAAGCCTTAGTGTGATGAGCCGACTTGGCCTGAGTCTGTAACTTGGAAATCAGGTTCACACCAGGGGCTTAGCCAGACTTCGGTGGGAGGGGGGGGTCCAGAGCCCGAGGTGAGGGGGCACATTTAGCCCCCCCCCCCGATGACAATGACTCCCCCGTCATTGCCGACTTTGTCCCCCCCTGCCACCGCCCCTCTCGTTGTACGTGTAGGACGTCAGAAACAGAAGGAAGCCCTTTTGCGAGAAGAAGAGGACCTCGGCTGGCAGGGGTTGTGGTCCCCCGCCAGCAAAGGCAGGTGACAGCGAGTTGGCGGTGGGAGGGGGGGTTGGGTGGGTCATCGGCAGGGGGTCCAGGGCCAAATCTAAAGGTGCCTAGGCCCCCCATGGCCCCATGTAGCTACGCCACTGGTTCACAGTATAAAATAGTGCCTTTTCTGTAGGACACTTTTGCCACCATAGTGTTGTATTCACTGTTAGTATGGCCATAAGCAATCTAGGGCCTATGTGCACAACATGCAACATTGATATGTATATGCTATCACTTAGAAATGGACTGAGATGTGCAAACTGGCTCTTAATAACAGCAAGTTTGACCCAAACATATGTTGAGGTAGTCTGAGTTGAAGGTTGCAATGTAAGGTGAACATGTTGACCCTCTGGGGGAAACATATGAAATGACCACATGCACCTCTATGACCTTGGTGGCAACCCATTAGGAATGTGTGCTTACTGCACAGGGTAATATGGTGGCCCACACTGCTCCACACAGTTAATGGTAAACATGCACCTTCACATTAGAACCTCTATGGTATATAGCCTCATGAATAAATGTAGCACTGGCCTTATAGCACTACACAATAGAAAAGAAGTGTCCCTGCAGTGAGTATGGCTGAGTGGAAACTTTGGAGAGGTCAAGATGTTGGCCACTCCCATGGCAATTTCACTGGAAACGCTTTGACTAGCAATTAAACGAATGAGACCATTAAAAGATTGGTGGCAGAAACTTCTACTCTAGTAAGTAAAGCTGAACTACTTTCTCAGAACTTGGATAAAGTTTGTCAAGAAGGACAGAAACAGTTTTCACACACACAAGAAGAGATTAAAAAAAAATCTTTAAAAAACAGTGTCATCAATAGTAAAAGATCAGAAATTTATGCATAGGAAGTTTGAGCAATTAGAAAATTACAACCAAAGATTGACTGTAAGAGTTTTGAATTTTTCCAAATTATTGGGAGTAACCCCTGCAGATTCCTTTAAAAAATTTCTTATGGAATGTTTGAAATTACCTCAAGAGGATGTTCCTCCGTTTAATAAAGTTTACTTCTTGCCAACTGCTCAGAAAAACTCCACAGATAACTTACTTCCCAATCTGCTGGTGATGGATATACAAGTTCAATCTTCCTTTAAGAATGATGAGTTAAGAGATCTTTCAGTTTTTTTGGAAACTTCTTTTTCTGAAATTTCTGAATGTGGAACATTATTAGTTGCTTTTGAACAAGATTTGTACTCAATTATGCAACTTTATTTCAGGAACTCTGGTTTTCTTTTCTATGGTCAAAAAGTTTGGTTATATCAAGATGTGACTAAGGCAACACAGGAAAGATGGAAAGAATGCCTTGTGATGAGAGATGAAACACAAAAATTAGGAGCAACTTTTTAATAGCATACCCATGTAGGTGTATGGTGAAATACCTGGGAATAAAATATGTGTTTTGTGCCCTGGAACATCTCCAATCTTTCCTTGATGTAAAGAAAGTGACCAGTAGTGTACTATCTAATTAGTTTATAAGTATAGGCTGTTTGTATTCTGGCTAGGCCTTTTCCTTGTATATTTTACTTCGTTTGGATCTCATTATCAATGGGTCCTCTCCCCTCTCTTATTTGGGGCCTAAGGAAGGGTTTTGTTTATAATTCCTCTTTGATGTAAAGGAAATTGATTGAGATTATTTTCCTTCTTTATTTCTTCTTTCCCTTGGGTATATAGTATAATTTTATTTTTTACTTTTTTTTATTATATTGATTGAGCTCTGTATTTCTTGTACAACTGTTTTGAACTTGTAAATTGTTTGAAATTAATAAATAAAAGAAAAAAAAGAAAAAGTGTAAAAATTAAAGTCTGAAGTTTTTATTTAAAGCCAGTGATTGAAAAGATTGAAGTGCGAAACATAAATAACACTGATCTACTTCCGAGGCTTTTTTTACTCTTATTTTTACTGAGACATTAATATTTTCAAAACAAAAAAGGTCATTTTCAAAACAAACAGATACATGTTTTTTTTTTTGTTTCAAAAATTACTATATTTGCCACTTAAATTTTAGACTTTTTCAGCAAAACATCCAAAGTCAGTTTTAAATGTTATATCAAAAATGCCCCTCTATCCAGCTTATTTTCGAAGGAGATCGCCAGGCATCTTCCGACACAAATCAGGAGATGGCCGGCCATCTCCTAAACACGGCCAAATCGGTATAATGGAAAGCCAATTTTGGCCGGCTTCAACTGCTTTCCATCGCAAAGCCAGCCAAAGTTAAAGAGGGTGTTTCGGAAGGGTATGGGAGGCGGTATGGGGGCGTTGTTAAGACATGGCTGGCTTCAGCTGATAATGGAAAAAAGAAGGCCGGCTCTGAGGAGCATTTTGCCGGCTTCACTTGGTCCATTTATTTTTAGGACCAAGTCTCAAAAAAGTGCCCCAATTGACCAGATGACCACCAGAGGGAATTGGGGATCACCTCCCCTTACTCCCCCAGTGGTCACCAACCCCCTCCCACCCAAAAAAAAAAAAAAAACTTTTTGCCAGCCTATATGCCAACCTCAAATGTCATACCCAGCTCCCTGACAGCAGTATGCAGGTCCTTGGAGCAGTTTTTAGTGGTGGTAAATGGGAGCCCTCCAAACCCCCCCAAAACCCACCGTACCCACATGTAGGTGCCCCCCTACACCCATAAGGGCTATGGTAATGGTGTAGAGTTGTGGGGAATGGGTTTTGGGGGGCTCAGCACCCAAGGTAAGGGAGCTATGCATCTGGGAGCTATTTGGTTTTTTTTTTTAATTTTTAGAAGTGCCCCCTAGGGTGTCCGGTTGGTGTCCTGGCATGTCAGGGGGACCAGTGCACTACAAATGCTGGCTCCTCCCATGGCCAAATGCCTTGGATTTGGCCGGGTTTCAGATGGCCGGCCTCGGTTTCCATTATCGACGAAAACCAATGCCAGCCATCTCAAATCCGGCCATCTCTGACATTTATCAAAACGAAAGATGGCCAGCCATCTTTTTCAATAATACAGTTCGGGACCGCCTTTTGCAGCGCCTGCCATATAGATAACCGCCCATATAGATGGCCGGCGCCGTTCGATTATTCCCCTCCACGTAACCAAGGTCAGGCTTTAGGGAGTGCATGAAATATAGAAGAAAAATTCTAAATTTCAACACACACACCAAATACTTTTTGTGCCTCAGCCTGAAAATGTCCAAAAGAACTGCAAACCTTGCTCAAATGTCCCCGAGAGCACAAAGAGATCATTTCAATCAACAGATGTAGCATGATATGAGTTTAATTGTCAGAATTATTGATTTTGCTGGATCAGATCTGAATCATATAAAAGGTACTGCTGCAAAGATTTTACTTTCCCATTTTCTCTCCTCCTGGAAAACTACTGAGAACAGAAACTAGTTGGGTGGTTATTTAAAACCATCAACACATTTACTACCCTTAACAAAAAACTATTCTCAAACTCTGACTGAAAAAAATAAACATCTATCTGACAAAAGAAGTCCACCTACTTCACAGACACAGACTCTTGTAATCCTGTCATATGCCTTATGGATGTGAATATCTGTACATCAGCATAATAAGAACTCCAGGATGGACAGCACCACAGAGACTGCTTCTAAACAAAGATTCCACCTATGACGCAGACTGAAAGCCCATCTACCTATTCACAGACAATGGTTCAGGCTGGGGCTAAAACAAAAGACACTAACTTACCTATAGAAATACAGCTGGCTACCTCAGACAAATCTTATCAGATGTGTATCTGCCCCCCCCCCCCCCCATCAACTATCAGACAAGACACCAACACATGTACAAGACAAAAGGCTTATAGCATGTGACCATGCTTTTCTGCAAAACTACATTACCCAGGATTCAGTGACCCCAGGACCATGATCCTTTGCAAATCACTCAGGACTCAGTGCTCCTAGAGACATTATAAAAAGCCAGGAGCATGCTCCTCTAGACACACTGCACTTCGCTCTGCTCTTCCCTTCTCTTCCCCTCCTCCACCAATGACTACTGTAAGAATTCCTGCACTCCTGTGATCTTCTGCAACAAAGATTTGTAAGTTAATTTATGATTCAACCTGTTATCTTGTTTAAGCAAATTTCTCCTGTACCAAGATCCTTCTAAAAGATACCTAAGTACATAAGTAATGCCACACTGGGAAAAGACCAAGGGTCCATCGAGCCCAGCATCCTGTCCACGACAGCGGCCAATCCAAGCCAAGGGCACCTGGCAAGCTTCCCAAACGTACAAACATTCTATACATGTTATTCCCGGCATTGTGGATTTTTCCCAAGTCCATTTAGTAGCGGTTTATGGACTTCTCCTTTAGGAAACCATCTAACCCTTTTTAAAACTCAGCCAAGCTAACCGCCTTCACCAAATTCTCCGGCAATGAATTCCAGAGTTTAATTACGTGTTGGGTGAAGAAATATTTTCTCCGATTTGTTTTAAATTTACTACACTGTAGTTTTATCGCATGCCCCCATGATTACATTACCTATATTGTAAATAAACCCTTTTGAAGCTAAAATAGATGGTCTTTTATGTTCTGAGCACATGTTCCTAAACCTTGCAGTGCAGGTTAATGTAATTTCACAGATATAATATTTAATTCCTCCTTATTCTTGCAATTGTAAATCTTATTACCTTATAGGTAATTGGTGGAGAATAAAATATAGAATCAAAAATATAATTTTCCCATATTTATTAAATACAGCACATGCTGCAACCACATGCTCTGAGTAATTTCCCCTATTCTTAAATATCATATTAGAACTGTAACATTAATTTTTTATTTTTGTTACATTTGTACCCCACACTTTCCCACTCATGGCAGGCTCAATGCGGCTTACATGGGGCAATGGAGGGTTAAGTGACTTGTCCAGAGTCACAAGGAGCTCCCTGTGCCAGGAATCAAACTCAGTTCCTCAGTTCCCCAGGACCAAAGGCCTAACCACTAGGCCACTCCTCCATGTAACACAGAGACTATTTGGATGCTAAAAAGAAGTTGCTCTTGGAAAAGTCTAGCACAAAGGTTTCCTGTTCATGTACTGTACAGACCAGTCATGAATATACCATGGAAATGGCTTTTATCTGTTGGCACAGTGCCCATGAGTCCAGTTGCCCAACAGAAATATTTAACGTCACAGAAGAGTTGTTTCTTGAGTGCCTGTAGCTGCCTGAGTAGTGGTTACTTGTGATCAGGATGAGAGTGACCCAGGAGGATCAATATTGGAAAGAGACTTAACGTTCACCTGTCCCTTTCAATTGTTTCCCAGGAGCGTTCGCTCATGCATTAAGGTGTCAGTGCTCCCAGGGGAAAGTTAATAATGCCTCTGGAAGTTTTGTTTACTTTCTATGACTAACATAGGGGTCCTTTTATAAAGCTGTGTTTTTCCACATGGCAGATATTAGCACAGGCCTATGCTAATATCTCTTGCACATAAAAGACAGCCAATGAGGTGAAAATCCTGTTAGCTACCTAATGCGGTAGTTGGGTGATTTGGGCATGCAGAGTGTTGACCAGATCACTATACTAGCTGTCATGACTACAAATTGTGTGGCTGCACTTGCAACCACCTCAAAAGGAGGAAGTAAGTGCAGCTGTGCTACTGGCAGACTGATAATACAGCTGCTATCAAAATAGGTGGTGGCAGTGCTCTCCCAGCAAATCTGATCCCCTCCCTGACACCCCCTGACAGTGACAGCCATGGATTCTCTCCTCTGATACTCCCTGACACAGTTACATTCTTGGATTCCTGCCCCCAATGCCCCCATTGGCCTTTTCCCATCCTCTGACCTACTCTCGGGTCCCACCAAAGGATAGATGCCCCCTATTGGTACTATTGTAAGACTAACACTAGGGGTAATGGTAGCCAATTGGATCCCTGCCAAGGCTCAGTTGGGACCAGTGGAGGCCTGCAGCTGCTTGGCATCACTGACTACCAATGTAGACCTCAGATAGGACCCAGGAGGGGGTTGCAGGGTGGGGTCAAAGCTGGCCTTTGCAGTGGCTGGTTGTGCCTGGGGTAAGGTTATAAATATAGGGGATTGAAGCTTATATGGTGGTGGTGGGGGGAGGGGATCCAAAGCTGTCACTGCATCAGGAGGATATTGGGGAGGAGAAAATCTAATGCTGAGAATGTGTCAGGGGGTTTTAGAGGGAGGTACTCTGTGGGAGGGTATTGGAGGGAGGAAATCCAAGGCTGACACTATATAGGGGATGTTGTGGAGAGGGGATTCAAGGCTGTCCCTGTATTGGGGGGTGTCAAGGGGAGGGAATCCAAGGTTTTCACTGTCAGGCAAGGCTGTCGTATCAGGGTGGTGACAGAGGAGGGGATCAGATGTGTGAGGAGGATGTGTGTGGATGGGTGTATAGCCATGGATGCTCTGTTTATTTATATTTACTTGTGATGGGCCCTCACCACGTTAAATGCAGCTCCTGATTGCACGGCATGTATCCACATTTCCATGCTATGAGGCACTGCATGTAATATAGTGTACATTCACTGTGTGCCCTGTGTGATAAATGGAGGGAAGACTCAGAGCACCCCCCCCCCCCCCCCCCCGAATTTACCACACAAAGGCTTTGCAAGTACCATACATAAAGTTTTGCTTTTATGTGCAGTAATTGCAAAACGTGCCATGCTTCAGCAGAAAGGCCACTTAGTTTAAGAAGCTCAATGCAAGCTGCAGTAGTAGTAGTAGTAACAATGACTTCCTTTACATACATGAAGAACTTTGAAAATGTCACCTAAAACAATTTCCTGGTCATTTCTGCAATAAGTCTAACATTTGTAATATGGTATCCACCAACTAATACTCACTGCTTTCTAATGAGTGGTGGGAAATATGTCCAGAACAATCATTTATGTGGGCCTCAGTTATTATCTATTATTAGTAGTTTTCATTACATACAGGCAGGGTTTGCCTTGGGAGATAAAATTAGGAGTTGCATCTTGAAAGAAACTGATGGAGAATTGCCTCACCTCAATTGATTTGTACTGCTGCACAATGAAGACAGCTACTGTGGATATTACCTCTGCAATCTATACTTGTACTTTTCAACTCCATGCAGCATAGTGAAAATACACAGCAATGCTATTTTAAGATGTCTTTCTTTTGTACTGTTCGGTTTATTTTCCTAGGTAGGTTTGATAACATAATTAAATTACAAGAAATGTCCTTCATTGGATTTATAAAGGTCACAGCAACCTCAAGCTGTACAATATGTTCCCACAAGGAAACAATAGCTAGCAATATATATGAAAAGCCTAAAACACAAACATTTATGTGTGTTGTTAGAAAAAAAAACTAGGCACCACCTTATAAAATTATCCCCCTCCCCCATTCATGATAATGCTAGTTTATAGACCTCTAAATCCCACAGATAGTTATATATCCAGAGTTTGTTAATATTTTTGCACTGATTGCAAGAAGGTAAACATTTGTTCATAATTTTACAGATGATACCTACCAAAGTCCAAATAAATACATCACAAATTTGAAGCAGAATGTTCTCTTTAGAGCTGTTAGATCAGAGGAGAAGAAATATGGTCTATGAAGCTGTGAAAGAGAAAAATAAGCTGAGCTTGAAGCCTAGGAAGTACAGAAGGCCATGCAAGCTTTTCTGCTGGCACATTTCCTGTACCCATGATACATATTTGGGTCTTCTGCCAGATGGAGTGGTCAGAAGATATTGACTGAGTTCATTGGTCATCACACCTTTATATAAGAATCTTAAATATACTGATTCTCTGACAGGCAGGTCTAATTCGGTCAGTCCTTGATCAATTATTGAGCTTTTTATGCTTTATTATTTCAGGCTGTTTTCAAACCACAGTGAATGTGAGATGAATGGAAATGTACAACTTCTCAAGATGATTACTACTCTAGAAAAGGTGTGTTAAGACCAGAAGCAAAAACAGCATAACCTTGGAACTGATTTCTATGCCATTGGTGGATTGCTGGATTACCAGCATGATGAGTATGGTAGACTGTATGAATGTAGCACTGATCACACATTATTTATTTATTTATTTATTGCATTTGTATCCCACATTTTCCCACCTCTCTGCAGGCTGAATGTGGCTTACAATACATCATGAATAGTGGAAGCATATAAGAAGATAAACATTTAGCATTATAGAAGGAACTTGGGTAACATGCAAAAGATAATACATAATAGTAGTTTAACAAGCAAACATGATAATGATAGAACATACTAGTAGTTTAACAAGCAAATATTGTAAGGCAGTTCTGGATATTTGTATTGGAGTTCATATTTGTTGGTCTTTGTGGTATGTCTTGTTAAAGAGATGGGTTTCAGTAGTTTACGGAAGTTGGTTAGTTCATAGAGCGTGTTCCAGAATTCTGTGCTCAAGTAGGAAAAGGTTGAATCATGCATTAGTTTGTATTTTAGCATCCTTACAGAGTTACAAGAACTTTCATTGGCTGATTATACAGGTGGTATGTGATGCCCATATGAAGACTCATATCTACTCTCTTTTGCCAGTTCAAAGAGGATGAGGACATATATGACCAAGGATGGCTACTGGGTAAGTGCTTCTCAGTGTTTTAAAATCTTTCATCCGAAGAATGGAGTAGCACAGTCAACAGAAATCTTCCAGAAAAAACATGTGGCTAATGATAATGTGTTAAATTCAAGTTCTATTGCACTAAAGGACTTGACACGACACCGTGTTTTGGCTAGTGTGCCTGCATCAGGAGTCTCATACGCTTGTAGATAATTGTGAAGTAGCTTGTAATTCTGAACATGAACTTTTCTAAGGCAGTCAAGAAGGCAAATAGAAACTGCAGACAGAGGGATATGAAGCTGTCTTGAAGCCTTTATCATGTGATAGTGACCTCCAACTTCCCTCTCTGTCATACCCAAACCGTGGAGTTGGGAGCACTCCACCTGCCACTGCCTCTTCCGTGCAATGGTGAAAAAGGGGGAAAGAGATAAAACTGCAGTCTTTCACTATATGCACTTCCCTCAATGCACATATCTGGGATGCATGGTCATGATGAGTTAAAATAGATACAGCTGGCTTGTCATAAGCCAGCTTGCAAGAATGGGTAGGCCTAGACAGACAGAGGGATAGAAGAGCCAAAAGGTCACATCCCTCTATCTCCCAACTCAGGATTCATTGAGATCTAGCTCCTACTATGTAACACAGCCCTGTGGTGTAATGTGACCTGTCTGTACATGACAGAGCTAGGTGGCAAACAGAAATATGAACACCTATGCATCTAATGCCTCCCAAAATGGCACAAGCATAGAATGCAGCAAATAAATTGAATATTTTATTGACACAAACAGTATCGCACACATGTAAGAATTAGACACAATAAAATAACATGACGGTCAATAGTGTGAAACAAGACATGCCCACTAAAAAGGCAAACAGTGGTTGCCTTGCTTCTAACTACAAGTCAAGTATTCGTAGTAATGAAAATCCATTAAATAATAGTGGTAATGCAGGTATGAACAATTCATGCACCAGAGAGATTTTATGCTAACAGCATATAAGCAAGTACTTAAACACCTCACAAAAACCAGATGGGAAATAGTTTTTAAAAGAAAGCAATTCATATGCACTAGCAAGGCTAAGCTATCATATCTATCTATTTGTTTAAATGTGTCTTACAAGAATCAATTTGTCTCTTATTGAAATTAATGGGAATTGGGTCGCTGAAATAGTGCCTTGTCTAGACATATTCCTGCCCCAAAAGTTTTGTTATACTTGAATGTGAGAAAACTGTGAGGCAAAACAGTGCTTATGTATGCAAGTGAATGTGGGTATGGCTGTGAATGGAATGGAGAGTATCAGTGAAGAGACTGTGGTAGCCCCTTTGATTGTATATCCAAATACTCTTTTATTGCAGTGGTGTAGCTACATGGGCCTGGGGCCCCCAAAATTTCCTCTGGGCCCCTGGTTTTGCTGGTAGGGGTCCCCATCTGAAGCATTGTCTGTGTTGCCTGCCCTGCTCAGCTAACCTCTGCCCAGAGAGGGCTCAGGCAGAGACAGCACAGCAAAGCCTGGACCCTTGTTTTGTCAGAGACTTCTGTATAGTGCTGTACCTGACCAAGCCTTTTCCACCCCCACCCTCACCCCCAACACAGCAACTCACAGGACAGGAGGGCTAGATGCCTGCTTTCAATTCCTAACCATCACCTATCTCTCATTCCCACTTCAGTAACTCCTGTTAGTCTGTCCAACTCAGATTGTAGAATATGTTAGTTTATGCTGATTAAGTCTATCCTAGCTAGATCCTAAGCTGTGCTCCATGGGAAGGCTATTGTGCTGCATGCAGAGTCTAACTTCTTAGGATTTCAGGTTAATTTTTGAAGAATTTGAAGAGGCGCTATCTCTGTTCTACATGTGTGACTGCAAGGCCAAGTGTCTGAATAGGGATCTGTTTGTTAGATTCTGAAATTTTGATAACACATTGTTTTTCGGAGTTGGTAAGACTGTTCTCCTAATTCCTGGTCTGTGTGCTAAGTTATTTTTCTTCTATACTGGTGTAATATTTTCAGTGATGCAATGGCTGGTAAAAGGGGTGTGTCTACTGCGGGGGCGGAGCCATAGTGATCTCACCTCTGGATGGGTAGGGGCGCCGACTAATAGACTGCAGGAGGGCGCTAGAAACCCTAGGGCCGTCCCTGTGAGGGGAAGACAGAGCAGGGCAGGCAACACAGCAGCATTGGAGACCGGTACTGGACAACGCTTCAGCTGGTGGGGGGTGGGGACCCCCGCCAGCAAAGGTATTTGCTGTGGCAGTAGGTGGGGAGCGGCAGGGCGGCAAGGTGGCAGAGTCAGAATAAAATGTGCTCCCCCACCTTGGGCTCTGCCCCCCTCCCACAACGAAGTCTGGCTACACCCTGATTATATATCCAAATATTTATTTTGAGCCTTGATGATTAATGTTTACACCATACTGAGCACCACAGAATAATTGTCTTTATTGTAATTGCTTTTGGGTCAAACCTGTTCTTCAGTTTTCAGAGATCAAAATGATTTTGGGTGAACTGATCACAAAGCACCTCGTTTTCAAAGTGATTTTCTCATAAATACAAAATAGGATAATGCTTCTTGGCATTGGGACATAATGTTCTATTTTTTTCTAAATTAATTTTAAAATTATTTTTATCAAAATGGAAGGGCCTTTTTGCTAATCTGGGCTATTAAATAAGATTAGCTATGCTATTTTCTAACATGGCTGTCAAAATGCTTTTTTTTCTATTTATTGCATTTCTGGCCATGCTATATTGCTAGCATTAGCGCACAGCCATTAAAAAAATTAGGGGGTCCTTTTACAAAGGTGCGCCAAAAAGTGACCTGCGGTAGTGTGGGCGCATGTATTGGATGTGCACTGGACCATTTCTGCACCATGTCTGTAAAAAAGTGTGTGTGTGTGGGGGGGGGGGGGGCGGGAAATGGGCATGTGTCAAAATTAAAACCAGCGTGCATTTGTTTGCAGCCTGAGCCTGTAACTCTACCCATTGACTTAGCAGTAAGGGCTCACAGGTACCTGTGCAGTAACCGTCCAGCATGCACCAAATGCCGATTACCGCCGGAACGCCTCTGCGGTAGAAACTAGAAAATTACTAGTGAAAAAGGCCCATTTCTGGCTCAAATGAAACGGGCGCTAGCAAGGGTTTTCCGCTGAGTGTGTATGTTAGAGAGAGTGTCTGTGTGAGTGACTGTGTGTGATAGGGTGAATGTGCAGGTGTGTGTGTGTGACTGAATGGTTGCGACTGTGTTTGTGACAGTGTGTGTGAGTGTGCAAGTGTGTGTGTGTGTGTGTGAGAGAGAGTGAGTCTGGGTGGGAGTGTGTCTGTGAGAGAGAGAGTGTGTGTGTGTGTGTGTGAATGAGGATGTGCAAGTGCGTATGTGAGTGACAGTTAATGCAGCACAGGCTCTGTGATATATGGTATGCCAGATAGCATGGGATCAGTACATGTAAGTTGATGCAGGTCCACCTTAAATAAATAAGAAGCTCTGAAGTCCCCCCCCCCCTCGCCAATCACTCCCCATGATGCAGTCTCACTGATGCTACTTCTCTTGTAGCTTTGTGTCTAAGTTTGAAGGAGTGGTTTCGTGCCAAACTCACAAATGCCTTATAAGATGTCCTTTTATATAATAATATATGAACATCTGGCTTTGCTGAATGCTGTTAGAAACAACTTTTCTTTAGTTTCCAGAACTCTGCTCTTCTCTTGTTTCCTCGTAGTTGCGCCCCTCCGCTATCATCTCGTTGTTCCGGCCCTGGGGGGGGGAGGGCGTGTAGGTGTGATTGTGTGCGGTCCCGGGGTGTGCGGGGCATTGTGGTTGCTGTATCTGTGCACTTTCGCTGGTATTGGTGAGGAGCTTGTTGCAGCCGCTCTGCGTTTCCAGTGAATGAAAGGGGGTGGCGAAGGTGTTGATGTTGGCGTTGGGGGAGGGGTGTCGTGTATTGGGGCGGGGGAGGGGGGTATTTGATGTGGCTGGGATTCTGCTGTGTCCCCTTGTTCCCCCCGCAACCATTGCTCTCAATCGGGTCTTGGAAGTACCTTCTTGCGTTGGTTTCCTTGATTGTAGGAAGCGGGTGGGGGAGTCCATTGTTTCTCTCTGCCTTTCTCTTGTTTCTCCTTAGCTGGCTTGTTCTGCGATGCGTCTTTGATGACGTTTCGCTTAACAACGGTTTGTTTTGATAGTTTTCGGCGATCCGATTTGTTGTGTGTGATTGCTCCGCCCTCGACGTCATTACGTTTGACGCGTGGGCGGGGCAACTAGACATGGGTGAATTTCTGAATTTCAGGTTTCACCACCATGCATGTGGAACGTTCGGAGTTGTTGAGGCTTCATAGAACGTTGGAGGTGCGTTTTATATAGATAGATTTTCTACCATTGGTTTTCGGCGCACGTCAAACTTGGACTTATCGCCAGATACATGCGCTAGCTAGACAATAATTCCAATTTGACGCAAGCTGCTTATGCGTAAGCCCTTATGCACCTTTGTAAAAGGGCCCCTTAATGCAGAGCACATACCGTCTCCTATTAAGGAGGTGCTAAAAGCTCTCACGCTATGGATGTGCTAACCAGTTAGCGAGGTGGTAATGTCAGCTGATTAGCACATCCACATCCATTCTCTGCCTCTGGCATGCCCCCCTCCGAAAAAAAAAAATAAATATTGCATGCTTAGTGCACACATAGTGCAGAACACTTTAGCGCATCCTGCACAAAGCCATTTTTCCTGCTTTAGGCATGCATTAGCACCTAATGCAGCTTAGTAAAGGGGCCCTGGAATTGTAAGTACAGAAGACAATTTTGAAAGAAAGAAAGAAAAATCTCTTGGCCCATACTCAACTAAAAATGTGCATGTAGTGTCCATTTTGTATATATGTTTACCTGTGGTAGGAGGAGGAGGCCTTCCTGGAAGCAGGGTATAGACGGGGTTTGGAACTTTGCAAATATTTTTGAACTATTTAAAGTATGTGTGTATGTAACACAGAAAAAAATACCTGTACAGGCAGCTCCACACTAACGGCCATGCAAATGGTGTGGCTGCACAAGACACAGATATGAAGGGGAGTGGAAATTGCTCCTACCTCACTGTCTCTTTTCATTGGTGGCAGCAAAGTAAACTGACTGGGTGGGATGACATTGGGCATGTCACACAGGCTACAACTACAGTTTGGTATAGTCCTGCATGCAGTAAATGTGTGGGATAATTTTCAAAGTGAAAGTAAGCCTGTAATTTCCCTTTCAAAATCTAAATCCAGCACACGTTATGTGAAGAGCACACATTTGCTTTTTACTCAGGAAAACAGTTTAAAATTCTATTATAAATAAATTATCCCCCCCTGTTTACTATGCCGCTTACTAAACAATACTATAAATGTGCTAAATGGTATTGTATTAGAGTATGCTTTGCTTAAATTTATTTTTCCTTATTTTATCTATCAATTTTGAAAGCTATTTCCATGAATAATAGCATGTATCATCAGTGACAATGAGATTTTTAAAAATTGTTCCTTCTTAATGTGGGCAAAAGTGCCCATGCTGTTCATAATGCAGGTATTTTTAGTTGTGAAAAGGGTCTTGTTAGAGGAGGGGTTAAGTCATAGGAGGGGAAATACCTGTGGGGTTCTCATTTTGAAATCGCTTTATAAACCTTCTGTAGGTTTATTTGCACCTGTTTCAGAAAAGGTACTAATGTACGAGAGCTAAACTACCCACTTATGTTCTACCAGCAAAATTTTCAAAAGAGAAAATAAACACAGGACTTCCCCCTTTGAAATTCCTCTTGCAAGCCCGCAAGTACAATGGAAAGATGCAGGGCCTGGTATTGAAAAAGTTTTATCTGGGCAGGAGAGGTTCCTATCCAGTTAATTCCCACTGAGCTGGCCATCCACCAATATTCAGCAGCGCTGAAGCGATTAGGGCCAGATTCTATATATGAAAAATCCCATGCTTACTGATATTCTATAAACCTCACCTAAAGTTATGTATGGTTTATAGAATATGCATAGTGGCCATCCCATGACTAAAATTTAGGCACAACCATTTACACTAACTAAAAGCTGATATAAATGCCCACGTCTTATTTAGGCATGGGACGACCTTATTCTATAATGGTGCGCATACTTTTCAGGAACGCCCATTACCAACCCATGCTCACAAACTGCGAGTTCACTCTTGAAGTTCTACTGTCTACAATAGCTCTTGTTCTACTTTGGCGCACATAGAGCATCAACTTGTTGTTTAAATACACTTATGAAGACAAATATCTCAAGTGGATGATTTTATTTAATACAAGAGACTCCTGATGTAGGCCTAGTTGGCCAAAACACAGCTGTGTCAAGTCTACATCATCCCTAATAAACAGTTGTTGTTTTTTTTTTAACTGGAGCATCATCCATTGCTTTTGAGTCATCTTTTCTGTTTTGCTTCATACTGTATACTCTTGAGGAGATTTGTTCCTTCTGTGTGAACAAATTGTTTCCAGAGTGAATTGAGGTTGCAGGGGAGGTCGACTTAAGAGTAATGTCAGGAAGCACTTTTTCATCGAGAAGGTGGTGATACCTGGAATGCCCTCCTGCAGGAGGTGGTGGAAATGAAAACAGTAACAGAATTAAAAAATGTGTGGAATAAACACAAAGGATTCCTATATGGAAAGAGAATGGAATAAAATCAAAACTTAGTAGTGCTTAGACAATAATTGGGAAGTAAGGCCAGTGCCGGGCTAGACAGATCTAAATGGGCTGGAGCGGGCTTTGACAGCAACTCCAGTAATTGGGGAATATATAGCTAATGTTGGGCTAACTTCTACAGTCTGTGCCCTGAAAATGGCAAGAGTGAAAAGCAACAAGGCAAATATCCACCAAATCCAACATGAAAGATGAAAGCAAAAGGCAGACATAATAAGAAGATAAACAATCTTTATTTAAAATCAAAATGCTCCCAGAGATTTATACATCTGTGCCTGACATGGACATGTGGAAAATTACAAACTTCAAGTCAGTCACAACAAGGTTGATGAAATAAGGGGGGGCAGCAGATGATGTACAAACTTGCACCTTTATTAAACATCCAGGACTCAACATGATCGTGTTTTGGCCCACAAGGGCCTTCTTCAGGAGTCTCTAAAAACATGTATACGAATTGAAAATTAAAGCAATATTACATTGACACAGTTGGAATATATAAAGAACATCAAAATGTGAATAAAACAGAATAAACAATTTTAACATAGCAAAAGTGAAATTAACAAACATAGTAATTACATGTATAAAATATGCAAATATATCTTTAGAAAATGATAATGGGTAAGTATAATTGAAAAATATGTTACATGGAGGGGCATAATCGAAAGGGACATCCAAGCTGATCAATGTACATAAAATCTATTAACAATTTTAGAAGGTGGAGGGAAAAAATGGCAATCGGTATATATGGCACCTATTATGAGTATAACAACCTAGCCAAGATACAGGCTAAATGTGTATTGAACAGAAACCAGCCAATGTATATATAATCTACGGTAAAGAAGAGGGAAGGGGGTGTGCAGGAAGGCACTCGGTGTATATGTTATCTGCTATTGATAAAAACAAAACATAAAAAAACATAAATAAAATTTGGTTATCCTCGAGTCCAAATTTGGTAACTAAGTGATCCTCTACTTCAAGTCAGTCCAAATATTACTAAATCCATAATGTTCACCGAAGATATATTACAAATCCATTGGTAAATACCCTTCAAACTTGACAGTTGAGTCAGTAGTATTAATACATCTTTGGCACACATTCCATCAGGTACCCACTTCACGAACTTAGCTGACTATCCAGCTTATTTTCGAAAGAGAAAGACGCCCATATTTCGACCCAAATCAGGAGATGGGCATCCGTTTCCCGTGGGCGCCCAAATCAGTATAATCAAAACCCGATTTTTGGCATCCTCAACTACAGTCTGTCACAGAGATGAACAAAGATCTCGGGGGTGTGTGTTGGAGGCGTGGTGAAGGCGGGACTGGGGCGTGGTTATCGGCCGAGGAGAGATGGGCGTCTTTAGCTGATAATCGAAACAAGGGCGTTTTGTGATGAGAATTTGGTCCGCTTTATTTGGACCCTTTTTTTCAGGTCCAAGTCCCAAAAAAGTGCCCCAACTGACCAGATGCCGACGAGAGGGAATTGGGGATCACCTCCCCTGACTCCCCCAGTGGTCACTAACCCCCTCCTACCAAAAAAGCCCACTTTACAAACTTTTTTTCCAGCCTCTATGTCAGCCTCAAATGCCGTACCCACCTCCATGACAGCAGAATGTGTTCTATCCTCTGACAGCCTTTCCCTGGTTCTGATGTGGGTCTCGGTTGAGTGTGACACCTTTTCTGTTAAGGGCACTGCAGAGTCACATCAGCAATGCATTGTGGTTGGTGTAGGGTATTGGGCTCCATGATTTCACTAGCTTGTGTTAAATGCTCACGATGTTGGTAGTTGGTAGGCTCTACTCCCATGGTGCTTTTCCCTCTGCTTACTGGGTCAGAGTGTGCCCTGTTTTGTTTCCGGTAGTTCATGAGGAAGTGGCCATTTGTGTAAGACACTTTTAGATCCCTTTCATGTGTTAGCCACGTTACAGCACTTAGTTCTTACCTTAAATGTTGCTGAAAGAGGCCATTGTACACCATTCTGCCAGCTCGGACCTACTGCTCATCTCATTACCAGCTAGACTCGTTGCCAGTGGGGCACAACCTCTGATCTGCAGTTAACTGTGAGTAAACGTGCTTATTCAAATAAAGGACGTTTTCAGCGAGATTAGTCTTCAGGTGTGAATTGCTGTGCCAAGGTTATACACCAGCAACAAGTCCTGTCCCTGGAGCACCTTTAGTGGGTACTGCAGTGCACTTCAAGCTGGCAGACCCAGGCCCATACCCCACACACCTATAACACTTGTGGTGGTAAATGGGAGGCCTCTAAACTCCACTGTACCCACATGTCGTTGCCCCCTTCACCCCTAAGAGCTATGGTAGTCTTGTACATTTGTCCCTCCCACGACCAAATGGCTTGGATTGGGACGTTTCTGAGCTGGGCGTTTTTAGTTTCCATTATCGCTAAAAAAAAAAAAAAAAGTCCATCTCAGAAGGGACCAAATCCATGGCATTTGGTCCGTCCAAACCGTATTTTCGAAACGAAAGATGGACGCCCATCTTTTCCGTTAATACGGTCTGTCCAGCCTCTTCACATACCCGTTTTCGGACATAGACGCCCATGGAGATGGGCGTTCGCATTCGATTATGCCCCTCCACATCTGTACCACAACGGACTGCTGATGATCCCATGAAAAATTTTACATTGAGAAAATCTGCTTATCTGTCTTTAAGATTGAAGGGTTCCCATGCATTTGAAATTCTTGCATCAGTTCTCGAAGATAGTCAAACAGAGTTTGCCAACAGATGAAAAGTTGTTAGAATAGACATTGATTCCAACTTTGTGAAAGCCTTCTCTGTAATTGGCCAGCATGACGATGATAATGAAGATGAAGATGCAAATGATGAATTAGACAGCACTACTAACGCAGATGATAATGATGCTGATAAAGTATTCTTTGCTATATGGAAATCAAATGTTTCAGACAGAGGTTCCCTTGATCAACAACTGCAGACCCAGTTAGAAGACATCAGTAGTATTCCAACCTAATCTGATGTAAGTGTACTTTTTATCAAACTTAACACTCCACTTCCTGCCAGTGCAGTTGTTGAACACCTTTTAAGCTTTGCTGGATTAATAACTCGAATGAGTGACAGTCATTTTCAAAATTTAGTTTTACTAAAAGCAAATTGGATTGAATTGTAAATAACAGCAATTGCATTTACTGTAGTTGCAGTATTTTTACTTTTTACTTGTATCAATAGAAATCAAACAAAATAAAACATGGAAAAGAAAATAAGATGATACCTTTTTTATTGGACATAACTTAATACATTTCTGGATTAGCTTTCGAAGGTTGCCCTTCTTCCTCAGATCGGAAATAAGCAAATGTGCTTATTTCCGATCTGAGGAAGAAGGGCTACCTTCAAAAGCTAATCCAGAAATGTATTAAGTTATGTCCAATAAAAAAGGTATCATCTTATTTTCTTTTCCATGTTTTATTTTGTTTGATTTCTATTGATAACCTTTAAGAGTGGACTAACATGGCTACCACACCTCTCTACTTTTTACTTAAAAAGTATTATATTAGGCAGTAACTTTTTCACTTTCACTTAAGTAAAATCTGTAATGTGTTTTTCACTGTACTTATACTTAAGTATTAAAATATACATTTATTTTCACTTGAGTACTTTGACATAGCACTTTGAGCAACACTGAGCTCAGCAGATAAACATTGGACAGTCGTAGCATAGTAACACTGAACACACCAATGAAATAAAAGGAAGTTGCTTTTTTTTTCTCAATTATACAAACATACCCAAAGGAAGAAACCTTGATTTTAATCTTGTTTTCTTTATTATGTATTATGCTTACTTTTTTCTCCACTTTAGCATCAGAGTGGTGTTTTTATTTTCCTGCACTTTTCCAAGCATTTATTTTTTAAGTTTCATTTTCTGTTTAGTTGTGAGGCACAATATAAAAGTGACAAAAGTTTTACTTAAGTACAGTAACTAGTTACAATTATGTTGTTATACAACATTGGCTGAGCTGGCCAGGCACTGGTCTGAATATCGGCCAGTTAACCTCCAGGTGACTGCACATACCCAGATATTCAATGGCAGAGCATGGGCATGGCCTGGCATTGAATATCCAAAGTTAATTCAACCGTGGCTGTCAGTGGCTTAAAAATCACTAATCACTGTGGGCTGAATATCTACCCTACAACGTTTATCAGGCTGAATAACAGGGTGCTGAACTGACAATTTTTCTGAGTATGAATAGAGTTTAGATCACGGTGGAAGTTTTGAGAGATGTGACGATGCATGCAAATTGTGAGGGGCATGTGGGATTGACAGGAAATAATTTTATTTCAGCACAGGCCTAGATGTCTGACCCTGAAACAGCTTGCTTTGGCTATTCTAGCTGCTTTGGTAGATTATTTTGTGCTGTGGAAGGACTTTTGTTTTCCAGTTTGGTAAATTCTTGATCTGTTTAGGTCTTTTGATTGTTTTGTGTGGTTTTCAGGAACAGACCTAATTGATGCAGTCTGCAGTGTTATGCTGCTGTTGATTAAAGCCTGTTTCTCAAGTCCTGAGGCAATGCTGGGTTAAGCACAGCAGAGTGTAAATACATTTATTGATCCTGAATGTTGTTCTGTGCATATGCATCATTTAATCAAGCTGTTGAATTGCTGGGTCAGTATGAGCAAAGTACCTTGATGGCACTAAATTGGCCTTTAGATTGCTGTCAATATATCCTGACTCTTTTCATTTATTGTAGTTTAAATTTAGTTCTACATATCGTTTTGACAAATGTACTCTTGATATTTATTTGATGTCATGTTCCAGACTTGAAGCCCTTGCAACCTTTATCCAGTGGGTGTGTGAGAAGGTGCATGGTGTGGAAAAATATTATTTGTTATTTCAATGGTTTTCATTGTCAAACTCCTTTGGTAAGAAATGATGATTTTGTAGTGTTCTCTGACACTTCCAGTGAAGTGGGTTTTGGGATATTCTTTTCTGGGACTTGGTGAAGCAGAGGCTGGACTACAAATATTGCTTTTCTTCATCTTTTTCCAATTTGGATGGCATTTATGATTTGGAGTAATAGATTGCAGAATACAAGGGTAGTCATTTGGTCTGATAATATGGCTGTGGTCTAGGCCAGCCATGGCGAACCTTTCAGAGACCGAGTGCCCAAACAGCAACCCAAAATCTAATTATTTATCACAAAGTGCCAACAGGACAATTTAACCTGAATAACAGTAAGAATACTGAAAGGTAATTTTAAAACAATACAGGAACGTAAGACCTTTGAAATAAGAATGATTGAATATTTTGACACCCAACAAACAGGACTTAATAAGGATCTGGGTTTTCTAACTCATTATAAAACATAAAGCTGTATTTCTCTGTTTATTTCTCTGTTTATTACCCTCCTCTCACCTACCAACACCCATTCTGTTAGAATATCAATGAAATGCTTTGATGTCCCCATGCATACCCCTACCCTCCCACTCTGTCAGACTGTCAAAGTAATGCTTTGATGTTTCTCTCATATATATTATCTGCTACCACATTTGCTTATTTCCGATCTGAGGAAGAAGGGCAACCTTCGAAAGCTAATCAAGAAATGTATTAAGTTATGTCCAATAAAAAAGGTATCATCTTATTTTCTTTTCCATGTTTTATTTTGTTTGATTTCTATTGATAACCTGAATAACAGAACTTTAAAATGCCTGTGCTGTGGCCTGAGCGCTCTGCTTCCCTGCAGCTATGCCACACTGTGATCAATTCTATTATGTAAACAATTAATTGATTTTAAACTTACCCTTGCAGTCTTCTCTTCTCTTCAGCAGGGGGGCATCAAGCTCATGCATGCCTACCACACATTGAAGCTGAGTCACTCCCACTGCCTTTTCCAGACACAGGTATATTCCCCATCACAGGCATAGGAGCCAACTTTTCAAAATGATTGGGGGTGCTGAAACATTTTTTTTAAAGGTGATGCATTCCCCCTCCCCCTTATCCCCCTCCCTTTGAGTTCCAGGCCCCCTCCCTCCCCTCTCTCTCTCCTTTCCCTCCTTCTCCCTCTGAGTTCCAGGGTCTCCCCTTCCCTCCCCCTCCCTCCGAGTTCCAGGTTCCCTTCTCTGAGTTCCTGGGGTCCCTCCCTCCCTCCTCTGAGTTCCAGGGGTCCCTCCCTCCCCCTCCCTCTGATTTCCAGGGGTCCCTCCCTCCTCCGAGTTCCAGGGGTCCCCCTCCATCCCTTTCCCTCCCTCCGAGTTCCAGGGGTCCCTCCTCCCTCCCTCCCCCTCCCTCCAAGTTCCGGGGGTCCCTTCTCTGAGTTCTGGGGTCCCTCCCTTCCCCTCCCTCTGATTTCCAGGGGTCCCCCCTCCCTTTCCCTCCCTCTGAGTTCCAGGGGTCCCCCTCCCTCCAATTTCCAGGGGTCCCCCCTTGAACTTTGGCCATCCCTGCGATGGAAAGCAGTTGGTGATGTCCAAAATGGGCTTTTGATTATACCGATTTGGACGACCCTAGGAGAACGACGCCCATCTTCCAATTTGTGTCGAAAGATGGTGTCCTTTTCTTTTGAAAATGAGCCTGTTAGTCATCCCTACCTCTTGAAGCAGCTCCTACTGCTCTTGGGCAGTAGCGTAGGAAGGGGGGGCGGGGGGTGTCGGCTCCGCACTGGTGCACTGCCCTCTCTGCCACGGAACAGGTTACTTCCTGTTCCGGGACAGAGAGAGCAGTGAACCAGCGCGGAGCCGACACACCCCAGCAACGTGCAGTCGGGGCGGATCGGCCCTCCCGCCCGTCCCTTGCCACAGGTATGCGCTCCAGGGGGGGGGGGGGTGCGCAGCGGCGACCCACCCCGGGTGTCAGCTCCCCTCACTACGGCTCTGCTCTTGGGGTCACCTTCCTTACTCCCTCCCTTCTGCCCCCAGTAAGCCTTTCCCCTTCTTTCACTCTTTTTATTTGTATTATATATCTGCACCTTTGTTTTGGTTGTCATTCATTTTTTTCCTCTCTCTCTCTCTCCCTCTCCCCCTCATGTTTTTAAGTTCTACCTTTTAATCAATAGTTTTATTTGGACAACTTAAAAGCTGTTAATTTTATTAAGCTTTTGTACAGAAAAAATCTTTTATTTTATTATAGATTATTAACAAAGTTGAAGTTCATATCAGTGTCCTGTCTTTTCATCTTAATGCCTATGGCTGCCCTATTGTTATCATGAGTATGAGGCTACTACACAGGTCTCTTGCAAAACTAACAATGGTGTTGTTATGTGGAAGACATGTATATGTACTCTACTGCTTAAGGCTATGTTTTAACCCAGTAGGCAAAGTTCTTATAGGAAAAACTCACTTTAAAAAGGTTCAACGCTTTATTTTGGACATCAAATTAAAGTTAATTACAATGCAATAGTTAATGGTACAGAAATTAGTCATGAAAAGTAAAATAAAACAGACTTGAAGCAATTTGAACACAGTTTTGAAGGTCCACTATTCCTAGTATAGGGTTGGGTAGGTGGGTAAACAGTGGCTAAAGTGGGAATTGAACCCACTTCCCCTAGCTACAACCTTAACCACTAGGCCACTTCCTAAACCCACCATATTTCACAGTGTTACCATTGTGGAGTTTATATTCCCACCACCAAACCTTTCATGGCATGCATCCCAGCCTCATGATCCTGTGAGCAGGGTGCAGCAGCAGCAGAGGCTAAGCTAACGGGTCACCCGCAGTAAAGTGGAGCGCAGTTTTCAACTGATTTTGAATTGAACTACTTGAGGACTGATGAGGAGGTGGGTGCAGGAAATACTTGTCAGTGTGAAACCATTGACAAGGTGCACCACTGAGGTTTTTGGTGTTCTGTTAAATTTTGAGTGGGAAAACAGTGTTGCCATTATTGATTTTTGAGAGTTTGGCCATGCCATGCCATTTTGCACCAAAATGTAATGTTAGATTATAAATAGTGTTGTACTCCACACGAACCTTTAAGTGCAGATACAATGGCAACTAAAACTGTGCCTCTTGGTGGTCGAGGAGAATGCTAATTACAATGTCCTGTATGGGGATGAAGCAAACAGAACCAGTACGCAACTTGCTATCCGGCGGCACATCTGTCATAGACTTAATGCCATCTGCCACCAGAACCAGGAGGTGGAGGATCTAAAAAAGAAATGGCAGCATATGCGTAGCAAGGTCTGCAACAAACACCACAAGACAGATGCAGAGGGACCCAATAGCACAACAACCTTGAGTGCCCTGAAGACAGCGGTACTAGATACGGTTGGTCCCTGAACAGTGACTGGAATCAGAGGCAAGAACTTAGCCCACAGGTGGTGAGGTAAGACTAAGCACCATATATTCCATATAATCATCGACTCTCCAAGATGGATATGTGGTGGGAATACGCAGGCAACCTTTAGATTACAGGGTAGCCAGGCTTTATTCACATCCAATACTGAAGTCAGGAAATTAATGTTCCTTGCTGCCTTATGAATCAATTAAAAGCATTAATATGTTGGCCATTCCTGGACATAATCATCTTAGGGTGTAAAGAACATGTGTAGAAGGCAGCCAAAAGAAAGAAAGTAGTCCAACGGGTTGATAAAAACCTCTGAAAATCACATATCTGCTCAATGAATATCTCAGCCTTCACTGTCAGGTAACTGTTCCACTGGCTGTTGGTCCCTCTTCTCTATGGCTAATCAGGTATTCCCCAATATGTTAAAGGATCACCCCAAAAGCCAACTTACCTGCTGCCATTGGGAGGGGGGGGGGGGGGTGGCAGGGGCCTGACTGCCACTTCCCCTTCCCTATTCCTCACGTAGGACCCACTATGCTATTAAGTGCAGCCTAACTTACGTTAGCATGCCCAAACGTGACTAATAGGGATGTTAACATTTAAGGTTCTATCATTTGTCACACTAACATGTACAGTGATAGGTCCAAAAGAGAACAGTTTCTCTGTCACAAAGCAGCTATGTGAACCACAACTGATCCCTTTCCTGGCAGTGAGTTGATGTTGTCATATCTATCTAACATGTCAAATGTTTTGCTTTCAGCCTTCCTTGAGCCTAGTTCCTGCTATGTGGCCATATACCAATTTCTGCCCATGCACATGTCACATGTTATCTCTTCATGCAGATGATCAAGATGCCCAAGGCCAAGTTCCCGAGAAGGAGGAAGGCCCAGTACTAGCAGCAGCAACACCACCACCAATGTTGGAAGAGGAGGAGAAAGTATAGGGGGCTGAAGCCGTTGAGTTAGAGAAGAAGCTAGAGGGGCTGAATCTCCCATGCCTCATGGAAAAGAAGGAGGAGAAGCTGGGGAAGAAGCAGAAGGAGGAGCTGGGTGAGGCTTAGAACCCCACAATACACCCAGGGCACCCTGAGCAGGCTGACACACTCCTGGTGAGCACCGGTCATAACATCCAGAAGGAGTAAGGCCTGCTCAGAGAAGAGGTTGCGGATTTGTCTTTGCATTCCCTAAGAAAAGCAAGACCACAATGAGATCAATCCAGGATTGGATCAATCCTGTCAGGCAACTCTGAATCCAGTTGGCAACCCTAATGGTCACCTGCCTAGGACAGTTTAAAAACATACCACTATTGTGTGTGTTTCAGCATATTCACTGAGTATTGTTAGCACGCTCCTTGCCTTGGGGGCCTGCCAACTAATACAAAGCAGTCATTGTCTGCTGTTGTTCTGAGTAGGCCCATTTAGACAATAGTGCAAGAACATTACAATGCAACATTAGGTGGCTTGCTGCCTAAGGCCTGCACCATCTCTCAGGGGAGGTGGCCAGGTTCCTCTATTCAGGAAAGCCAGGGGCAGGGCATGTCCCCTCCAAGTACCGGCCTCCTATGGATAGCTGCTCAATCAGAGCACCTTTATGTAACCTGGATGTGCCAAGTACTAGGTCTAACTAACAACTTACATCTTTTTAGACATGGAAGTCCCTTTTCTCCTAGTCTTGCCCAAAACACACCCAGGCCACACCCCTTGTTATATAGATGTTTTGCAGTGTCAAACTTCCATATCCTGGATTTATAAAATTGAGATTTGGGCATCCATGTGATATGGACATCTAAATGCCAGTTTTAAGGGGTCCAAAACAAGAATAGAGCTTCTAAAATAACCACTGTATTTTCCTAGAACTTAGCTTTGGAGGTCCCATGATTCTTGTATTGATACTACTGGGGATTTATGGAGCTTCCATACTGGTCACAACAAAGAAGTTCCTTAAGGTGGACAACCTGGTGTTACCACAGGTATTTAGCTGGAGGAGGACATTCCTAGGCAATGTTATCAAATTCTGGCTAGATTGGTATCAGTTAGTCACAATTGCCAATTGAAACAGTGGACCATGAAGCTAGATTATGGAAAAATGATCATGAGAATGTAAAGTTGGGCTGATATTAAAGGGATGTAAAGTTGGAGCAATGTTGTATTAGCTGAATTGCATCTTTATGTAATTGTTACTTTGAGATAATTGTTAATAAAGCTGCAGCCCTGTTTTTTTGCCATTAAAGTTTGTGTAGATATATTTTGATGGGAAGGGGGAGGAGTGTGAATGCCCACATTATGTACCCAAAGGACTAGGGAATGGTGTTATATCGTTCTCATGTAAGCTGCATACACCCAATAAATAAGATGTGTAAAACAAATGTCCCATAATTTTAACATATTTGTCTCTGCAAGTTGACAAGTGCACCTGTTTTACACTATGGCTTAGCATATTTGTGAACAGGAAAAAGTGTTATTCTCTCTCCAATAGTAACATAGAAGGCTGCTTAATCTATGCACAGTTAAGTTATTTCATGGCATCTGAAACAGCATGAATGCATTTGCATTTCTCATTATCATGTGAATCTGCAAGTTTATAGCTGATATGCATAAATCAGGTAACAGTGTTCATTTTATTACTGAAATGTTGTGTAAAATATTTAAAGTTCAGCATAATAAAGTCAAATATGCATAACTGTATAGTATTATCTAGGATAAACTATCATTAAAAAAACATTTAATATACATGTTGGTATAGTTTTAAGTTATAGGAGATGTTACAGAAAAGAATACATAAGAAGCCTCTAAGTCAATTTACCTACATGGTTTAAATAGTTGTATTTACTTGCAACATATTGAATATAAATAAAAATCTAAAAGAAAAATCAGTCCAAGCGCTCTGTGAGAAGCAGGCTGGAAGCCGTGCCTAAAAATGCTGAATTTAAGAACCCAGACATCCACACTGATTTTCACAGAACGTTTTACATTTGTTGCCAAATCTTAAGACGGAAAAGAGACATTGCTCAGCTCAAGGTGAAATTGTCCACATTTAAAGACCACCTGTATCCATGGTTCCCAAAACAAGGAGTAGACAGACTGAATAATTGATTTAAGTAAGGTTTTTGAAGTGGTATATCTCCCACCCTGGTATGTCCTCTTGGTTATCTGTTTTTTTTTTTTAATTTGTCATAGGATTTAAAGAGGGGGCAGTATAGCTGTTCTTTTATGGTGTTCATTCATCATTATTTAAAATAGGAGGAAGTTGTGTATTTCATGTTAAGAGGCTTTTGAAGTAATATTTCCCAAGGTGAATGCATTGGGAATTATAGTTTTTGTAGAGCACATTCATCTGTCTTGGCTGTTTTAAATAGTTCTGATATTCAGACTGCAAGAGATAGCTGGGCTGTCTCCCATGGTCTACACTGAACTCGGACATTCAGTGCCGGGCCATTTCCAGTGACCGGCATTGAATATCCAGTTTAACTTTGGCCGGTTTCACCTTAACCGGCCAAGCTGATTTTCAGTGCTGGCTGGTTAAGTTGTAGCAGACCAAAGTTATTCCACCTATTGTGGTGGCCAAATATGGCCACCAAACTTAGCCAGCCCAGTGATGAAAATTACGGGATAGCTGGTTATATTACATGATATAACCGGATATCTTTAAGCCTCTATCCGGTGCTGAATACTGCGGTTAGCTGGTTAGGTACCATTTCGGCAGTCATTTTCCTTTAAATGTCAGATGGAATGAAAATAATAATAATGATACTGACCATTTTCATAGAACTACTGAATAGACACAGTGCTGTACAGTGGTGATAGGTGTACAGGTACATTATATTCCCACACAAAAGAGCTAAACAGTCTAAGTGGGTACCTGAGGCAACAGGAGATAAATCCCTAATTCTATAAGTTGGTGCCTACCAGGGTCATAGCCAGACTTCGGTGGGATGGGGGTCCAGAGCCCGAGGTGAGGGGGCACATTTTAGCCCCCTCCCCCCGCCGCCGACTCCCCCACTATTTTTGACCCCCGCCACCGCCACCAACTTTGACCCTCCCCCCCATGCTGACAATCCTCTCAACTCCCCTCCTGCCACCAACCCTCCCCCACTGCCGCCGTTGCCATCCTTTGCTGGTGGGGGACCCGAACCCTGCCAACCAAGGTCCTCTTCTTCCGGCGCAAGGCTTCATTCTGTTTCTGTGAGTCTGACGTCCTGCATCTGTTCTAAAATGCATGCAGCTTGAACATGCATTTAAAAAAAATGGATGGATATAAAGCAGACATGTAGATATTTCTTTCACAGCACATGGACATCCCTCTCCAGACCCCCCTCCCATGTTCCGATCCCCTCCCAATACCCCATGTGCCAATCCTTTTTCCACCTCCATGCAAATCCCTCTGACACACCCCACATTTACTGATTCCCCTCCCAACCCACTCTCATTAAGTGCCAATCCCCCCTAGAGAAAATTATACCCTGGATAAAATAGAGGAAAAGGAGGAATCCCTCCCCTGAGCCCTCCCCTTCCCTCCCTTCCCAACACCCCCTTGGACCTACACCAAATGTAGATCAGGGTGCTAAAAGGCAGAGGTGCCATTTTGAATAGTGATGCCATTCAAGGCAGAAGCAGAAGGGGACCACTGACACCCAGGGACATTGACAGGCCCAATCTATTCTCTGGGTAGGTCCAGTGGAGGGGGGATAGAGAAACAAAGGGCTCCAGGAGGCCATAGCTATTTTATCTAGGGTAGGGCTTTCTCTGGGGGAGAGCAGCACTCAGTAGGGGTGTGTTCAGTGCTTTTTTTGTAGAAAAAAGGTGCCGGTACTCATTATGGGCGGGGTCACCACATATGGCTCCACCCCTGTGATAGCCACACCCACATTAACCACACCCCCTATACCAGGCATGGCACATATAAACAGACATCATTGAAAATATTATAGTACTATAGGAGAAAAAAATAACGTGATTTTTTTTCATGATAAATAATCTCTGTAAGCTCTTACAGCTCCAGTATACCCAGTGCAAAATAAGACAGCGGGGGGGGGGGGGGGGGAAGGATTGGGGAGAGAGAGAAAGAGGGAAACCTTGGGGAGAGAGAGAAAGAGGGAAACCAACAGAGGGAAGGATTGGGGAGAGAGAGAAAGAGGGAAACCAACAGAGGGAAGGATTGGGGAGAGAGGGAAAGAGGGAAACCAACAGAGGGAAGGATTGGGGAGAGAGGGAAAGAGGGAAACCAATAGAGGGAAGGATTGGGGAGAGAGAGAAAGAGGGAAACCAACAGAGGGAAGGATTGGGGAGAGAGGGAAACCAACAGAGGGAAGGATTGGGGAGAGAGAGAAAGAGGGAAACCAACAGAGGGAAGGATTGGGGAGAGAGAGAAAGAGGGAAACCAACAGAGGGAAGGATTGGGGAGAGAGAGAAAGAGGGAAACCAACAGAGGGAAGGATTGGGGAGAGAGAGAAAGAGGGAAAACAACAGAGGGAAGGATTGGGGAGAGAGAGAAAGAGGGAAACCAACAGAGGGAACGATTGGGGAGAGAAAGAGGGAAACCAATAGAGGGAAGGATTGGGGAGAGAGAGAAAGAGAGAAACCAACAGAGGGAAGGATTGGGGAGAGAGAGAAAGAGGGAAACCAACAGAGGGAAGGATTGGGGAGAGAGGGAAAGAGGGAAACCAACAGAGGGAAGGATTGGGGAGAGAGGGAAAGAGGGAAACCAATAGAGGGAAGGATTGGGGAGAGAGAGAAAGAGGGAAACCAACAGAGGGAAGGATTGGGGAGAGAGGGAAACCAACAGAGGGAAGGATTGGGGAGAGAGGGAAACCAACAGAGGGAAGGATTGGGGAGAGAGAGAAAGAGGGAAACCAACAGAGGGAAGGATTGGGGAGAGAGAGAAAGAGGGAAATCAACAGAGGGAAAGATTGGGGAGAGAGAGAAAGAGGGAAAACAACAGAGGGAAGGATTGGGGAGAGAGAGAAAGAGGGAAACCAACAGAGGGAACGATTGGGGAGAGAAAGAGGGAAACCAACAGAGGGAAGGATTGGGAGAGAGAGAAAGAGGGAAACCAACAGAGGGAAGGATTGGGGAGAGCGAGAAAGAGGGAAACCAACAGAGGGAAGGATTGGGAGAGAGAGAAAGAGGGAAACCAACAGAGGGAAGGATTGGGGAGAGAGAGAAAAAGGGAAAACAACAGAGGGAAGGATTGGGGAGAGAGAGAAAGAGGGAAACCAACAGAGGCAAAAAAAGGTGCCGGTACGCCGTACCGTTGCGTACCGGCACAAAAAAAGCACTGGGTGTGTTAGAAAGAGGTTGGTACATGTAAGATGTCAGGAGGAAAATTAGCATATGGGGAATTCGGGAGGGAATTGTCACATGGAGGGATTGGAAGGAGAATCATCATTTGAGAAAGGAAGAGAAGGATCAGACGCACTTGTGGGGGGGAAAGGGGCATTAGTGTCATGTCTCCTACCTCAACGCAAGCGGCATCCTCTGGCTGTGCGGGGTCCCGTAGACACACACACTTGACTGGCACTGCCCTGAGCCATGTGTGTGTAGTTCTTCTCTGGGTTTGTTTAGAGAGCGGTGGTTGCAGGCTCCTTGATTGCTTTGCTTCCACCCACCTGTGTCTGCTCTCCCTCTGCCTGGCTTCCCTTGCTTCTTTCCTATTGGTCTTCCAGTTCCTCCTTCCTCTCCTCTTGTCCTATGGCTGTTCTCCTTCTCCCTACTGGTTCCTGCTGATGTCAGACATCAGCACTTTTTGTCAGCTGAGCTCTTCCTGGACTCCATGCTTCAGCTTCTACTTTAGTAGGTGTTACTTGCTCAGTAGTTTGCTTCTTATCTACTTGTCCCTCGTTGCTGACTTTGCCTGTACCTGGATCACTCTCTTGCCTGCTGCCTGCCTATTGACTTTACCTGTACCTGGACAGAAGATAAGGGCCAAATGGCCCATCCAGTCTGACCATCCTCACTTACTCTTCCTTCCTAAGGGATACAACATGTCTGTCCCATGCTTTCTTAAATTCTGACACAGTCCTTGTCTCCACAACCTCCACCAGTAGGCCATTCCATACAACCACCACCCTTTCAGTGAAAGAGTATTTTCTTAGATTTCTCCTAAGTCTATGTCCTCTGATGTTCATCGTATGTCCCCTCATTCCAATGTTTTCCTTCATTTGAACAAGGTTTGCCCCTGTATTTTGATGCCACTGAGGTATTTAGTTGGAAAATATTTTATTGATGACAAATCAGCCAATACATTAACAAAGACCTAATGTTAAAAAAAAAAAAGTTACAGTAAGTATCATCTGTACAAGATAGTGATAATACCAACTGTCATCAAATTTTAACCATAAGCAGTTCTTCTCCCCTACCTTCTAACCCCCCCCCCCTTAGTCCACACCAGACCTTAATCCCCAGTAACCAACCCCCCTCCCCAAAACAGCTCAAACAACATTAATAAAATCAACCAAGTAGTGAGAAACCTGGACTCTTACAGTTCCTCACCCTATAGTATCTCATTAACCCTACACAACTAAACCCTCCCCTGCCACTGAGGTATTTAAAAGTCTCTATCATATCTTCTCTCTCTCGCCTCTCTTCCAGCGTACACATATTTGATTCAAAAGCCTGTCCCTATATGTTTTTCGACAGAGACCACTTACTAATTTTGTAGCCGCCTTTGGACCAACTTCATCCTGTTTACATCTTTCCGTAGGTGTGGTCTCCAGAATTGCACACAGTACTCTAAATGGGGCCTCACCAGAGACCTATACAAGGGCATTATCACCTCTTTTTTTCCTGCTTGTCATCCCTCTCCTTATGCACCCAAGCATTTGGCTGTCGTCAGGGCCGGTCTTAGGCCGAGGCGACCGAGGCGGCCGCATAGGGCCCCGCGCTTAAGGGGGCCCCGCGCGGCACGCCTCAGTCAGCCTCTTCCCAGGGCACCGACGTACGATAATTTTTCTTTTAAATTCACCCTCCGTCGCCGGAATCCAGCACAGCAGCGATCGTCAGTGAAAACGCTCCTCCCCTCCCGAGTCCCCCCGACGTCTGTAGCAGAACAGAAGCTCTTCCTGATTCGTTCATTCTCATTGTCCCGTCCCCGAGGGCGGGACAATGAGAATGAACGAATCAGGAAGAGCTTCTGTTCTGCTACAGACGTCGGGGGAACTCGGGAGGGGAGGAGCGTTTTCACTGACGCTACTCCAGCGGCGATGGAGGGTAAATTTAAAAGAAAAGTTAACCTTCCTTGGTTGGGGGGGAGAAGAGGATGGCAGGAGAGGGCAGGGGGAATAGGAGGGTCGCTGGGCATGGTGGAAGGGGAGGGGGGTTTCTGGACAGGATGGCAGGGGCAGGCAGGGAGGACAGGAGGGTTTCTGGACATAGGTGGATGGCAGGGGAGGGCAGAGGGGACAGGAGGGTCGCTGGACATGGGTGGATGGCAGGGGAGGGGGGTTTCTGGACATGGGTGGATGGCAGGGGAGGGGGGTTTCTGGACATAGGTGGATGGCAGGGGAGGGCAAAGGGGACGGGGGGGTTTCTGCACATAGGTGGATGGCAGGAGAGGGCAGGGGGGACAGGAGGGTCGCTGGACATGGTGGCAGGGGAGGGGGTTTCTGGACAGGATGGCAGTGAGGACAGGAAGGTTTCTGGACATAGGTGGATGGCAGGTGAGTGCAAAGGGGATGGGGGGTTCTGCATATAGGTGGATGGCAGGGGGGACAGGAGGGTCGCTGGACATGGTGGCAGGGGAGGGGGTTTCTGGACAGGATGGCAGTGAGGACAGGAGGGTTTCTGGACATAGGTGGATGGCAGGTGAGGGCAAAGGGGATGGGGGGGGGGGTTCTGCACATAGGTGGATGGCAGGGGGGACAGGAGGGTCGCTGGACATGGGTGGATGGCAGGGGAGGGGGGTTTCTGCACATAGGTGGATATCCGGCAGGGGAGGGCAGGGAGGACAGGAGGGTCGCTGGACATGGGTGGATGGCAGGGGAGGGCAGAGGGGACGGGGGGGGGGGGGTTGCTGGACATAGATGGATGGCAGGGGGGACAGGAGGGTCGCTGGACATGGGTGGATGGAGGAGAGAGAAGAAATGCTGGACATGGATGGAGGCAAGGGAAGAGTGAGGAAGGAGATGAGGTGAGGGAAAAGGAAGAGAGGAGAAAAAGTGCACATGGATATAGAAAATAGGCAGAAGCTGGATCCACTGGACAGTCAAGTCTGCGGAGGTCCCAGCTTTTACTTACGGATGTAGGGCAAGAAATGAAGAAGAAAGGCGGAAAGTAAAGAAATAAATGGAAAGGAAGCCCTGGAAACGGAGTTAAGAGGACAGATAGCAGCAGAATCAGATACTGAGCCAGCATGATCAGAAAAACAAAGTCACCAGACAACAAAGGTAGAAAAAACTATTTTATTCAGGATTTATTAATTGGAATATGTCAGTTTTTGGAAATGTGCATCTGTGATATTTTTCATGTAAGTTTCAATTTTTGTAGTATTGCTGCATGCTGATTCTGACTTCTTGAGGTTACTTTCCAGTTCAGTATTTTGCCTTCATGTGTTTTTCAGATGTGATCAAGGAAGGTGCAGTATTCTGCTAGCGTATAGTTTGCAGCCATTTTTGTTTTTTTGTTTTTTTTTTCACTAGGTTGTGCACTGGTGTTTTAGAGCCCGGTGTAATTAAAGTTGGCTTTCCATGCCACGCATAAGGTTGTAGCTCGTCTTGTCCTTGGAATTAGTGCTGTTTATGGTTTCATGATAGCATTTTGCTTATTATTTCAATCAGTTTTTTTGTACAAGTTTAGCGTCATTTGTCTTTATTTGAAATTTCATAATTAAAAAAATTTTCTAAAAATGGAATAATCTTATCAATGGGGTGGGGCTAGGGTGGGGGCGGAGCCAGGCTGGGGCGGGGCTAGGGTGGGCGGGGCTAGGATGGGGCCCCACCAAATTGGTCTGCATAGGGCCCCGCACTTGCTAAGACCGGCCCTGGCTGTCGTCTTTTCTACTTGTTTGGCCACCTTAAGGTCATCAGATACAAACATCCCCAAGTCCCGCTCTTCTTTCATATACAGCACCACTTTACCCCTTATAATGTACTGTTTGCTTGGATTTGTGTACCCCAAGTGCATGATAATGCATTTCTTAGCATTAAATCTTAGTTGCCAATTATTGGGCCGTTCTTCAAGCTTCGCTAGATCCTTCTTCATACAATCCACACCCTCCAGGGTGTCCACCCTATTATAGAGTTTGGTATTATCCGCAAAGAGACAAACCTTACCAGACAGTCTTCCGTAATATCACTCATGAATATGTTAAAAAGAGACAGTCCGAGGACCTAACCCTGCAGTACATCACTGATAACAGCCCTTTCCTCAGAGTAAGCTCCATTTACCACTACCTTCTGTCTCCTTCCACTTAACCAGTTTTTAACCCAGTCAGTCACTTTAGATCCCATATCAAGGGCACTCGTTTTTTTATCAGTTGTCTGTGTGGGACAGTGTCAAAGGCTTTGCTAAAATCCAAGTATACCACCCCTCCCATGTCCAACTGTTTGGTCACCCAGTCAATCAGATTTGTCTGACATGACCTGCCTCTAGTGAAGCCATGCTGCCTTGGGTCCTGCAGTCCATTTGATTTGAGAACCCTCACAATCCTCCGCTTTAGAAGCATTTTCATTAGTCTACTCACCACTGAGGTCAGATTGACAGGTCTGTAATTCCCAATCTCCTCCTTACTTATGCTTTTTTTTTACAGAGGGATCACATCCGCCCTTCTCCAGTCCTCTGGGACCACTCCAGACTCTAAGGAAGCATTGAAGAGGTTAGACAACGGTGCCGTCAGAACATCTCCAAGTTCCCTGAGTACCCTTGGTTGTATCCCATCAGGCCCATCGTTTTGTGTACTTTTACTTTAGCCAGCTCCTCCTGAACACAGTCTTCTGAAAATTGGTCCCTGTCTACCATACATCCATCCCCATTAGCATTTGTTTTCTGCAGTCCTACTTCCAGCCTTTTGTCCATGAACATAGAATAGGAAAAATTGTTAAGCATTTCAGCTTTATCCTTATCAGCTTCCACATATTCCTTCCCCTCAGCTTTGAGTCTCACAATTCTATTATAGCATGTCCTCCTGTCATTTGTATATCCAAAAAATGTCTTGTCCCCCAATTTTACCGTATCGGCTATCCTTTCTTCCATTTGCCTCTCTGCATTCCTGACAGCTTTTCCAGCTTCTCTTAGCTTTTACAGATATTTTTGCCTATCCTCCTTTCTGAGTCTTCTTGTAACGTATGAAGGCTAATTTTCTTTCCCTTATCTTTTCAGCTAGTACATTCGAGAACCAGAGTGGCCTTCTTTTCCTCTTACTTTTATGTATTTTTCTAACATAAAGGTTTGTCACCTTTAAAATAGCTCCTTTCAGTTTTGCCCACTGCTGTTCTACTTTTTTCAGCTTACAGAACAGTGTGTAGCCAGAAATTGCTCTTTTACATGCATATATGCGTTCATATACATGTGTAAATGACGAGATTACCAGCATTTTTGTGCATTCTTACTGCCTAAATTTAGGAGGCTCCATGTAAAATTACCCCTTAGAATGCATGCACATGTTTACACCAGCTTTGGAGCAAGTGAAAATTTATGTGTATGCACTGGAATGCTACTAGGAACTGGTCCTGGCAACCGGTTTCATAATAGCATATATATGCCTATATTGTCTTTGATTTCATAAAATCACATACACGCCCAAATTGTCTTTTTAAAACACATTAAAATAAGCATGTTTTTGGACTTCTCATATAAATGTCCTTTTATAAAATCTGACCCTACAAACATAGACTTGTATAATCTCAAAATGAAAGAAGTATGAAGTTAATCTGTCTGGTTCCAGCACCCCTACAGTACAAGAGAAAGTTTCTGTGGTGCTAAGTACCTCCCAGCAATCCATTTATTATAAATTAGATGAGGGACAAGGGGAAATGAATAGTTTCATTTTTCAACATTATGGTGCCAAAAACAGACATATTTCCCTTTTACTCCTCTGTTTGTCTGATTATGGCACTGAATTATGCATGTGTGATACCTTATCAGTGTGTGTGCTTCATACACATGGGAAATGGAGCCGTCTTCAAAAGCTGAATGTTCCATTCTGATGTCTAATAAAATTAATTCATATGAAAATGAGTCAGCACGTTATTTCCCATCTATCATTTTAAAATCTTCCCTATGCAAAGAAGTTAATTCAATTCAGCTTTCTCCAGGTTTACTAGATTTCACTTTCATTTGAATTACTAGCTAACAGTCCGAGGTGAATTTTTCAATACAGCTCTTTAAGATATATCAACGTTGTTACCTTTCTTATTCTGGCCAGCATTAAAAATGTTTTATTTCATTTGAAAGCACAGCAGGGTTTACAAGATGGGTTCTCCCTTTTTCATCTTTCTTTATTCTGTTCTTTATGCCTGCAAAAAACCTCATAAAGAAGTTATAACAGTTCAAATAGATTAGCTAACTTTTCTTCATGTCCATATGTATGAAAACCTTTTGTATTGGAAAATGTGTTTATTAGCTGCTTCTATCTTTTCTTTCCTGCCCAGATATGTTGCTGGCATTGGTGCAGAGATTCAATTGTGCATTACTTCTGAATATTCCAGTTTTAATAGCAATGGTGGTTTTTTCAACTTAATTATCCCTAGTTGAGATACAGGGAAAGGGATTTTTTTTTTTTGTTACATTTGTACCCCATGCTTTCCCACTCATGGCAGGCTCAATGCGGCTTACATGGGGCAATGGAGGGTTAAGTGATTTGCCCACAGTCACAAGGAGCTGCCTGTGTCTGAAGTGGGAATTGAACTCAGTTCTTCAGGACCAAAGTCCACCACCCTAACCACTAGGCCACTCCTCCACTTTCTGAGATATATATATATATATATATATATATTTTTTTTTTTTTTTTTTTTTTTGCGCAACTACATTCAAAGCAGTTCACATGTATTTAGGTACTTATTTTGTACCAGTGGTAATGGAGGGTTAAGTGACTTGCCCAGAGTCATAAGGAGCTGCAATGGGAACTGAACTCAGTTCTCCAGGATCAAAGTCCATTGCACTAACCACTAGGCTACTCCTCCACTCCATAGGTAACACTTGCAGCATTCAAAGACTCCTGAGGCAGGCCCTGAGGCTGAAACACGGCCGTGTCGAGTCTGTAGATTGAGCAATAAACTCTGTATTGAAGAGCTTTGTCCAGTTCTCCTCTTTGAGTCACCTTCGCTGTTTCCTGTGTGATTGCAAATCTGCAAAGTTTTCGTTCTTCTGTGCATACATCAAACTCTATATTTTCCAGGTCACACAGCTCCTTCCATGTTCAATGCCTTATTAGCTTCAGTATACACAGACATGTCCCAAACATCAATGTGGAGCACAGGTTATGATAGATAACATTCTAATATCCGGGGACCATCAGATATAACTGCCTCACACAACCATCAGAACAAACTTGTTCCATCACAATAAGCGGAATGGTGTGGTGCGAATCCTCATAGAATCCGCTTATTATTTTGTAAATATTTTTTTCATTTTTATTATATTTTATAGCTATGTGCAATCTCATGAAAAATCTAGTGCTTCTTAAAACACTTATCTTAAAAGGCAGTAGCTTAAAGATATCAAGGACCCCCCCGCCGACGTGGCCAAGTTTCGCATAAAGCTTTTTCAAGGAAGAAGCTCACTTTACATCCTGCATGTGCTCCTGCAAACAAAAGATGGCTTATTAGCTTCAGTGCCATATTTTTCTAGCACTGCTCACAACTTTAACAAACTTTTCTACAGAGAACTAGAGAAGGAAAAGTATATATAGAAAGGGAAAAATAGTGATTTTATGAAAAGGCACCTATCTGAAATATAAAAAGATGCTTATTTGAAGCCTTTGGGGTATTCCTGTTAAAAGACATTAAACTCTAATGCATGCTTAACATGTGCCAGAATTGTTTACCATAAAGCACATTAAAGAATCTCGATGCATGCTAAGTTTTCATTATTTCGATTTTGGAGAGGGTATCTCAGGGGTGAAGAATGGGCATGGACACACTATTCAGATAGCATATCAATATTTGTACACGCTAACTGGTTATTGTGTCCACAAAACACGTCCTTTCAAAACGTCCCAATCCAGGGGCGGGGAAACACGAATTTTCGAAACAAGATGGACGTTCATCTTTCATTTTGAAAATACTGTCAGGGACGTCCAAATCCTTAAATTTCGAAGTCCCTAGACATGGAAGTTTCTGATTTTCGGCGATTTTTAGAAACCAAAGATGTCCATGTCAAAAACTACCAAATGCAAGCCATTTGGTCATGGGAGGAGCCAGTATTTGTAGTGCACTGGTTCCCCTGACATGCCAGGACACCAGTCAGGCACCCTAGGGGGCACTGCAGTGGACATCATAAATTGCTCCCAGGAACATAGCTCTCTTACCTTGTGTGCTGAACCCCCCCAAACTCACCTAAAACCCACTACCCCCAACTATACACCACTACCATAGCCCTTACGGGTAAAGGAGGGCACTTAGATGTGGGCACAGTGGGTTTGTGGTGGGTTTTGGAGGGCTCACTCTTTCCTCCACAAACGTAACAGGTAGGGGGGGGGATGGGGCTGGGTCTACCTGTCTGAAGTACACTGCACCCACTAAAACTGCTCCAGGGACCTGCATACTGCTGTGATGGACCTGAGTATGACATCTGAGGTTGGCATAGAGGCTGGCACAAGATATTTTTAAAGATGTTTTTTTAGGGCCGGAGGGGGTTGGTGACCACTGGAAGAGTAAGGGGAGGTCATCCCCGATTCCCTCCAGTGGTCATCTGGTCATTTCGGGCACATTTTTGTGCCTTAGTCTTAAGAAAAATAGGCTCCGGGTGAAAACATCCAAGTGTCGTCAGGGGTGTCCTTGTTTTTTTTCGATTATGGGTCAAGGACGTCCAAGTGTTAGGCTATGCCTCCGACACGCCCCTTGAACTTTGGCCATCCTTGTGACGGAGTGCAGTTGAAGACGTCCTAAATTGAGCTTCAATTATACTGATTTGGACGTCACTGGGAGAAGGACGTCCATCTACCGATTTATGTTGAAAGATGGACATCCTTCTCTTTCGAAAATGAGCCCAATAGAGAGACATTTATGGTAATGCATTTAAGTTGGACTTTGGAGGTTTGCGCTAAACGTAACAAATCTGAAAGTAAATATACCCATTTTCGAAAAAGAAAAATGTTTTTTTTTTTTTTTTTTTCGAAAATACCATTTTAAACAAGGTTTTATGCTTTGTGCATTTATCTTTTTAGGCCATTAAAAAAAATGCACAAGTTAAAAATGTACAAAATCAAGCCATTGGGATGTAGGAAGGGCCTGCATTTTTAGCAGACTCGCCCCCCAGACATCCCATGAGAGCAATAGGGCACCCTAGGGGGCACTGCTGTGGATTTCTTATAAGATCTCCCAGGTACACATCCCACCATTGCTCCCTTATCGTGTCTGTTGAGCCCTCCAGAACCCACCCAAAACTCATTACCCCAAACTGTGCATTACTACAATAGCCTTTCTGGATGAAGGGGGCATCTGTATATGGGTACAGTGGGTTTCTGGTGAGTTTTGGAGGGCTCACAGATTCCACCACAAGTGTAACAGGTAGGTTGAGATATGGGGTTATGTCCACCTGTCTACTGTACACTGCAGCCACCACTACACTACTCCAAGGACCTACATGCTGCTCTAATGGACTTGGCTATAACATCTGAGGCTGTCATAGAGGCTGGTGAGTACTATTTTTATTCACATTTTGGGGGAATCAGAGGGGTCAGTAACTATTGGGGGAGTAAGATAGTGTCATTCCTGAGTCCCTCCAGTGGTCATCTGGTCATTTAGGGCAACTTGTTTTGTCTTATGCGTTAAAACATTTTTGCCCTAGATGTTTTGGTTTTGTTCCATTATGACTGTAAAACATTGAAGTGTTAGTCATGCCCTATTTACACCCTAATCACACCTCCAACATGCCCCCTTATGATTTGGACACACTGCAGATGAAATGCTTAGATAGACGTCTGCAAAACAGTTTTTGAAAATGCTGATTTGAATGTTTTGAGAAGTAATCCATCCAAATGGTGCTTTATGAGACTTTTTTGACATTTTTCTCTTTCAAATACGAGCCCAATACTTCTTTAGTAAACATACCGGTGGGGAATTATAAAAATGTCACTGGAAAAAAAATCAGTGCTAAGTGCAATTTTATAAAGGGCTTGCACTTTATAGAATTACACTTAGTGGTGATCCCAGCACCAGACTTCTGCCTGCTGAAACCTGATAACTGCTGTCACTCAGGTTAGGCATACTAAGGCTGTATTCTGTAACTAAACGGGCAACTTTTCATAATACCCCTGAGTTGCTCTTGACATACCCCTGGCCACACCCCTTTTTGAAATACAAATCATTGGATTTAGGTGCTGTTCCTTATAGAATAGTGTGCAGCCAGATCTTCATGCAAATGTTAATGAGGGCCAACTATCTTCAATAATTGGTTGTTCGCATCCAATTATTGATGTTAATTGGCTCACTAGCCTATTAATTTTTGTACATATCTCGGAAATGCACTCAAAGTTTGGTTCACAAATTCAGGCATCATAATTAGAATCTGAGGGACTATTATATGTTGCCTAAAGTTGCACACCCAACTTTGGGCTCAATTTCAAGATGTGTGCACAAATACTCTCAACCATTAATAACTGGGCACTTTACAGAATAGCATTTATCACAGAAATTTTTCTGTGTCTAATTTTTGGTGCTGTTTATTGAATTCCTTCTTACGTGTTTTTATGAAATAGGCTACCAGAACCAACCACAGTAGTATATATGCTGTGGTTGGAAGCATGCATTTTATAAAATATGTGCATACAATATAGCTCCACCCAGGGCCGTGCCTAGGGTCTCTGGTGCCCCCCTGCAGACTATCAGTTGGTGCCCCCCCGTGTGGCACAAGATGCAAAGGAAATAGGAGCTGAAAGATGGAGTGCATCTTTGTGGGATTGCTGAACAAATAGAGGGTTTATAACCACTTAGCTTTTCGTGCTTTCATGTTCACGAAATTAGTAATTAAATCTTTGATATCTAACTGGGCACATATATCATTCTCAATAGCAATCATGGCAAGGCTTACAAGCCTTTCTTGCAAAATACTTGATCACAAATAATCCTATATAATAATTCTCACCTCCAACAGGATGTGCCTGGGACCGTGCCTCCCTCAGAGGTGGTCTGCTAGGCAGACACGCACTGACGTCAGTGACGTCAGTGACAGCTGATACCAAAACAAGGGGAGGAGTAAGTTTCCCTACTCCTCCCCCTGTGTTACAGCCCACTGCACCCCCCTTCCGCGACCCAGTCGACCCTCCCTTCTCAGGGAAAAACGTCCCCCACCGCCATCCAGTACCTGTGCTGACGGTGGACCCCAACCCCCGTCAGCCGAAGTCCTGTGCTGGCCTTCGCGCCGTTGCTTCTTTAATGATCTTCAGTTCAAGTTCCTCTGCATGCGTCTGATGTCAGATGCAGGCAGAGCAACTTGGACACAAAATCATTGAAGAAGCAACGCCTCGAAGGCCAGCACAGGACTTCGGCTGACGGGGGTTAGGGTCCCCAGTCAGCACAGGTACTGGACGGTGGCGGGGGACGGTTTTTGCCGAGAATGGGGGTCAACTAGGTCGCAGAAAGGGGGGGTGAAAATGGAGGGACGGCAGAGTCTGGAACAGCGAGGGAGGGAGGGTGGGGGATGGCCTTGCTAGTGCCCGTTTCCTTCCCTTTTGAAACAGGCATTTTTTACTAGTTTTTTATGATTTTTAACCGTGAAAATGATCGCTCACCACTTGCCACACTGACAGGGATTGTCAGCAATATTCTTAGAAACAAATTGCTATACATTGCAAAATAAGATAGCAGATGTACATTCTCAAAGTGGACATATTCCAAACACTAAAATGAAAATAAAATGATTTTTCTCTACCTTTGTTGTCTGGTGACTTTCTTTTTCTGATCATTGATAAGTCTCTGACTCTAAAGTTTAGCAATTTCATTAAAGCAAAATATATTTTCACATATCACAGACTCTTCCCTATCCAAGGAGAATCTTTTATATAAAAACAAACACCAAAAAAACCCCAATCAGATTTTCACTTACCAGCTGTTCTACACTACGTCAGCTAAACTTCCTCTGAAACTACTGTTGGAACCATCAGCCAATGAAATGGCTTTTAGCTGTAGATATCGAGTTACTGATAATTATGCAAACATCATTGCAGTCATGCCCTCCTCTCGGTGTACAAGCTCAGAGAAAAAAAAACCAAAAACTTTGAACCACTTACAGATTTTAACAATTACACTATTTAGTTTTTATTTCTCCCCAGTCTCATATGCACACCTCCCTCCAAACCTGGCTGTTCTCTTTAATTTGAATGTTGTTCAAGCTCACCCTGAATGAGGAGTTCGTCCCACACCAAAGACATAAATAGTAGTGGTTGTATTCTTTCAAACAGCTTCAGCAGAGCCTGCCTGCCTCAGTGAGCACTGTGGTCAAAGAGGGGGGGGCAGGGGAGAGAGGAGAATCACAGCTTCAGGTAAAACATTTTGCAAGTGAGCTGACCTCAGGAAACGGTAGGCGCCCTTCAGAGGTTGGCGCCCCCCTGCGGTGCTTACCTCGCTTACCGTGTTAGCATGGCCCTGGCTCCACTGCTAAGACAATACAGTGCACATATGGTGTATACATGAACTTAGTGCATGCACTTATTTGTAAAATGCTGTTTCAAACTTTATCCAGTATAACTGCTTATAACTGATGTTTGTTACACAATACAACCTTGTAAAATAATTCATAAACTAATTTTTATAAAGTTTCATATGACCATGTATAGAAGATTTACTCAACATTTTTCCTTTATCAGCAGCTGTCATAACTATAACACGTATGCATGAAATTGTTTGAATTCTAAGCCACATTGATCCCGAACTCTGTTTGGGATAGTGCGGGATACAAATGTCATTACATACGTCACTTCAGGAAGCAGATGAAAGCTTGGCTCTTCAACTAGGCCTTTAAAGGAAGAAGAAAATTATACCAGCCGATATATTATAGCAGGACATGTTTATCCACTCCTTCCCTAGCCAAGATAATGTTCAAGCAGTTTTCTGATCCTCATTTGCAATTAAAAAAAAAAAACTAGTCCCTTATTTTCTTACTCTTGTTGCTCTTTCGTATCTAATATAATAAAACTCACCCTCAATGTTCTGAAGACAATGACGTCACTGCAGGCACTCAGACACCGGTTCGTAAGTTCATGGTGGTGAAGCCACAACACTGACCATGTCGCCGTGCCCCGCCCTCGCGTCACACATGATGGCGTCAAGGGCGGAACAATTACAAAAAAACGAGAAAGAACGAACGGGGAGGAGTAGGGAAACATGCAGAGTGTGTTTCCCTACTCCTCTCCTTCCAACGAATCGCTGCACACTGCCAAACAAAGAAAACCGCCCGAGGATGTGCCCAAACAAAGCCATCTCTCTCTGCGCATGTCTCCTAGCCCCGCCCTCACGTCTAACGTTATGATGTCGAGGGCGGAGACATGGCTAAAGAGAGATGGCTTCAACCGACGAACCCTACATTGACCACAAAGGCCCAGCTAACCTCCAACCACCCCTCCACAAATGGCGCCACCACAATCGCCATCGTCGTCGCCGTCAACACTGCTCCCACCCTCCACTCACCCTTCTCCGTCTGCCACCGGAACTCCGGACAAAGTGGTGAGTTACAGGGGAGTGGGAGAGGAGATGGAGGACGGCCTGGAGGGCAGGAAAGGAGGGCGTGGGACTCGGGAGAGAGGGAGACAGCAACGGAGGGAGGGGGGAGCCCTTGCTAGCGCCCGTTTCATTTCACGCAGAAACGGGCCTTTTTTTACTAGTCTATCTATATATTATATCTTTGCTTACATCCTATGTTGTCTATTAAAATGTTTTATTGTGTATTGTGTTGACATTGTAAGTAGTATACTATGCTATACTTTGTATTGTTGTTTGAATATTTTTACTGCTGTAATTGTCTATTGCTTATGTTTGACTTATTCTTGCTGTATACCGCCTTGAGTGACTTTCTTCACTCAAGGCAATAAATAATTCCTAATAAATATAAATAAATAAATGTATGAGTATTTTGGCTGCACAATTTTATAGGATTCCTTTTCTGTGTGTAAATTATGAATTTACAATGAAGAGAAAAGCTTTATAAAATTGCCTCCAAAATGTATTCACAGAAATAAAGTTGAAAGAACAACTTGATGTGATTTTCACCAGAAAGAGCAATAAGAAATGCTAGAAACCAAGAATCCAATATAGTCCCAATCAGTATAGATTTGCTTTCTATATTTTATGCTTGGAACATAAAACATCATTTTGTACCTGTATGAATTAATATAAACATAGACGATGAGAAGAAAATCTGACCGGGGAAAAATAAATATTGTCAATGTATATTGTTTTTCAAAATATAAAAACAAATTTATTCTAGCATTTTTTAAATATAATTTTGATGCTCTGTTTAGCAGGGGCCGTCCCTTAAATGTTTGTGTACAGTGCTATAGGAATGATTAGCAGTAGTAGTAGTATGCTTTTTAGGTTAGAACTATTTTTGAAATCTAAATATAAGAGGACCATGCTTATGACATCTTTCTAAAACTCATGTGCAGTAGAGGCTGCATAGGCAAAAGACTGAATGTGAATGTACTATAGATCCTCTTAAAACCAGAGGATTGTATTAAATATCATTGATTTATAATTTAGATCAACAGTAGGGCATGAGTACATAAAAACAACTGTACATTCTGGAGGGATGCAATCACAAATAATGTTGAGGTTTCTTCAACTAACAGGTTTATACTACTATTTGTTGGGCTAGTACACATTTTTAGCACAATTTAGCTGCAGGATGCAAATGAGCTGCTACCTATCTACATCTGCAACTAAATAATTATTTTATTTATTTATTTATTGCATTTGTATCCCACCTATTTGCAGGCTCAATGTGGCTTACTTAGTACCGTGATGGCAATCGCCTATTCCGGTATGAAAAATACAGAGTGGTATTGTGTTAAAGTTCATGAGTGACAGATTAAATTAGGTAGTCATTAGTTAGTCAAGGAGGGAGAGTTAAGTTTTGTCCAGTTCTCACATAGGTTTCTTTGTGTTGCAGGGTTCAGGTGTTTAGGTTGGATCATTATGGTATGCCTTTTTGAACAAACTGTTTTTTAATGATTTCCGGAAGTTTGTTAGGCCGTTCATTGTTTTCATGACGTTTGGTAATGCATTCCATAGTTGCGTGCTTATTTACGAGAACCTAGATGCATATGTTGATTTATATTTTAGTCCTTTGCAGCTTGGGTAGTGGAGATTTAGGTATGTGCATACTGACCTTTTTGTGTTTCTGATTGGTAAGTCTATGAGGTCTGCCATGTATACCGGGGCCTCGTCGTGAATAATTTTATGAACCAGGGTGCAGATTTTGAACACAATTTCTTCTTTGATTGGGAGCCAATGCAGTTTTTCTCGTAAGGGTTTGGTGCTTTTGTATCTCGTTTTTCCAAATATGAGTCTGGCTGCGATGTTTTGGGCAGTTTGAAGTTTCTTAATGATTTGTTCTTTGCATCTGGCATAGATTGCATTGCAGTAGTTTAGGTGACTTACCACCATTGATTGTACCAGGCTGCGGAATATTTCCCTCGGGAAGAAAGGTTTTACTCGTTTGAGTTTCCACATTGAGTGGAACATTTTCTTTGTTGTAGTTTTTGCTTGGCTTTCTAGCGTGAGGTTTCAGTCAATTATAACTCTGTGAATTTTCAGGCTGTCTGAAACAGGAAGGGTGTAGTCTGGGGTGTTTATATTGGTGGGTTTGTACGTGTTGTATTGTGATGAGAGGATGAGACAATGTGTTTTTCTGCGTTAAGTTTTAGTTGAAATGTATCAGCCCATGAGTTCATGATTTGCAGGCTGAGTTTGATTTCGTTTGTGATTTCTGTTAGATCATGTTTGAACCGGATGTATATTGTGACATCATCTGTGTAGATGTAAGGGTTAAGGCCTTGGTTGGATAGGGATTTAGCTAGTGGGGTCATCATTAGGTTGAAAAGGGTCAGAGATAGCGGTGATCCTTGGGGTACTCAACATTCTGGTTTCCATGGTGATGATATATTCGAATTTGATATCACTTGGTATGTTCTTGTGGTTAGGAAACCTTTGATCCAACTAAGTACACTTCCACCGATCCCGAAGTATTCTAGGATGTTTAGTAGTATTTTATGGTTTACCATGTCAAACGCACTAGACATGTCGAATTGTATGAGAAGTACGCTTTTGCCAGCTGCAATTTCTTGTTTGAATTTGGTTAGGAGAGTGATTAGTACTGTTTCAGTGCTGTGGTTGGAGTGAAATCCTGATTGTGATTCGTGTAATATTGAGAATTTGTTTAAGTATTCGGTAAGTTGCATGGTTACCATGCTCTCCAGCAGTTTGACTACTAGAGGGATGTATGCTACCAGGCGGTAGTAGGTGATTTCATTTGCTTTTTTCTTTGAATCTTTAGGTATTGGGGTGAGTAGTATGTTTCCTTTGTCCTTAGGAAATAGTCCATGTTGCAGCATGTAGTTTAGGTGTAATGTGAGGTCTACTATGAAGCGTTGAGGGGCGGATTTTATTAGGTAGTTGGGGCATATGCCCAGTTTACAGTGGGTCTTGGCGAACCTGTTAATCGCTTGGGTGACAATTTCATCAGTAAGGAGAGCAAAGTTTGTCCAGATTCTGTCTGCTGGGTATTCACCGAGGATTGGGTCCAGACAGTCAGTGAATTTTTCGATGTCGGTGGTGTTCTGTGGTAACGTATTGCGTAGGTTTACAATTTTCTCGTTGAAGTATTTAGCAAGTTTGTCTGCAGATGGGGTGTTTGTGTTGGTAGTGGTAACCAATGTGGTATCTAGTAATTTGTTCACGAGTTGATATAGTTTATTCGTTTCTTTGTAGTCTGGCCCTATTTTGGTTTTGTAATAAGACCTTTTGATTTGTCTTATTGCATATTTGTATTTTCTTTGCATTTGTTTCCATACATTGAGTGTGTGCACATCTTTTGTTTTTTTCCATGCTCGTTCATGCCTCCTAGCTTGTGTTTTTAGTTTTTTCAGTTCTTCGTTGTACCATGGTATCAAGTTGTGTCTTCGTGACGTTCTTGTTTGTAGTGGTGCTATTTCGTCTAATATGCTTCTGCATCTGTAATCCCATTCTAGGAGATAGTGTATCGAGTCCGTTTGTGCTGTCCATTTGTTATTGTATATCTGTTGCCAGAAGATTACAGAGTCTACTTGGCCTCTCGTGGTGTAGGTTGAGCGTTCTTGTGAATGGTGTGAGCCTTTTTTTCGCCATTGTAGGGATAGGTTTAATTTGTGGTGGTCTGACCATGGTGTGTCTGTCTATTTTGTATCTGATAGTATTAGGTTCAGGTCTGAAGACAATTTGTGTGTGATAAGGTCAAGTGTGTGTCCTTTGATATGTGTTGCTTACATATGTGGCCAATTAAGGCCCCATAATTGGAGGAATTCCTTGAATTCACGTGCAATGGTAGAGTTTAGGTCTTCTAGGTGTGGGTTGATGTCACCTAGCATAAGTAGATTGGAGTTAGATACACAGGTGTTTGATATGAAATCCATGAAGTGTGATTGGCATTCATACCAGTTTCCTGGTCATCTGTAAAACAAGACACAGTTTAGGTGGTCAAGCAAGGTTGTATGGTGAATTCTAACTGAGGCGATTTTAAGTTGGGGTGTTATGAACTCGGCTACGGTTACTACGGTGAAGTGGGATCTATGGATTAGTGCTATGCCTCCTCCTCTTTTTTCTTTTCTGGTCCAGTGAGTGATTTTGTAACCTGGGGGGCATAGATCTAGATTTATGGGGTCCTTTTGATTGTGGATCCAGGTTTCATTGAGGTCGAGGTTGTCTGACGTGATCCAATCTGTTATTATTGTAGCTTTGTTGACTACTGATCTGGCGTTGATGTATCCCACTTGAATTTTTTGGTAGGGGTCAGCTATGTTCGGAGTTGTGCTGATTTTTGTTAGTTGTCTATTCTCTTGTAATTTGGGTTTGTTATTACCTTTCTTTGCTTTGTGTTGATTTTGTCCGCGTATTGGAGATCTTCCATTATTTTGGTTATTGTCAGTTTGGTGGGATGTATTGTATCTAGACAGTCTATTGAAATTGTGTATTGTGTGTATGATGTTGGTTTCTGTGAAAGGGGTGGTTAGTTTATGGTGGATCAGAGATAAGGAGTAAATTGTTAGGAGCAATTTGACAGTGTTCATTGTGGTGATGGTTCGCTTTGGGCTGCACCTCTGTTAAAGTCAGTAAATTGTATAGACAGTAGGATAGTTAACTCAGTTAAGGACAGTGCCAAAGTCGATTCATTCATTGGTTTCGGTTTCTTTTGCCAGCGGTCGTAGACTGCTCTTGTCTGGCAGCTGGTGTGAGCAATTATACAAAACAAATTGTGCATTGCAAGAGCAGTGCACATTGCAAATTCCTGGCCATAGCAAAGTGCAAAAGTATGTGTGTGTGTGTGTGTGTGTGTGTGTGATTTTTTAAATACTCCTGGGGAGGGGGTTCCCATCCCTATTAGGTCAGGAGCCACTCCATATCTCCCACCAGCCCCAACTTGGAGCATACATGTTAAAAGTGGTCCTTCTACACTCAGCTTCTTAATCGGGTTATCTTTATAATCTGTTTGCCTAGTGGCCCCCTAATCCCCTGACAAAGGATACATTCCAACTTTTCTATTACCTTTCCTTTTTCCAATTAAATTTTCAGATCCTCCTAGAACCTCTTTAGAGCCACTCATTCATCCTGGAAGTGTTGGGGCAAAAGGAGGTAGGAACATTCACTACTCAACCTCGCCTCATGGTGATCAGCTTACTGATTCCTAGATATACTTTATTCTCTCTTCATGTTTGTGCTATCTCTTTACCTCTATACCCCTACCCTCCAGCATTTTTTTTACTGTTTTTTTTTTTTTCTTTCACTGCTATGTATGGCAGTCCTGTTCCAAATGATCTCTGCCTTCTCATCATTGTACCTCTGACACTTGGTCAGCAGAGAACACTGGCCATGTGCTGTGGGCGAAAGAACAAGTGGCAAAATATAAAGCAGTGATGACACAAAGTTATTCAAAGTCGTTAACTCACGACAGGACTGTGAAAAATTACAGAAGGACCTTACGAGACTGGGAGACTGGGCGGCTAAATGGCAGATGACGTTTAATGTGAGCAAGTGCAAGGTGATGCATGTGGGAAAAAAGAACCCAAATTATAGCTATGTCATGCAAGGTTCCACATTAGGAGTTATGGACCAAGAAAGGGATCTGGGTGTCGTCGTCGATAATACACTGAAACCTTCTGCTCAGTGTGCTGCTGCGGCTAGGAAAGCGAATAGAATGTTGGGTATTATTAGGAAAGGTATGGAAAACAGGTGTGAGGATGTTATAATGCTGTTATATCGCTCCATGGTGCGACCGCACCTTGAGTATTGTGTTCAATTCTGGTCGCCGCATCTCAAGAAAGATATAGAAGAATTGGAAAAGGTGCAGCGAAGGGCGACTAAAATGATAGCGGGGATGGGACAACTTCCCTATGAAGAAAGACTAAGGAGGCTAGGGCTTTTCAGCTTGGAGAAGAGACGGCTGAGGGGAGACATGATAGAGGTATATAAAATGATGAGTGGAGTGGAACAGGTGGATGTGAAGCGTCTGTTCACGCTTTCCAAAAATACTAGGACTAGGGGGCATGCAATGAAACTACAGTGTAGTAAATTTAAAACAAATCGGAGAAAGTTTTTCTTCACCCAACGTGTAATTAAACTCTGGAATTCGTTGCCAGAGAATGTGGTGAAGGCGGTTAGCTTGGCAGAGTTTAAAAAGGGGTTAGACAGTTTCCTAAAGGACAAGTCCATAAACTGCTACTAAATGGACTTGGGGAAAATCCACAATTCCAGGAATAACATATATAGAATGTTTGTACGTTTGGGAAGCTTGCCAGGTGCCCTTGGCCTGGATTGGCTGCTGTCGTGGACAGGATGCTGGGCTCGATGGACCCTTGGTCTTTTCCCAGTGTGGCATTACTTATGTACTTATGTACATCACCTGGCATGTCTGGGCTCTGTTGTCTTCCTGGCAATCACTCAGGAGCCTGATACAAATAGGTACGGGGTTGTGAGCAACCATATAAAGTTTCCACTGTTCCTCTTGTTTTTTCTTTGAAGTCAACTGTGCTGTATGCATGGTCATTGGAGGTAGATCACACAGCTATATGCGCCTCTTGTGGTTAACAGTGTATCAAGTCTTTTGATTTTGGCAGGATCTTTTCCCTGCTGGTGATTGGAAAATGAAATCCAAAAGCAGAACATTTCCACCCAATGTGGGAGATCTGTAGGAAACTTCTGTATGGAACTTCATTGAGTGTCCCCTAGCCTTACGCACCCTCCTAAAAATACATAGAAAATAATTATTACTGTGTGCAACAGGTAAATTAATTCAGGATAGTTTAGTGTGTCCTGTGGTATGCAGTTTTTGACATGCTAAGCCCACATTAGGACTTAGTGCACATTAATAAAAGGGCCCCTTAGTTTGAGTCAAGCTCAAAGGGGGTTCATGCTACTGGTGGGAAAATCTTGTGCCAGAGAAACTGATTTGGGCCCAAATAATACAAACAGAAAACATTAGGGCAGTTGGGGGATAGAGAGTTGAATGAGAAAGCTGCTGCTGCTGCTGGGTATAGCTCTGTGATATGGAGTGTTCTCTATGGGAAATTTGGACTTCTCTGACAAAATAGGAATTGGATTGAGGAGGACGATAAAAAAGGAAAGACTGAGAAAAAAAACCCTGCAGTGATTAAATGCCTGTTTTTTTTTTCTTTTGGTTGAATGTTTTGAAAAGTACTGAGAACTGAGGGCTTCTGTTACAAAGCAGTGCTACTGATTGGTATGCGCTGAATGCGAAGAAGCTCATTGGGACTGAATGGGCTTCTCTGTATTCAGCGCACACTAATCTGTAGCGCCACTTCATAAAAGGAGCCCTGTGTGTTTGGCGAAGGGGGGAATTGAACTTAAAAATAAAGTCTGGTATGATTAAAGTGCATAAAACATATGTGTTCTGATGTGGTTGAGAGGCTTTTTCTTTTCCTTTCTCCCTTTTTCCCAATTCACAAACCTTTTTTGAATATTAAAATTATATAACATCCATTAAAAAAAACACAAAAGGAGACAATCCAGCTCATTTTCGAAAGTGATCGCCGGACATCTTCCGACATAAATCGGGAGATGGCTGGCGATCTCGGAAAAGCAGCGAAATCGGTATAATCGAAAGCTGCTTTTTTGACAGCATCGCCGCTTTCCCGTCGCCTCGCCGGCGAAAGTTCAAAGGGGTGTGTCACCGGCAAAGCGAAGGAGAGACATGGGCGGGCATGGGCGTGGCTACCAGATGGCCGGCTTTCGTGGATAATGGAAAAAAAAAAAGCGGCATTAAGCAGTATTTCGCCGGGTTTACTTGGTCCTTTTATTTTCACAACCAAGCCTCAAAAAGATGCCCCAACTGACCAGATGACCACTGGATGGAATGAGGGATGACCTCCCCATACTCCCCCAGTGGTCACCAACCTCTTCCCACACGAAAAAAAAGAAAAATAAAGCACTTTTTTGCCAGCCTCTATGCCAGCCTCAAATGTCATACCCAGGTCCCTGACAGCAGTATGCAAGTCCCTGGAGCAGTTTTTAATAGGTGCAGTGCACTTCAGGCAGGCAGACCCAGGTCCATCCCCCCCCCCCCTACCTGTTACACTTGTGGTGCTGTGTTGAGCCCTCTAACCCCCCCCCCAAAACCCACTGTACCCACATGTAAGTGCCCCCCTTCACCCATAAGGGCTATGGTAATGGAGTAGAGGTGTGGGGAGTGGGTTTGGGGAGGATTTGGGGGGCTCAGCACCCAAGGTAAGGGAGCTATGCACCTGGGAGCTTTTTTTGTATTTTTTAAACATTTTTAGAAGTGCCCCCTAGGGTGCCCTGGCATGTGAGGGGACAAGTGCACTAAAAATGCTGGCTCCTCCCACGACCAAATGCCTTGGATTTCACCGGGTTTGAGATGGCCGGCATGTTTTTCCATTATCGCTGAAAAACAAAACCGGCGATCTCAAACCCGGCGAACTCTGGTATTTGGCCGGGCTAAACCGTATTATCGAAAAAAAGATGGCCGGCCATTTTTTTCGATAATACGGTTCCGGCCAGCTGTTGCGCCGCCGCCAAAATAGATCGCCGGTTATCTATTTCACCGGCAAAGTTCGATTATGCCCCTCCACGACACTCCTAACTTATATAGCAAGACACAAGAATTAGAAATATATGGCTGACAATATTCATATCATAGTGAAAGCTTCCATTTTTTTTTTTTTTGCAAAACGTTTTCATACATTTTGCCTATTGTTTTATTCAGTTGCAGCTTTTTCAAATTTAAGGGTATTATGTAAAACATTCCACCAAATGTTCATGTCTTTCCAGTAGGTGAGAATCTGTCATCGGCTAAGCATACTGAACAATTTTTGATTTCCTAAATGGATAATATTATACAAATTTGCACTCAAACATTTTGCCAAAAAACATTGCAGGTTGAAACAATCATAGATCATATACATTAGTGTATCAGATTGCATATTGCAGGACCAATAAAGGCCTTAGCAGCTTTATACGGTGTCCAAACTACTTTATGAGTGGTCCTTTTACTAAGGTGTGTGGTAAAATGGGCTGCACAGGTGTAGACGTGTGTATTGGATGCGCGCAGGTCCATTTTTCAGTGCACCTGCAAAAAATGTTTTTTTGGCCGAAAATGGATGTGGCAAAATAAATATTGGCACACATCCATTTTGGGCCTAAGACCTTACTGCCACCCACTGAGCTAGTGGTAAGGTCTCGCGTGCTAACCGGGTGGAAATGATCTACATGAGCAGAATGCCGATTACTGAGTTTAGTGGATGCGCGTAAAAAATGAAATTTCTGCTTGGGCCACGCAGTAGCTGGGTGAGTAGTTCAAAATTAATGAATGTATGATGCGCGTACCTGCCTTGGTACTAATCTATTTTGTTCTGAACAAGTTGGTCCATGGTCTACTGTTGTAGTCCAGCTAAAAAGTCAGAGTCTGATCTGTCAAGATTCAACTCCCTTAGTTATCATATGGTTAGTACTCTCCTCTGACACTATCTCCAGCAACCAGACCTTCAAGAAGGATGAGATCAGTCTCCAAACCCTTAGGCTCACCTGCCATGGAGTCCTTATTATGATCTCCCTTTTCAGTCTTCTTCAACAATCAATCATCTTTTAGTTCTTGCAGTCCTGGGGTAAACAAATATTCTCCCTGCCCACTTTTGTGCCTAACGGGCTCAAATGATCAAAGGCAAATGTGGGCACTAGAGGCCATTAGCATTGGACTAGTGCCCACATTTACCTACATCCCGGAATTAGAGCTGTAATAACACATTCACAGGCCCTGAACACTAATAGCATGAAAATGCATGCTAAACAAGGACTTTAGCATTCCTCCCCAATGCTCAGCAGGCAGCATGCCAAACTAGCGTGCTACTACCACTGTAAACCCAATGCCATCTCAGAGCTGGCATTAGGATTTATAGAACATTGGGGAGGAATGCTAGCAGGTCCCCCCCCCCCAAATGGAAGAGCCGCAGCCCACCCCCCCACAAGAGCCCCAACCCTCGACCCACCCACTCCTCTGACAGAAGAAGGCTGGAGTTTTGGTGGACCTCCAGCCCTAAATCTGGTGGTTTAGTGCCCCCCACCTGGTAGTTTAGAGGCCCCGCATCCCTCCTTACATTTAGATGATGGTAGAGGGAGTAGCACTCCCTTCTCCTTCCAGTGCTGCCTTCAAAATGGTAGTTCTTTCTCCTGCCCAGTGCATTCTGGGATGTGCTGGGTGGGGCTTTATTACCATATAAGGGATTGCTACTCTCTCCTCAATCGTATAAAGGTTTGGGGCCTCTAGCCCACCAGGCACAATCCTACTGCAAAAGTACCCCTATGATCAGAGCTAATAGCGTGCCTAAATTTACATGCGTGCCTAAATTTACATCATAGGGGCTTTATTGCCCAGCACTGTTCCAGCTTCTGATCATCGGGCTAATGGTCCTTTTCCTCTCTCCCAGGGTTTTTTTTTACAAATAATTTCAAATAATTTTTATTGGTATTAGAAACATAACAAAGAAATGAATAGTATAGCAGCTAAGTAATGTCCATTGTTCACCTTTCTGTACAAATAATATGCTGATGTCTGTAAAGTGCTGTGTTGGGGATTGTTCTCATTCCAGGAATAGTATCAATTTAACTCAGAAGGGTTATCTCCCCCCCCCCCCCCCCCCCCCCCCGTCACCTCCCACATAACCTTCCCTGCTAAGCTACAAATTCCCACACAGGGTCCCAAGTGTTTGCCCTAACTGTACAAGTGGGCCATGGGACTAACCTCAAACCCAGGTCATCTTTATATAAGGAAACGTCCTGGTAGATTTTGAGTTTGGGTCCATAGCACCCTTTTACAAGACAAATTTCTCTTTTATATTTTTGGACCTTTGGTTCTACCTCAATCATTCTACCCCTCTCCCTTGACAGGAAGTTAGCATTTAATTTTTTCTTCTCAGAGCTATACACCAAATTAAAATCATACACTTGGAGGGTCAGATACCAAAACATTAATCACAGGATGTTGTTCTTCATCTGTCCCAACCATTTCAGGTGTTTATAGTCTGTCACAAATGAAAAATGCCTTCCTAAGAAGTATTAGCGGAGGGTTTCAATGGCTCATTTTACTACTAAACATTCTTTCTCATTGGTGGAATATCACTGATCAGTCTCAGACACCTTCCAGCTGAGATACAAAACAGAGTGTTCCTCCTCCCCTACCTTATGACTCAACACTGAACGTAATGTTACCCCTGAGGCATCAGTTTATAAAATGAATTATTGGTGGAAATCTATATTCTTCAACACTAGCTCCTTACATAGGGCTTCTTTTAACTGAGTGAATGCATGGTCTGCTGCCCTGTTCCACTAACTTATTGGGCTGGGAGTTCTGTAATAATTCAGTGAGGTCAGCATCTGATTCTGCAAAGTTAGGGATACACTTCTGATAATATCCTATCAGGCCTAAAAATGCTCATGACTGCTTCTTAGTCTGGGAAATCTTTACATTTTGGATTGCCTCTACCTTTGAGGGCATAGGTTTAACCCAACCTTCCCCTAAATAATGGCCTAAATATTGGATTTCTAACTGCCCAGGGCACATTTATTCAGATTAGCGGTAAGTCCTGCTCACCTAAGGGATTCACATACAGTTGCCACTTATTCTAAATGTTCTTCCTAACTACTGGAAAAAATGTCCACATCATTCCAATAAGCCCGGGCATATGCTTGATGCGGTCTCAGTATAAGGTTCATAGGGGCCGTTTTACTAAGCTGTGAATGCGCCTACGCGTGCCCAATGTGCCTCAATTTTGAGTTACTACTCGGCTACCGCGTGGCCCTTGCAGTAATTTCATTTTTGACATGCATCCGCTACGCACACTGGAAAATATATTTTTATTTTCTGGTGCGTAGCAAAAACCGGGTGGTAATCATCATTCTGTGTGCATAGACAATTATTGCACGGTTACCGCGTGAAATCTTACCACTAGGTCAATGGCTGGTGGTAAGGTCTCAGACCAAAAATGGCTGCAAGGGAATTTTAATTTTGCTGCACGTCCATTTTAGGCAAAAATTTTAAAAATGCATTTTTTTACAGGTGCACTGAAAAATGATTCTGCGTGCACCCAAAACACGCGTCTACACTACCACAGGCTATTTTTCAGTGTGCCTTAGTAAAAGCCCCCCCCCCCCCCCAATTCTCTGTAATGTAGCTGGAGCTCCATGGAGCTCGAATGGGAGTATTTTAAAATGATACAGGCCTTGATGGTTAATGAATTCAGTCTTTTGACTTTTATTCTAAGGGAATCTGCCAGTATCCCTTTGTAAGATTAACAGTGGACAAAAACTAAGTTACCCCCAATTGGTCTTCTAAACCATCTACCTGGGGCATGGGTTAAGTGTCAAAAAGGGTTAAGCATCCATACAAAAGTGGGTGGATCCATTGGGTTGTAGGACCAAGACAAAGAGACTAGCCCATTCACTAGTTGTCAAGTGTCATGCTAATGGATGGAAATGGGCTATTATCAACAAAGGTTTTCTAAAAATTTCAGTGACATGACTTGTTTTTGTTCCCCCTTAAGCAAAAAATCCACAAGAGTGGAGGAACACCAGATTCCCACAGAGGAACACCTAAAAAAGAAGGAGTGGGCAACAGATAATGGCTATTCAAGAATAAACCATGGAACAGTCAGGCATTGGGGAACACTCTTTATTAATGGTAGCTAAAGACTCAACATGGCACCATGTTTCAGCTAACCATGCCTGCCTCAGGAGTCTCATGATGGAGGTATGATCCAACTATCAAGTGCTGGAAGTGCAATATATCAATAGAGGAAATGGTGTACTGGTCTTACCTTCTGACAATGCCTTCTAAAAATATCTGAACAGGATATGCTATCAACAATGCAGCTGATCCAGAAAGCTTGAAGTGAGGGGTCCCATCTCTGCTCTAATGAGAACTGGTGGGATTTACTCATTGCCTCTTCTCAAACTGCTTCTACCTGCCCTGAAAGAACCAGCCCTTTCCACTTGTGTAGTCTCTTTCGAGATTGTGGCTTCCTAGTCTTTCCAGAGTCTACTATCACCCCTTGATCTGCAAAGGGAAATATGTACCCTAGTTTGAATGTTTTCCTCTGTGGTGTAGTCCTTTGCCTAGGCAGATACTCAACCTTCCTTAAGGGTTAACACTTTCTGCATCTCCACCCAATCCTGACCTAATATTAAAGGAAAAAGGTAGCCTCTCCACTACTGCTACTTTTAGGGGTTGCATCTTTCCCTCCCAGGTGATCCTAATTTCAAAGGTGGGCTCCTGTTTGATGTTCCCATGAACACTCCAGACTTGCACTGCCATACTAAATGTCTCTCCTTCTCTTCAATACCTATCCTCTTAGTGAAGAGTTCTGGCATCAGTGACTGATTGCTACCTGTGTCCAGAAGGACTACTAGCTCCATCCTCACCAGTGGCATAGCTAGGTGGGGCGCCAGGGGAGCGGCCGCTCCCCCAAATGGAGTTCTGCTGGTGCCTATTTTTTTTGTCCTGTTGCACTGAAAATGTGTGCCGCGAAAGTCCATTCTTGCTCCCCCGCGCCGTCAACCTGCCTCATCCTGGCTCCGCTTCTGATCCTCACCCTTCATTTTAAGACCTAATCCAATCCCTTTTCTATTCAGGAGGAGCCAATGCTCATACCAGAGAATGAAAACTCCATTAATGAACATTCTCTCTTAAAATGACCTTCTTCACCACAACTAACACACCTTAAAGGAGGTTAGATTTCTGGATGAGGGTTCCCACCGTCTTTGATGTGTGACCCACAACTTGGCTGAGGAAGGTAAAATGGTTAGGAATTGCTGTAACACAATCAACTTTACTATGTGCTCTGCTGTTTTCCGCTCAGGTTCTGTGACCCAATCCATGAGATTTTGCACTACTGCCCATGGCCATTCTCCCTTCTGAAATTCTCTCCTCCTAAATTTCTTCTGATATTGGTCAGGAAAGAGTCCTACTTGATTATATTCCAGGTCTTTGTTGGCATCCAATGCACTATATGCTACCTGGGCTTCCCCTGCTAAATGTGGGGTCAGTCTGATAGCCCACTGTTCTACTGGAAACACCAGAAGAGGAACAAAATGTTTTGCAGTGCAGAAAACAGGCCAAAGAAGAGCAGAACACATATCTAATATGATTTTTTTTTTAAGGCTTTATTTGTGCCACTCTGTAAAATTGCATGTATGTGTCTTTGGGACTGCAATAGCTGTTGTAGCTCCTGACACGTCGAGACAATTTACAGAGTGGCCACATGTGTTTTGCTCTTCTTTGGATTGCCGCTGCTCTACTGACTATCTTGTCACTGTGGCTATACTTCCCCCAATCCCAACTTGGTCAAAATTAGTCCCTTTGCCTAATCCATGGGGTTTGGCCCTGGGGTCCCACTAGTCCATCCTATCTCAGATTTCTGTTGGGTCACAGTCTTTTATAATCCATCTGACAGGAATTATAGCTTCTTCATTTGCTTTCCCATCAGTTGCAGAATGGGCTGATGTTGCTACTACTGTCTCTCCATGACTTGGGCAAACCAGCATTCCACAGTCTCTTGGTGTGCCTGCATCTGCTCCACCATCCACTTGAGTGGTGCTTCTGAGGCTATGGTCCTGTATAATAAGAAGAAAGCAAAGACCTAGTGTGGAATACCTAATCCGGAACTCTCAGTTCTCTTATACACTAACATAAACCCCTCCTCCTAGTCAAAGTACACTTTACCTGGTTTTATTGGATAGCAGTGCCTTCCTTGAAGGGACACACATCCATTGCTTTCATGATGGTTTGAGCTGATTCTACCACTACCACAAATTGCTGACCATTGATCTCTGGCTTCATGTCTCTATCCAGAAGTTGGTGTACAGTAGTAGTCTAGCCAAAAGCTCAGTCCATAATTTATTTATTTGTAGCATTTGTATCCCACATTTCCCCACCAATTTGCAGGCTCAATGTGGCTTACATTTGCCGGAATGGCGGTTGCCATTTCCGTGTATCAGGTTTACAAATGGTATTGCATTAGGGTGTATACATACATGGTAACATATATGAAACATAGTATATATGGAACAGCTCATGATGTGAGTATATACAATTTGCAAACATATTTGATAAGGGAAAATACATTATGGTATTGTAAGAAGATCCCTGAGTAATAGATTGGATTGTAACATACATTAGATCATCAACTATAGGGAGACCAAATCCACAAAGGTCTAACTCTCTTAATCTCTGTGGTAAACACTTTCCAATGATTATAACCTAGACCTTTGGGGGAGGCAAGAAGGACCAATCTCTAAATCCTTAGCCACACACCTGACATGGGGTCATTGTTAGGATCTCCCATTTCAGTCAGGGTGAGTCTATAACCTTCAGCAATCAATCATCTTTTAGTCCTTGCAGTTCTGGGAAAAACAACTATTTCCCCTGCCCCATTTCAGGCCTAACAGGGTCATTTTCCTCTCTCCCATGGTTTTTATCAGCAAGTAATGTCCATTGTTCATCTTCTTGCACAAATAATATGCTAATGTATCTTCAGAGTCGTGTTGGATATTGTTCTTGTTCCCAGCACTCAGAGAATAGCACCAATTGAACTTAGAAGGGTTATCCCCCCCCCCCCCCCCCCAAAGTCACCTCCCATATAGCCTTCCCTGCTAAGCTATCACCTCCCACTCAGGGTCTCTGGTGTTTGCCTTAACTGTACAAGTGGGTTACGGGACTACCTCAATCACAGGTCATCTTTCTATAAGATTAAGTCCTGGTAGATCTTGGTTTAGAGATCCCTGGCTCCCTGTGATGGGATAGACACTCCACTGCACCAGCCTATGCTTGAGGCTGACTAAATTTTTATTATGGCTATGGAGCTAAAACTAGTCCCAAATTCTTTCTCTGCCCAGTTTCAGTTTTATTAAAAGGTTATTTTAATTTTTACCCCGTGTTTTTAATTTTGTCTGAAAATGATCATATGTTTTTGGTGGAAGTCAAAAATGTATACTTTGTCTTGTCTTCTTCTCTCTGAATCTAGAGACAGAGCAATAACTGGTACATTTATCTGCTTAGCTATATAAATAATATTAGCAAATAAACTTACCCCAATATTCAGCCAGCTGTGGACAGCACTTTTTCTGTATGCTGCCAACGTTAAACCTGAATATTCAATAACGAGCAGTTTCTGGAGACCGACATTCAATATCTGGTTTCATTTTCAACCACAACAACTTAACTGGTTAAGCCGATATTCTATATATGGCGCTTAAAAAATCTACATGGAAAATATTTCCTCCTAATTGTAATCTATAAGCACTATATAGAATATGCTTAGTTGATATACTACTACTACTACTACTACTATTTAGCATTTCTATAGCGCTACAAGGCGTACGCAGCGCCTATAATTACACGTATCCATTTGCACCAAGGAAAATGTGACGTAAATCCCGGTGCGTAGGTTTAGGCACATTGGACCATTTTCTATAACTACACTCGTAAATTTTGGAATGCCCTGAAACACCAGTTCCCCGCCCCTTTTTGCCTGCGCACATTAACATTTAGGCACAGTGCATTACAGAATACGCATAAAGAGTTTTCTGTGTAATTTCTAATGATTGCCAATTAGCAATCATTATTGCTTGTTAAGCGCTGTTCACAACATTGATTGGCTTGTTGAGTCAATTAAGTTATGCGTGTTGTTATAGAATACACTTGGATTTCAGGGCGGAACATTCCAGGGGTTAGCGGTTAAAGATAGGCCTGCTATTTATGCAGTCTATTTTAACTGCTAAACATAGCCAGTTTGGTGCTGAAAATGCATGCCTCACTGGCTATGTTGCATGATATAGCCGGTTAGTGGCTAGCTGCTAACCACAGATACTCAGTGGGAGATAACCGGTGGTTAGGTGCTAACATGCAATTTAGCCGGCCAGGAGCCATTCCTGGCAGGTTAAATAGTTTTGAATAACGGACCCCTTGAGTTTTGGGAGGAAAGTGTAGACTTCATAATTGTTGCTAAAATGTTAGCATAGCTTTTAATATCCATGTTAATCAGCCAAATAGATCTTTAGTTTTGAACAAGCTCAGGGTCTCCACCTGGTTTTACAAGTAGAATAATCACAGCTTTCTCACAGGTTCCCAATGCCATTTTCTCAGCAACAAAAGAATAAAATAACTTTTTTAAGCATAGGAACTCATATATTACAAAAGATCAAACAATATTAAGCAAAAAAAAATGTACTATGACCTTATGCAGCAGGGCATAATGCTATAAGACCATAGCAGGGCAAGTTAAGACAACTCCTTAGAGACAGTTCTATTTCAGATTAAGTATTCTCAGCATGCAATAACTCTTGCTGCATTGAAGTCAAGGAAGGGTGCTGCATTCTTTACAAGAATTGATCAAGAGAAGAGCCAGAAGCATTCTCTTCTGACATTACTCCCTGAATCAGTTGACCATTTCAGCATCAGGAATTAGGTCCCTATCTGCAGATCTAATAGCTTGTATACAATGCCAAAACCTCCTTGATTTCAATCTTTGGGCTGGGAGCCTAGCAGCCTTACTGTCCTTGGCATAACAATATGTCAGCCCCTTTTCTCTTTAAACAAAAAAATGGCAAATCACTAGACAAATCATAGAGTGAAATTTTAGGAGAATTATAAACAGGAAAAAAATTAAAAAGCTGGAGTGGCTGTGAAACTGTGCATCACATCACTCTGTTTATTTTGAGGCTGTTGATTTGTCAGACTCTTCTGCTTATTCTGAATGATGAAAGTTTATTAGTGTATACATTACGTGCAGCATGCAGAATGTGTTCAGTGGAATATCAGTGAAGCTGTTAATCTCTGCTGAGTTGAATTTTAATTAGTAAGCTCTACAGTGATTATGGAAACTGTACTAAAATTTGTTGTAAATCTAAGTGTGGGAGAAGAGGAAGGAAAGTTACTTAGTGATGATATTTGTTGAGATCTTACGTTGTAAAGCCAGAAAATTCTGAGGATTAGGAGAAAAATGTCAAAAAAGGGGGGTTAAAAAAACTTGTTACTTTTCTTTCATTTTCACCCATATTCTTACTAATTTAGGGACTCATTTTCAAAGCACTTAGACTTACAGAGTTCCATAGGTTACTATAAAACTTTGCAAGATGAAGTGCTTTGCAAATACACCAGATTACGTCAAAATTTCCATGCCCAATTTTGTGTGCATATAAGAGATGCGTGTGAAAATAAATTGACTAATCAGCTCAGAAACTTCAGTAATTGACTGCTAACAACCAATTATTGATGTTAATAGGCAGTCAAATATTTTCACGCGCATCTTCCTGCAAGCTATTCTATAATGCACAGCGCCTAATTTCAAGCACGCATATCTGGAAAAGGGGATGTGTCAGGGGCATACTAAAAAGTTACATGTGGATTTACAGAATTCTTCCAAAGTGCACCTAAGTTGGGCGCCAACATTTATACATGCTTTTAGCAGGCTTAATTATGGTGCCCAAATATTAGGTGCCAGATTCACGACAAACACTATAAAGGACACGCTCTATAGAACAGCACTTATCACTCAGAGGTCCTTTTATAAAGATGCGGCAAAAGGGGGCCTACGCTATTGTCAGTATGTGTTTTTGATGTGCGCTGAGGCCCCCTTTTACTGCAGTAGGTAAAAGGCAAGTGTTTATTTTTTTCAAGAAATGGACATGTGGCAAATGAAGCACTTATTGCGTGGCCCTTTCAGGGGAAGCTCTTACCTCCACTCATTGAAGTGGTGGTAAGGGCTCCCATGCTAACCCGGTGGTAACTGGGCAATGATTACCACTGGGTACACACGGACGCTATAAAAATTGAAATATTTTTGCAGTGTCAGAAATGGCACACTCTAGGTGAGGGAACCACCTTTAGGCTTACTGCCGCTTCGTAAAAGGCACCCTTAATTTTTTGAGCACTTAATTTTCAGTGTCATTTATTAAATTCCTTCCTTTCTGGGTTCTAGAAATATGGGGCATGATATTTAAAGCTAGTTATTCAGGTAGCAGCACATGCTATCCAGATAACTAACACCACTGTTCAGTGGTGTTGTCCAGATAATGCAACTGAAAATCATGTCTGACCATTTTTGGTACTATCTAGGTTGTATAACTAGATACAGTCACAAAACACTTCACTTATTTATGTTCAATATGATCTAATAGACAAAAAAATGGAAGGTAAAGCCTCAGAAATGCAGGTCGTAAAGCTTCAAACCTCAATTTCTGAGGCTTTTTCTTCCATTTGTTGTCTATTAGATCATACTGAAAATAAATTAAGTGAAGTGTTATACGATTATATCTAGTGATAAATGTCCTTCCTCTTTGAGTGATTTATGGCTATCCAGGTTGTGCCAAGCCAGTCCAGAGGCAGAGCTGAGACAGAGAAGGACGTTATTCAGGTACTGCCAATATTCACCTCTGATACTCAGATAACTTCCAGGGCAAGTTAAGAGAACTTTTTTTGTCCTGATAAGTTTAGGTTCCTTCAATCTTACACACAAAAAGTAGTAAATTAAATAGGAAAGTGTACTCCAATATCTGAAAAACTGAAGTTCCTGCTGTCTTGCATTGGGTTCCTATGGAATAAAGTCCTGGTTCAGGATATCAAGCTGCAGAATTCCTGTCCAAGCTTGCCTGGATAGACATCTGGCTACCAATGCTGAATATCAGTGGTACTCTGATAACTTCCGTCAGTCAACTTATACCTGAATATTCAGTGCTGTATCCACATTGGGTTCTGCACTGAATTTCTTGGTATAAATTTAAACACTTGCAGCAGGTGTTTGATGTCAACAATGACTGCCATATTTAAACTGTGGAGGAAGAGGAGTGGGGGCATTGTTTTTAAGGCATCCTCTGAATGAGAAACACTCAGAATTAAAGGAAACTGCTTTCTCTTTTTAATTTATTAGAACAGAAAATATTACTTTGGAGCACTGGTGAGCTCTGTAGAAGATGGACGCCTGATTCCTATGCTCTTAACCCCAATCTACAAAATCCTGTGTAAGCAAGCTTCTCAGCATATTTTATACACTTCCATCTTCCTCAATTGTTAAAGCAACACACATGGCTAATAAAATCCAAAATTGGATGCTATTTGCACCCCCGTTCCCGCATCAAAATGGCAAAACCCAGCTCCACTCTCAGATGAAATTGGCATCCAGTCCTGGCAGTAAAATAACTTTACATGCCATAATGAGTGAGATTCTCTCCTTTAAAGACATCATGCAAAAAAACCAAAACTATCTCGCTAAAATGAAGCAAGAAATTTCAGATTTAAAAGTTCAGGTAGCAGAAATTGGTTCCTAAATGAAAGCTGTCAAAGCCACATGCGACACCAATGCCATGGCCAACTTATCTTTACATAAGAAGGCCAAAGAAATAGACTCACTACATTGAGAAATTGAAGACCTAAACAACAGGTCCTGCAAAATTAATCTTAGCATTCTTGGAATACGGGAAGGAGCGGAACGTAAAGACATGATTGCATACCTTGAATCTCTGTTTCCTTCTCTCTTGGATATTTTCTTTAAAAAAAACCTCTGGAAATTGAGAGGGCACATTGTGTTCCCTCAACTCGTTCATCTTCTCAGAAATTCAACAGGACAATAGTGCTCCGGTGGTTTCGCTATCCTCAAACCCTCTCAACAAAACACAATGTGAAAATTAAAGCCCCTTTGTTCCATGTCGGCATGAAAATAATGATCTTCCTGGATCTTAAGAAAAGTACCACCCAGTAAAGCAAGAAATTTATACTGATGAGAGATTGTCTCAAGTGTTCAGGAGCACAGTTCAGCTTGTTTTATCCAGTGATGCCCTACAAACCCTAATGCCAGCTCTGACCTAGCATAGAACTTGCTATGGGAGCAGCACCCTTGTTTGACAAGCTGCACACTAAGCATTGGGGAGAAATAGTGATGGCCTTGTTTAGCATCTATTTGCATGCTCAAAGTGTTGAGAGCTGGAGAGATCATTTCAAGTGCTTACCGGCTCTGAACATTTTGCGGTAGAAAATGCAGACACTAGTCCGGTACTAATGACTTCTAGTGTTCACGTTTGCTTCTGAGCATCAGGGCTTGAGAAAGCCTGGGCTAGAGAAGTGCCTGAGCAGGAAAAAGGTTGCAATTCTGAAATGAGGTTCTGGAAGAGAAGCGTTTAACCCAGTGGCGTAGCCAGAAGGCAATTTTTGGGTGGGCGAACAGGTTGGATGGGTGGGCACTAAACACCTGCCACCTGATGCACCCTTACCATGCCTCTGCCCCTACCCCTATCGCACATGTACCCCACTCCCAATAACTTCAAAGAGGGTAGCAGTACTAGCTTCAGTGGCTACAGGCCACGTTGAGGGCTAGGGGAAGTACAAGAGGGTGCACTATTCATCTTCCATTGAGCATACCTCCAACGCACATATGCTTCCCCCAAATATTCTGCATCCATAGAACCCCTTGGCCCTTCCCAACAGTGAATGCAGACAGAGCTAGGACATACAAGAATGTTTGTTTCTAGTGTTATCTCAATAACAAGGCATATGGTATAGTACAACAATCTATCAAACAAAAATCACTCAGAATCTAGAGCAAATCAATCATGTCAGCACTAACATCCAAAACAAGGATCCTACCTATGATATTTTAGTGCCCTAAATAATTCAGTGGGGCTCTAAAATATTGATACATATTAACAAGTAAATTGAACAGGCCAAATTAGTACAGAATACTACATAGAAAATTCATGCTAACAATACTTTGGTCACACACACAGAACACAAATGGCAAATACAGAATAAGTGATCACAATTGAAATCCCAAGAGGCCAGACCTTGCATGTAACACAGCACCAGACAAATAGAAAGAGATACACTTTCTCCTACACTGTGCAAAATATAACAATAGCACATGCCACTGGTAGTGTTAGGGGTTACAACTAGGGCAACTGCCCTTGGGCCCCTGGCCAGCTGGAAGCTGAAGAAGGTACAGCCTAGTAGCAAGCTTTGGGGTCCCCACCCAAATTTCTGCCCTGGGCCCTGGCCATATCTAACACCAGCTCTGGCAGCATGTACATTTCAAATCTGACATATTCTAATCACAAAATACCTTTTGTTGTGTGGTCATTCTATTTTTCAAATCATGTTGGCCCCAGGCTATGGTTTCTGCTTCCCTCGGTCTTCTCTTAACTCGCACACCAAGGTCTTCTATCCATTTGACATTTCTATCATCTCCATGTCCACTATCTATCCTCTTCCAACTCTGTGTCTCTATCGTCATCCATGTTCAATAGCTCCCTTTCTCTGTGTCCCTATATTTCTCTGTCCAGCTTATTCCCTCTCTTCTCCATGCCAATGTATCACTCTTCTCTCCAAATCTACCCCATCCAGCGTCTCCCCTCTCTCCTCCCTTTCTAGAACTTGATTGCCTGCTGTGAAGAGGAGGACGAGGGGGTGGATAAATTGGAAGTGGAAGAAGAAGAAGTGAAGAGGGTCCAGAGGAAAGGGAGACAGAACAGAGCCTTGCCTTTGCTACTTCTGCAGAGGGAGAAAAGAAAAGGGTTTCTTCCCACTGGAAAATGGAGGCTGGAAAAGAACTACAAAATACCCATCAGCCCCGGGGAAAACCCTGGTATAGAAACTATCCTCCCCAGCAGCCTCCAGGGGAGAACCATGACAAGGCAAGGCAGGTGTCCCCTGGGGTTAATCAGGAGGAGGAGGAACAGCTGAGAAAAGGGTGGGATAAGGAACCCATGGAGTGGCAAGAGGCTGGAGAGAGAGAGAAGGGGGAGAGCCTGGACGAGCCCATGGACATAGCAGCATGGGCTCAATCATTGGGGAAAAAGCTGAGGAAGCAGGTGACTTCTTGGTATGGAAGCTGGACTGAAAGAGGAAAGAAAAGGGTCATGCGGGAGAAGGGTCAGTGATTGTGAAAGTGTGACCCAGAAAGGGTGGGACCCTTTTATTTCCCCATAGAGTTCAAGCTGTTTTGAACTGTGTGCTGCTGAACTACTTGGAGTGAAAAGTGTGTTGTTTTGGGAGGGATTATTGTTTTTTCCGTTGTGAACTACTCAAAGAGAAAGGAAGATGTTTTTTTTAACTGTTTGCCATTGCACCTGGGGAAGACGTGTAGCAGTGGTTTTGCCTTTTTTGGGCTGTAGCCTGCAGATGCTCCCCAGTGGGGGAAGCGCTAGGCTGTAGGACTGTTTAAGGGGAACGAACTGAGTTCTGGAAGCAGTGGGGTTTATGTTTCTTTTTACCCTGCTGTGCTGATTCCATTGATGAGGAAAAACAGTGGGGGTGGTGTTTTTGTTCCAGTTTTATTTTGAACTGCTGGACAGTGAGCACCAAGGAAATAAAAACTGGTTTTCTTTTGGAATTATTGGTTACCCAAGTCGTGCCCTGTGGATTACAGTAGGTTATGGAGCTGGGCCTGAAGCTTGGCCCATAGCCGGAGTCTCCAAAGGAAGAGACGGGATCCTGAGAACCCCTGGAGGAGGGACGGATATTTCACACTGCCCACCCTCTTACTGTGAGGTCTGGCATCTCTATTTCCCTTCTCTCTCCCTTATGCTGTTCCAGGAGCACTCTCCCTTCCCTCCAGCCCCATCTTCCTTTTCATCCCACCTCCAGCAGCTCTCTCCCTTCAATCCAGCCCTCCTCCTTCTCTTCTTCCCACATCAAACAGCTCTCTCCTTTCATTCCAGCCCCCTCCTTCTTTTCTTCCCACATCCAACAGCTCTCTCCCTTCGATCCAACCCCCCTCATTCTCTTCTTTCCACATCCAACAGCTCTCTCCCTTCATTCCAGCCCCTTCCTCCTTTTCTTCCCACTTCCAACAGTTCTCTCACTCCATCCCCCTCCTCCTTTTCCTCCCATATCCAGCAACTCTCTCTGTTCCCTCCAGCCCCATCCTCCTTTCCTCCCACATCCAGCACCTATCTCCCTTCAATCCAGCTCCCTCTTCCTCTTCTTCCCACATCCAGCAGCTCTCTCCCTGCAATCCAGCCTCCTCCTTCTCTTCCTCCCAGAGGTCCAACAGCCCCCTCCTCCTCTTCCTACAATGTTCAGCAGCTCTCTCCCTTCATTCCAGTCCCCCTCCTTCTATTCCTCCCAGAAGTCCAGCAGCTCTTCCCCTTCTATCAAGCCCTCTCCTCCTCTTTCTCCCACATCCAGCAGGTCTCTTGGTTTCCTCCACCCTTTCCTCCCACAACCCTGCCATCCAGGATCATTGCCTCTTCCTGACTGCCTGCTTGACCCGCTGCTGCTGCTGCCACTGCTGTGGTGCCTTCTGCAGTTTTCTTTTTTGGCCTTCTCTCTGCCACATCCGACCCGCTCTGATGCAACTTCTTGTCTATGCAAGTGCTGGACACGGTAGGTGGAAGGTCCAGGAGTGCCTGTGTGAATCACTGACAGCAACAGCCAAAAATGAAAGCTGCAAGCACCATAGCGGCAGCAGCGGAGCAGGGGGAGCAGGAAGAGGCAACAATCCTGGATGGCCGGACCTGCGGGAGGGAAGGCAGCAAGGGATATTATATTGGGGATAGTTAGCGTGGACCTTGGGCAAAAGTGGGTGGGCCTGGGCCACCCAGGCCCACCCTTGGCTATGCCCTTGGTTTACCCCTGTTACAAGTTGAAACCAAGGGGGGGGGGGGGGGTTGCACTCTGCTTAGCATGTTCAAGTTGCAGCAGTTAGCTAAGAAATGTTTAATGCTGTTTATTATGCACATAGAGAGTTCTAAGATTAACCCTCCACTGTTGAAAACTTACCTGAGGAATGTTTGACTATGTTTGTTTAAATGCTCTTAATTGTCTAGAAGGAACAAAGACATTTTATAAGAAGAATTTGTGCTTACCTTCTGAGTGAAAAGAAGGAAGTTTATACTTTTAATACGAATAAAAAAGTGACATTTTGGACTGAGAGCATGGTCTGTTATTGAGTATCACGGAAGCTTCTGGAGCTATAGCAGCCTAGGATGAAAAGAGGGAGGGCCTGCCATTAGAGGGAAGGCAGGGTAAAGTATAGACAGAACTCCTTCTTCAGGACAGTGCATCTCTGGCTGCTGCTGACTCCAATACAGGGAAGTTTTGCTTAGGCAGTGGAGTGAACCTGGGAATGGACACCAGGACATCTCTAGTCTAGCTGTGACAATAAGTTGATCTCATGTATAAGTCAGGGACAGTTTTGGGACTAAAAATGGCCAAAAATGCTGTGACCCATGTATAAATTGAGGCTTCTCTCCTGCCCTCTCTCCTTCAGTTGATCCAGCACCCCCCTTCCCTCCCTTCCACCTCTAGATTCAACAGTATTCCCTCTCTATCTTCCATTTTACATTTGTGTCCAACATCATTCCCTCTCTCTCCCCTTCCCCTCCGGGTCTAACATCATTTTCCCTCGATCTTGTTCCCAACAATTTAACAACCCAATTCATATACAATTAGGAGTTTCAATCAGATAAAATTTTTTTTCTAAAATTGGTATTTCCCTTATTTTAATCTTTTTACTGATCCTTTGTGATCTTATATTTTGCAGGTTTTCCACCCAGAATACTTCAAACCTCCCTTTCCAAGGTAAGTGCAAGAATTCCTCCCCAGCACTATTCAAGTCCCAGCACAGAATGTAGCCCTTCTTAGGCTTATAAGTGCAGGTGCAGTGTGCAGCAGCCACTTATCTGGATCTGTTTTGAGAAGGACTTTGACGTTGGTTGTGTGATGGCCCGTGACACTGTCTTCAGGCGTGCCACCCCTGTATCTTCTCACCTGTCTTTACTGCAAGCTAAAAAGGAGAAATACCCTATCTCCCTCACTTTTGTATGCAAGTTGGTTCCCTAAATATGGTATAAAGGGTAACTGTGGATGTTTAATTAACAATAAAATAAAGGTAATTATTTTACTAGGACTAAGGGGTATGCAATGAAGCTACAAAGTAGTCATTTTAAAACATATCAGAGAAAATATTTCTTCACTCAATGTGTAATTAAACTATAGAATTAATTGCCAGAGAATGTTGTAAAATCAGTTAGCTTAGCAGGGTAGATAACTTCCTAAAAGAAAAGTCCATATGCCATTATTAACATAGCCTTGGGGAAACTCCACTGCTTATTTCTAGGATGAGCACTGTTTTGGGATCTTTCCAGGTACTTGTGTCCTTGGTTGGCCACTGTTCGAAACAGGATAGTGGGCTTGATGGACCTTCAGTCTGTCCCAGTATGGTAAACACATATGTTCTTATGTCCCACACACACCACTAGTTCACTCAACCACAAACACAGGCTTAACAATCAACTTCAGTCTCTCAGTTAAAAAAACAAACAAACAAACAAAAAAAAAACCCAGGTTTTACACTGCTCAGGGTGAGCAACATTCTTGTTACTATGTCAAAGAAACTACTTTCACTCACACAACATAATCTCTTGCTCATAATCCAGTCAACTCCATAAATATAAATCTGGATTAAATTATTTTCTATCACAAAACTCAGTGCCCCTTAATGTGTCACCATTAGTTTTTGGACTAATTATTTAAAACAGGAGATTGCGCAATGCCAGGTAACATCCAGCATTAACACGTGAAATTCACCAAAAGTTTCTAGCCAAGGGAAACTGCTTTCTCCTTTCACATTCAGGCTATTCCAATTACCATTGTACCAAATTTAAAAGCAAATGTATCCTTTTCTGCTCTCAGGTGTCACAGACACACTAACAAACTTCCAGTCATGCTGACTTCTAGGGCTCCTGTGGCAACAGCTAAAACTGTCATTGCCCAGGTGACCAGGTTTTGAAGGAGATTCGAGTGGTGGGATATTCTTTCTGATCCTCATGAACACAAGGCAACGTTGTTGTCTGCTTATAATATACTTGAAGTCGGATGATAATTCCTCTTTGGATAAGGATTTTCATACTGCCAGAGTTCACTAACACCTGATGTGAATTCCCCTCCAGTTAATCTGGGGCACAAAGTTCAACTTTCAAATGAGAAGTATCCACAAAATTACAACAAAATGGATCTATCATATTTATATTCATAGCTTCTTCATTCATCCTGGAGCAGACTCTCACTCAAGGGCCCGCATAAGCATCTACGTGCGCCCAACGCATGCCAAAATGGAGTTACTACTACTACTACTACTACTACTTAGTTACCACCCGGCTACCACGTGGCTCTTGCGATAAATTCATAATTTTTTCAGACATGTGTATTGGGCGCGCGCATATGTCATTACCACCTGGTTACCGCGTGAGTCTTTACCGCTAGGTCAATGGCTGGCAGTAAGATCTCAGACCCAAAATGGATGTGCTGCAATTTTCATTTTGTCGCCCGTCCATTTTTGGTAAAACTGTTTAAAAAGGCATTTTTTACAGGTGCACTGAAAATTGATTCTGCATGCGTCCAAAACTCGTGTCTACACTACCGCAGGCCATTTTTCAGCGCGCCTTTGTAAAAGTCCCTGTCCTTTGCTCCCACATTTGAAGCAAGTGAAGAAGCCCCATTACTGTACGTGGTTGATATGTGAGTTTGGGCTAAGGGGAAAGACAGACTTTTTTCTCTGACCTTCCCCTCTGGTTCTTGGGCAGAAAGGTGGCTTCCTTTCTTTTGTGTACTCACCCAATGCCTTCTCTTTTGACTTTCTGGGGCTCCTGCATGGCCTTCTCTCCTTACCCAGTTAAGAGTCCAGTTGTATTTGATGGAACATTTCTGCCACTTCTAAGGTAGTATCGAGTGTCTACTAGAGGTATTACTTCATAGGCTGGGATAGTCCATTTAGGTCTGCTCAAGGAGAACCATGTTTGCTAGCACCATGCCGGACTTCCCTTCCAGTTGCAGCAACCTCCACATGTACTACATGTGGCTTCCAGCCATCCAGCCATTAAAGTAGACCTATCAAAATTCACTAGGAAATTATCTAGGCCATCTTCTGTGGTCATTTTAGACAACACTGGGACAGATATGTTTGCATGGTATACTGGGCTCTGTAGTGCCAGGGATGTCTGGATCAGAGAGCCCTGTTGTAGCTCTTTGAGCTTCTGTTAGCCTTGTTGTTGTTGTTGCTGCTGCTGCTGTTCAGTATGCCTGCATAAATTCATGTTATTGCTGCCATTGTCGCTCAATTTGTGCCTGCATGAACTGCTACTGCTGATGCTGTGCTTGCATGAATTTCTGCTGCTGTTGCTGGACCTTCACTAGGGCCTCAATCAGTTTATCCATAGTTTTCTTGCCACCCTAGTGAACACTGTGTTAAAAGAAAGAAAAAAGCCTGCCTATCTGGCACTTGCTACACTCCTTCCTGCCCTTATCTAAAGCAGGGCTATCGTCTTTAGCCCAAATTCTATATTGGTACTGGTTATAATGCCCAGAGTCCTGGAGACTGAGGAATCTGGCTCCTTCTACCTGCAGAAGCTCAGATCCCATCACCAGAACCATATGTAGCAGTGTGAGTGAGGGCGGGCCTAGAGCCTTAATTAACCACATCCAGACAGTGGTTAAATGTAAAATACAATAATTTATTTAGGTTCAGAGAGAGGCTCCTGCAGGGCCACGACATGCACTAATATGTTTCTCAAAACAGCACAAACAGTTTGTCTCTGGCCTGGGGAGTCCCAGAGTTAATGTTCTGTCTTTCAAAATTACAAAGTTATAATTTCAGCAGGGTTCCAAGATAAGCTTACAAGTACACAGTAGGGGCATATGCTGGAGGGCTTTTATTCTCTTCTCTGGGCCTTCCTGGTTGATCTATGCTGAGGGTTTTCATGTTGCCTTGACCACACCCTACCTGCTCTGCTCCTGTTGAGCCAACTCTTCACTGCTCTGTGGCTTCCCTTTTAAAGTGGCTCTGTAACTGAGAGGGAGATCTGTTAAGGAGAATGGTAACTTCCGTAGACTCCCTCACAGACATTTAGAGAGTTATTTAAGAAAATTAGTAGATTTAGTAAATCAAGATAGTAAATTAAATTAATTTAATTATTAATTATTGAACTAAAGAGAATTAGGATGATGTTGCAATAAATATTAATGCATTATTCTATTATAGTTTTAAAATTAATTGAAATATTTTTTTTAAAAACTTGCTCTTGAGAAGTTTGTTAATGAAGTACCTTTCTACTTACATGTAAATTGCATGAATAATTAGTAATTATTATTATTATCACAAATATTCTTTTGCTCCCTCACTGTGAGGCTCATTTTTGAAACAGAAAAACATCCAGAAAGTGACACAAAGTGGTAGATGGATTTTTTTTTTTTGCCAAAACATCCAAATCACTCATTTTTGAAACCCATTTTAAAGATGTTTTTCTATGAAGTTCATTTGCAGTGCATCCAAATCACAAGAGGGCATGTTGGGAGTGGGATTTAGACATTCTCAAAACTAGGACGTTTTTCTGCAATAATGGAACAAAGTTAAATTGGCTAGGGCTAAAGGTTAGACATTTTGGTCTAGACCTGTTTCAATCACGAGAAAGTCACAAAAAGGTGCCCAAAGGACAAAATAACCACTGCAAAATATTAAGGCATGATCCCCTCCCACCCCTCAAAATTATGAAAGACAAAGTAAATATCAGCCTCTATGACAGCTTCAGTGTTAAACAATGCATATTAGGTGTGAGCCCTCTGAAATCCACCAGATATCTACTGTACCCTTAAAAGTGAAATCTGCAGCCATAAGGGCTGTTGTGGTGATGTACAGTTGGATACAGTATTGATTTTATTTATTAGGATTTATTTACCACCTTTTTGAATAAATTCACTTAAGGCGGTGTACAATAAGAATAAATCAAACATGAGCAATATATAATTACAGCAGTAAAAATATTCAAATAACAATACAAAGTATGGCCATATAGTATACTACTTACAATGTCAACACAATACGTAATTGAACATTTTAATTGACAGTGTAGGGTATAAGCAAAGATGGAACATAGGGAGGGGCATAATCGAACGCGAACACCTATGTGTAAGAACGTCCATCTCCGAGAACGGGTCCATGAAGGGGCGGGCCGAACCGTATTTTCGAAAAAAATGGACGTCTATCTTTTTTTGCGAAAATACAGTTTGTGCCAGGCAAATGCATTGGATTTGGTCGGTTTTTGAGCTGTGCGTTTTCATTTTTTAGCGATAATCGAAACCGAAGCAGCCCAGCTCAAAAATGACCAAATCCAAGGCATTTGTTCGTGGGAGGGGCCAGGATTCATAGTGCACTGGTCCCCCTCACATGCCAGGACACCAACCGGGCACCCTAGGGGGCAATTTTACAAAAAAAAAAAAAAAAAGTAAAAGAGCTCCCAGGTGCATAGCATCCTTCCCTTGTGTATTGAGCCCCCCAAATCCCCCCAAAACCCACTGCCCACAAGTCTACACTATTACCATAGCCCTAAGGGGTGAAGGGGGTCACCTACATGTGGGTACAGTGGGTTTTGGGGGGGGTGGAGGACTCAGCATTAAGCAGCACAAGTGTAACAGGTAGGGGGGATGGGCCTGGGTCCACCTGCCTGAAGTCCACTGCACCCCCTAACAACTGCTCCAGTGACCTGCATACTGCTGTCAGGGAGCTGGGTATGACATTTGAGGGTGAAAATAAAAAGTTGTGAAACTTCATTTTTTGTGGTGGGAGGGGGTTAGTGACCACTGGGGGAGTCAGGGGAGGTCATCCCCGATTCCCTCCGGTGGTCATCTGGTCATTTAGGGCACTTTTTGGGGCCTTATTCGTGAAAAAACAGGGTCCAGGAAAAGTGTCCTAAATTCTAGCTAAAAACGCATACTTTTTTTCCATTATCGGTGAAATGCGCCCATCTCTGTTCGGCCGATAACCACGCCCCAGTTCCACCTTCACCACACCTCTGACATGCCCCCATCAACTTTGTCCGCATCCGCGACGGAGTGCAGTTGAAAACGTCCAAAATCGGCTTTCAATTATACCGATTTATTCGTTTTTGGGAGCTAAACGTCTATCTCCCGATTTGGGTCGCAATATAGGCGTTTTTCTCTTTCGATTATAAGCAGGATAGCTAGGTAAGAGAATAAGAGGAGTTAGAAAGTAAGATTACTAATTTAAAGAAAGTTGCACATAAGGTCAGAGAGTAGGTTTCTGACAGGGTTAGGAGGTCTCTCCATGTAATATAAGGAGGTAACAGTAAGATGTGTAAATGGGACCTTTTATGTAAAATCCACTGCAGTGCCCCCTAGGGTGCTCCACTGCTCCACTGGGATGTCTGTGAGGCCAGTCTAGTAAGAATACGGACTCCCATTGATCCCATTGGCTTGTTTTTAAAAATTTTCCTCTCTGACTTTTTTTTTTAATAGTCCAAAAAGATAGAAATACTGAGCACAAAAACATCTAGCAAATGGCCATTTTCAAAGCAAAACAATAGATTTTTTTTCAGATTCAAAAATTGCTATGTTCATCATTTGATTTTTGGATGTTTTCAGCAAAACATCCCAAATTGGATTTAGATGTAATATCAAAAATGCCCCTCCACACCTAATAGATGAATTCTGTAAATTTAGTCTTAGGCTAAATTCAATAATGGTGATAACTCTTCTTCACAGAAAGATATTCCAATTGAATATGCTTTCTAAGAAAAACATCTAGTGTGGGGGGGGGGGGGAGTTATCAATGTGGGCTACAGTTATTAATAACTGTGGTTAACATCAAAGTAATGTGTTATTTTGCTTTTAACCCCAGTTATTAATAACTAGATCTCATTGCATAAAATGGGACCTGTGCTAAAATAGCATTGGCTAGTAGTAAAATAACACATCTTAATGGTTACCCACATTGATAAGTGTTCTCCCCTAATGACAGATAAGTACCATAGATTTTATCTTAACAATTATTTTTCAGTTAATTAAAGTGGTTGATTCTCCTTTTCTTTCCAGGGTTCCCAAGGATTTCTTCATAAAAAGTACTATTAGGTTAGTATATATGTTTAAATGTATTTCTATGTATGTAGTCACCAATGTCCTTATATGATTTCTATTTCCCAACTAAAAAATGTTCTGTGATATTTATGTATTTATTTCATTTATATCCTACATTATCCCAATAGATCAGGTTCAATGTGGCTAACAACTTATTGTAATTAACAGTACAAAAAGTGATGTGGGATAGTGTTTATTAAGTAGTTTATTAACGTGCCTTAATAAACAGGGCCCTAAATGAAGATTATTACAATATGTAATATGGAAACGAATGTTAGGTGCAAAAAAGGTAACAATTTATAGTCGTCCATGTATAACAACAATTAGAATGGAACTGAGAAATTGAAAAACTGTTCAATACCATTTTGAACAAGGTTTTGTCCTTTGTACATTTTTTGGACCATTTTCGAAAAGAAAAAAAAAGTCCAAATGAAAAACAGAGAAAATCAAGCCATTGGGATGTAGGAGGGGGCCAGCATTTTTACTAGACTGGTCCCAGAGACATCCCAGGAGAGCAATGAGTCACCCTAAAGGGCACTGATGTGGACTTCAAATAAATGCTCCCAGGTACATACCTCACCACTGCTCCATTATCTTGTCTGCTGAGCCCTCCATACCCGCCCAAAACCCACTACCCTTCAATTGTATACCACTACGATAGCCCCTATAGGTGAAGGGACACCTGTATGTAGGTACAGTGGGTTTCTGGTGAGTTTTAGAAAGCTCACAGTTTTTACCACAAGTGTAACAGGTAGGAGGATGTATGGTCCTGGGTCCACCTGTCTGCGATGCACTGCACCCAGCACTAGACTACTCCAGGGACCTGCATGCTGCTATAATGGGCCTGGGTATAATATCTGTGGCAGGCATAGATTTAATCACTTTTTTGGAGGGGGTGGGAGAGAGTCAGTGACCACTGGGGGAGTAAGGGAAGGTCATCTCTAATTCTCTCCACTGGTCATCTGGTCATTTAGAGCAACTTTTTATGCCTTATTTGTTATAAAAACAGGTCTAGCTCAAAATGTCTTAGTTTTAGTCCTGGATGAATTTGTTTGGTTCTATTATGACTGAAAAATGTCCAAGTTTTAGGAATGCCCAAATCCTGCCCTTACCATGCCCCCAACATGAAATTTGGATGTACTGCAGACAAACAGCATAGAAAAACCTCTGAAAAATAGGTTTTGAAAATACCGATTTGGACATTTTTTGAGAAAAGCGTCCAAATGTTGCTTTATGCCACTTTTTAGATGTTTTTCTCTTTTGAAAGTGAGCCCCTTTGTGTACCTAAATGTAGAGAATACTTCCATTCATGTGGATAACTCTATACTTACCCAAGTAAATGGTAGTAGTGCGCCTAACTGCTATGTGTGCTAAAATGGCTTTGTGCACAACTGTTAGGGGTGTTCAGAGAAGAAGGGCATGGCTGTGTCTTAGGGCCAAGATTAACATGTGCCACATTTAGCTGCATGCACTTCTGCCAGGCATAGACCTAGAATAAGTGTGCATGGCCATATTTAGGTGCACAAATGCTGGTTTATTCTAAGATTATGTAAGAACACTCATGAATGTAATGATTCTCAATGAATGGGCTCACTGCCTGTGCAAATATGGCACCTAAATGATGATCCATTGTAAAAGAATTGTCTCCTTTATATGTTGCTCTGCAGTAAGCATTCTCTGTCCATGCTCCTCAATGCCACCATCCATCTGGATAGGAGTACTGAATATGTTTTAAAAAATGTTGTAGGGAATATATCTATGTGGAAACTGCAAGGGGAAAGCTGAACATACCCCAACAGTTACAGCAGGGCCTTTGCACTTAAGTCATGTTACATTTGACTGTTAATACACATTAAGGATTAGATTCTATAAATTGTGCTGAAAACTTTAAACACTGAGTGCTACTCTATAAAGGATCCGTGTCCTTTATAGAATAGCACTAAACACATAAACAATGCACTGGCAATTACGCATGCTGAAAGCAGGTTTAAGCACCAGTGCCCAAGTTAGGCGCCAATCGAGTCTATTCTGTAATAATACACATAAATTCTGGAATCACCCCCCCCCCCCCCCAAAAAAAACAGCCTTGTCCATGCCTCCTTGAAATTATGCACTATAGGAGTTCAGCATACAGCATCATAGAATACAATGTATATGTAATTCCCAATTGAGGCCAATTAAGGCCAATAATTGATTGGTAGCAGCAATTATTGGTGATGATTGGCTCATTAATCAATTAAGTTGCATACACAAATCAGCTATACACACTGAATTGAACTTTCAACTTTAGTCACCATGTATAAAATGCAGGGGTAAGTGCATATGCTTAATACTCTTTAGCAAGTATGCCCCATAGTTAGTAATAGTATTTTTACTTAAGTTTCACATTTGTAAAATTAAAGATGTTAAACACCTTTACAGTGGTCTTCCTTGAACAGTGTATGCTATTTTTGAAAGCTATTTTTGCAAATAGTCATGCTAACAGTGACAGCCATACTATGCTTTTACTTTTAAGCCTTCATTCTACTCATCATTTATTCAGTAATAATCTGGAACATTTTGTATTTGAACAGCTTATCCATCTCTATTTTATTCATCCTTGCAGGAAATATATTATGTGCTATGAATACAATGCTAATTTCAAAACTATGCATTAGCAATTCAGGAAAAAAGGGAGTTGTGTAGTCATAATGGTGATTAAATGTCAAATAATTATAAGCAGGTTCCTCATTCTATCTGACCTCCGTTAATGGCTGCTGAAAATCATAGAAAGGGTAGAAAACATCAACTTCAAAATATTCATGCCAAAACTTTTGAAGAATTATTGGTTGACCATTATTAAGCCCATAGCTATTATTTTTAATTAATACTAACACATAGGACCAATATTTAAAAGACCGGGGATCACATAAGTTAACTGGTTAAAGATATGCTCATAACATTATTTGGATATTCAGAGGGGTTTATATGCACGAGTCTGCCACTTAGTATCTCTGGATAAATTTATGCATAGATCTTTATTCTTTTTTCTTTGGATAGCCTTTTCAATATAAACTTTTTTTTAGCATATTTTTTATGTGGTTAATGCTCAGTACCAGCACTGAGAACAAGTTATAAGCATGCTCAGGATTATTTCCAGCCGATCTCTACTAATGTGGCTAGATTTGATGCACATAAAGGGCAATTCTATAATCTTCGTACTCACATTTATGTGCACGCTACAAGTGAATGTTTTGAAAGCTAGCATTTACACATACATGTGCATATGTACTCACGCAAATGCTAGTATAGGACCTGTGATATTCTGCAAACACCTGCTTAACTTGCATAGCCCATATTTATAAGGGAGGCATACACAGGGACAAAGCATAAGTAAGACATAGGTAGAGATCCCATAACTAGACGTATACTTACCAGCTCTGTGACTGGCATAAGTGCACAAACCTTAATTTTAGATACATTGATATTCGGTTATGCTAGTATTCTATAAGGGAATATAGGCACCCAGGTTCTTTTATAGAATAGGCTTCTACTACAGGCCCTCTAGAGGTCCTTTTACTAAGCTGCAGGAAAAAGGGCCCTGCAGTAGCAGTAGGGACAATTTTGCCCACACACCAGGGCTGTTTTCACTCCAGCGAATAAAAAGCCCCTAAAAAAATGGCCATTGGGTAAGAGTACTCTTATGGCATGGCCATATGGGAGGAGCACTTACCGCCATCCATTGAGGTGGTGGTAAGAGCGCCACAGTAACCCAGCAGTAACAGGGTAGCGCGTGGAGAAGCCTGATTACCACCGGGTTAGCACATGCTCAAGCCAGAACTACCACAGGCGGCCAGGTTGGGCCAGCGGTACTTCCGGGATAGCTGGTGGTAAGTCCACATTGGGCTTACCGAAGCTTTGTAAAAGGGCCCCTCAGTTGCTAATTGGAGGCACCCAGTTATAAAATTGCCTCCATATTGAGTTACTGTAGGTGAAAGCTGATTGGGGAAGCAGCGGCAACCTAGCCAGCTAAAAGTCTTCGAAAAAAATGTGATGCAAGTGACGGCCCCTATAAATCATTCCTGCATACAGGTGAATACCTTACCCTTACTGCAAGGGGTGGGAAATTCAACCTTAAAGATTTTGTGGTTTACTTAAAAATTTAAGAACACAAGCCCTTTGAACTACAATCCCCCCATGATATTCCTTAATTTGCATTATGGTAAATGAGCCAAGATATGTTCTTCCATAAGCTGATCTTTCAAGCCAAAACTACTGGAATGATTCAGGAAGCAAAAAGTATGCTTGCAAGTTAAATTAACAGAATAAGAACTGCTCCCGAGTATATGAGAAACAAGGGATTTAAATTAATGTTATAAAGGGAGAAGACATTCAATTAGACAGACCTTTCCAAATGGTCCGATGAGCTTTAATTTATGAAAATAAATAAATATGCCAATTTCCCTGGCAAATCATTTAAGCTCCTTAACCATCATTGATCCCCTCCATTTGTAATATGAACTGTGCTTGTGCTAGAAATAATAATAATATTTAATTTTCCTTAGAAAGTCAGTGATTCTTTTACTAAACTACAGTAGAAATTCCCGGCATGGCAAATGAGAGGAAGTCCATAGGAACTGAATGGGCTTTCTATATGCTATTATTTTTAATATTTGTGTGCATATTGTGTGTTAGGATCTAGTTTAGGGGTCCTTTTACTAAACTGTGGTAATAATAGGCCTTATTGTGCCTTAATATGAGTCTTTCACAAGCTAAGCCCATTTTAACCATGCCACAAACCTCCTGATTTTCTATTTTTTTGTACAGAAGGTCATGCACTAATGTTGCTGTTAGTGCATGGCCATTTTTAAGAAATTACCATAGGAGCACTTACCGACAGCTATTTTACAGGTGCTAAGGGTTCCTGCGTTATCAATGTCCTAACCAATTAGTGTGCAGTAATGTAGAGTGGAGGAGTGGCCTAATGGCTAATGACTACCAAATATCCAAACTCAAAAATAGCTAATCCCAAAGAAAACGTATATCAGATGCCTAAAGAAAATACACTTCGGCAACACTTTAGTCAAAAGGGAACAAAGGAGAGTTCAGTATAGGCTGTACCTACGGCCGAGCTTAAATTTCAGTGAGTCTAGCCGCAAAGTGATTCATTTAAGAGCTCTATTTATCATGAGTACTCTCTATATGTAACCCTTAATTTATTTAAATCTTGTATATATATTATTTAAATTTCCAATATAATAGCATTAAAGCAGAACTGTAAAATATTCAAAAAGCATCCATATACAAAGAAGACCCTCTAATTCATAGGTTGAAAGCCTATTTCCCAAAAAGCACCGGAGTATAAAGGAGCTAATGGTTAATGAAGCAGGTTGCAGACCTGGGGAACTGATTTTGATTCCCACTGCTGCTTAACAGTTGGCAGTAGGGTGAGATCATGGGAACCAGGTTCAGTTCCATCTGTAGCTCTGAGTGACCCTGGGCAAGTCTCTTAGCCCTCCATTGTCCATGGTATAATATACTACTTAGATTGTGAGCCCATTAGGGACAATGCAAGTACCTGTACAATGGTATGTAAACTGCCTTGCCTCATGCTCAAAAGAGGTGGTATATCAAATTAAGAAATGATAGATGTGTGAACTGGTTAACATAGGAACTCTCATTCTCTGCCCCTAACATGGATCCTCAAAATAAAATAAAATAATGTTAGCATGCACAGATTGCAAATTTACAGCAGGATACCTGAGCATGTTCTGCAGTACTCCATTTTTTGCTGCATGACAGTTGTGAGCAGAAGGTGCTAAAGGTTTCCATAGTGATGGTGTAGTTAATTATTTTAAGAATGTAGTAAGTTAATATATATTTAGTTGCCAGTGCTTTCCTGTATGTTTTTAAAAATCATTTTGTAGTCAATATGGATATGTAGATACATAAATATCTTATCTGAGTAAAGTGCTGTGCTATATGCTGTTAATTTTATAGTGATAAAGAGAGTACAATGGAGTTCATTTGCCATATAATCCAGGTGCTTAGAGAACATTCTGGGAAGACTCCTATAGCTGAACATAAGAGAGAGTTTGAAAGGTGAATTTACTCTAGGAAGCACCTCATCTTGGGAGTTCAAGCCTTAGGAAGAGGGTGGATTTGAACTCTAAATCACAATCTGAAAGGGGAAGACATTTTCCCCAGCTGAAACAATATTGTGAGCTGCCATGAGAGGTCACAGTATCCACTTTTACTTAGCAGTTGCAAGGGGCAGGAGCAAGAAGGCTTTAGATTGTAAGCTCTTTGAGCAGGGACTGTCTTTCTTCTATGTTTGTGTAGCGCTGCGTACGCCTTGTAGTGCTATAGAAATGCTAAATAGTAGTAGTAGTAGTAGCCCCCAATGATCTCAAGGGAGGAAAAGTAGGCCAAGGGGTCTACCTGGATCCCAGAGGTATGGAATATGCCAGATAAAAGGGGTCTTGACCCAAGCAGGCTGGGGAGAGGTGATCGAAGGAGAGGGGGCATTTCAGGGGAACTAGAGATAGCTGGGGACTTCAAAAAACCAAAAAAGGGTCATGCGGGTCTTGGCTGATATATTCAGCCGGAGTCTGCATAACAGTCTTATGCGGGCCCTGGCTGAATATCGGCCGAGAGCCACATAAGATCCAGTGGCCAGACTATATAAAATTAGCCAAATAATAGGAAAAACAGTTTACTTTTCTATGCTCAATTGCAATTATCTAATAGTTATAACATAACCTCTATCTTAAATACAATTAAACAAACATATTATCAATTATACATAAGGTGACAGAGACAAAAGCATATAAGAAGTAAAGTAAATTTATTACAAATATATAAAAGAACCTCACCCAATCCCAATTTCACAAAAAAATATATGCATATATATGTACTTATCTGTAGCAAGAGTCTTAAACCAGGCGCTTAAGAGAATGTCCCAAACTCCAATTAGATAGGAAATAGTGTCCAAAAAAGAAATAAAAAAATCTTAAGTTGCAAGCAACTCCTGATTAAAACACTTTGTTTATTTCACTTTCAACACCACCATATGATTGCTCCCGTCTCATAGGTTCAAGTTGGTCCTTTTATGTAAAATCCATTGGAATCAGAGTTGAAGTCCTACTCTTTCCCAAACATTCAAATTCTTGTGCAAATCAAAGTACAAATCCTTAACTCAGGCCGGGTTTCACCAGTGGCTTCTTCAGAAGGATATGCTGTCATAAAATAAAGACCCAATTACCACCTTACCATAAACATTTCCCAAAAATAAACTATAAAAACTATGTGCAAATTACCTCTAAATAACACCAAGCTCACTTGCGGATGCTTCTCCCATCAGGAAGTGAAACCCATAATGAAATTTTATTGAATGTCACATGCTCCTGTTGTGCATATCTGAATTTGAATGTATGATCCTGGTGCATGTGACCTACAATATCCAATCAATATTTTCTCTACAACCATTCTACATCCCTATTTAACTCCATAGGGTGAGTGGTGTTCCACATGTATATAAACCATTGTTCCTTGTAAAGGATTCTATTAACTGTTGAACTTGTTCGCACTTGTAGGTGAACCACATATTTTAAATCTGAAATTTGATGACCCCGTTCATTCCAATGTGCAGTCAATGGGGCATCTAATTTTATCAGTCTTTATATTATTTATATGTTCCCCCTTATAAACGTTTATTTTACATGCCGTCTGCCCTATGTAATATAAGCCACAGGGCAAATATTAACAACCCTTATCAAATTGCAATTGGTCCCAGACCATAAATAAAATCTGCGAGCAGTATGGGGTACTTCAACAAAAGTGTCGTCCTTAACAAAATCACAATACAAACACTTCCCACATTTAACATTTTCCCATCCCTTCCCTTCTCCCTTTGATCCTTCTACCCTCTATACTGACACTGCAATGTATTTGTTTTCTCAGTTCATTGTAAGCCGCTTTGAGGCCGCTTTAAGTGGTATTAAGCGGGGTATAAGTGCTCTGAATAAATAAATAAATAAATAAACATGTCCCTGAGCAGGAGATGTAAACTCTCGGGGATTAAACTTCATTTCCCCAAAATTTCTGCCCCTCTGATATGCAAATTGCAGTTTATCCCTTAGTGAATGATATATCCTTAACACATGCTAATATTTCATAATCGCAGATCAAACCATAGAAGCCCCTGTAGAAAAAGGCATAACACAAACCAAAGAATTCTGTTTGTCGTATTTTTGTAGCTGCATAAGCAATTGTTTATTGGCATAAAGGGTCTGCTTGTAAGCCTTTTTGAGTATGGATTGGGGCTAACCATTTGGATGCTCAGTCTTCCAACTTCCTAAGGTCTTCCTGCAATTTTTCACAATCCACATGCATTTTAGCAACTTTGAATAGTTTTGAATCATCTGCAAATGTAATCACCTCACTTGTTCCCATTTCCAGATCATTAATAAATATGTTAAATAGCACCAGTCCCAGTACAGATCCCTGAGGCACTCCACTATTCACCCTCCTCCATTGAGAGAATTGGTCATTTAACCCTACCCCCTGCTTTCTATCCATTAACCAATTCCTAACCCACAACAGAACATTGCTACCTATCCTATGGGTTTTTATTTTTCTCAAGAATCTCTCATGAGGAACTTTGTCAAAAGCTTTCTGAAAATTTAGATACATTACATCAACCAGTTCACCTTTATTCAGATGGTTATTTACACATTCAAAGAAATTAAGCAAATTGGCAAGACCAGTCTTCCCTTGGCTGAATCCATGTTGACTCTGTCCCATTAAACCATGTTTGTCTATGTGGAATGTACCTTTAAGCTTATCACCAGAACTGGTGAAAAAAAAAATTCTCTCTTGGATCTGGGTATCTTGGCAGCTTTCCCGATGATGGAACAGTAATGGTGAATTTCACACAAGAATTAAGAATTGCAGGTCAATTCAACAAGGAAAACACGTTACCATCAGTTCCAGAATACTTCTCCCAGAACTTATAGTGCTAGAAACTTGGTGGATTTCTGACAACCTCATTCTGGTGCATTATGGGACCCACAGAGCTGGTTTCAATGAGTAGAATCAGGAACTACACATCTCATACTACTTTGGGATATATATTTAAAACCAGGAGTGGTGAAAAAGTCTGTATCATGGAAATGGGTAGCTGGCAGCTCTGCTGATAGTATAATAGTAACAGTGAATTTCACACAAGGATTTAGGATTGTAATAGGAGTTCCAGAATACTTTCTCCAGAACTTATAGTGCAAGGAACATGTTGGATTTCTGATTCTGATTCTGTGGAACTGATTTCAGAGAGTAGAATCAAGAACTAAAAATATCACACCATTTTGGAATGTAAGTTTAAAACCAGAACTGGTCGAAAAGTCTCCTTCCAGGATCTGAGTAATTTGGCAGTTCTGCTTAAGCTGCTCTGGGCACTCAAACAGAGCAGAATCTTTCTGTCATCTTTTTATTTAGTTGACTGAGCCAACCAATTTCATGGCTGGACAAGAAAACAAGTGAAAGTAGCAGGGAACAACCCCAGAGGTGATAAAAGAAATACCTAAGAAACAGAAACTACTAAAATTACAAGAAATATAAGCCACAGTTAGGAATGGATTGTCTACCACCAGATTCTCACAAGATAGAAGGGCTCTCCTTGGAGGACAGTTGTGCTCTAATTCAAAGGTCATCAGTACACAACTAGTTTATACCTGACAGTTATTAACAATAATTAAAAAAATTGGGGGGCCCTTTTACTAAGCCATGTAAGCGTCTACTTGTGCCCGACGCATGCCAATATGATTCTGTGTGACTTTTGCGGTAATTTCATTTTTGCTGCACGTCCTATACGTGCAGCTGAAAAATAATTTTTCTTTTCTGCCGCACGTATAGGACGCACACCAAGTGGCATTTGGCGTGCGTAGGTCATTACTGCCTGGTTACCACGTGAGACTTTACTGCTAAGTCAATGGCTGGTGGTAAGGTCTCAGACCCAAAATGGGTGTGCGGCAATTTTGATTTTGCCGCACGTTCATTTTCGGCAAAAATTTTAAAAAGGGTCTTTTTTACAGGTGTGCTGAAAAATGATTCTGCGTGCGCCCAAAACCCATGTCTACCCTACCGCAGTCCATTTCATTTTTTATGCGTGGTGCTAACCAGGCGGTAATTGGCATTGCACAAGTAGAGATGATTACTGCCCGGTTAATTCATGAGACCTTACCGCTAAGTGAATGGTTGGCAGTAAGGTCTCAGACCCCAAAATGGATGCGCGCCAATTTTCATTTTGCCGCACGTCCATTTCCCCCCCCCCCCCCAATTTTTTACAGGTACTACTACTACTATTTAGCATTTCTACAGCGCTACAAGGCGTACGCAGCGCTGCACAAACATAGGTGCACTGAAAAACGGATCCGAACAGTCCAAAACATGCACCTACAGTAGCGTAGGCCATTTTTCAGCACATCTTAGTAAAAGGAGCCCAGAATTTTGAAAGTTCACTCAAAGGCAGTCTAAGTACTGTACATTGCATTGAGTGAATTCCTTCAAAAAAGCGGTAAATAAATCCTAATAAATAAATAAGACTGGCATTTATTTTATTTTCCTGAAAATCAGTCAACAAATTAGTGTAAAACACAGTAGAACTATGGCAAGTTTTGTAACTCAGGTAGGCCGGCGAGGGGCATGCTGAGCAGCCACACATAACATGGAGGCTGCTGCCCGGCAGCTCCTGCGTCAGAGCGACCCTTCCTTTCCGGCTTCCCCATCAGCGATTGAGATGACGTGGCAGGAGACCCCCTTGCCATTGTTTGGGAAGCCAGAAGGGGCAGGGCTACAGGGGAAAGCATAAAAGCTGCCAGCGAGGGCTAGGGAGCCTCTTGTTGGCAGCGAGCGGTGCAGGAGTTTCAATCGCGGTATTAGCCGGCTATCAGCTGTTCTACACTACGAGCCTACCAGAATGCGTTTCATCATGTTTCTCAATACCTGGTACGACAAGGATGGACAGAGGGTGTGGTTCCCGACCACCTCATTGCATGTTATGTCACAAATTCCTTCGAGCAGGGCGCCTCGAGGACAACAGTCACTTTGCGCATCACAGGCTTCTCCTTCTTTGCCAAGCTCTGCGGCAGGGGCAATCCTCGTGCCAGCTTCCTGATTTGAACTTTGTTGCGAGGATGGGCACGCCACAACCCGACGCCACTCGACACCAGGCGGGCAGGAGCTGGTGCCATCTCAAACTGGGGATGCCAATCCAGGTTATCGCTACATCTTTTACATGTAGGCCAAGGTGTAAACCTGGTCTCCGGGACGTCAAGTGCTTGCAGGCATGGGCGATGTATGAGTGGCCAATTATCCACACTGTAGCTGAAAACTTCTGCTCAGTGTGCTGCGGCGACTGTAGACCTGAAAGGGAAGGGAATGGTAAGTTTAATGTTGTGGCCTGATGTACGTTTGGTATGCAGAGGACCGCCATCGTCCCTGGCGCTGTATGGCATGGGGGGGACCAACCCTGTTGAAAGGCGGTCGTTGCTGTGCCTATATGGAACGAGTGGGTCCCATAGTTGTTGGGGCACTGGCCAGCTTCGAGGAGAGCTTGTCGGAAGACAGCCGTGAACTGGAAGCACGTGAGCGGAGTTGCATCCAGATGTAGGAGAAGGAGCGATCCAGAAGGCCTCATCCTTAGGTATGCTTTGAGGTTGGCGAGCGGGCAAGTGGGCAAACTAGGGACGTCATGTAGGGTAATGGTGTGACCTTTTCTCTGCTGATCAGTTTTGGATCTGGCGAGTCGCAGGTAGATGGTATCCTGTGTAATGGAGACGTCAGCAAGCCGCAGGCCGCCTGATGGTTTGGCCTTGGAGTGCACGGTGAACTCGCTGATGCGTAGGGCAGCGAAGAAGGCCAGAGAAAAGGCCGCTCTGAACAATGCGGTCTCGTAGCCATCCCTGCACACTCTCTCGAGGGCAAGCCAAAGGCCATGGAGGAGTTTGGAGTCAATCTCAATACCTAAGAAGGTGATGAGAATTGAAAATGTGAGAGAGCATCAGCAATACAGTTGTCAACTCCTGGCACGTGCTTTGCGCGGGTCCAATGTAGTGGCCAAGGGGCTGCAGACCAATCCCTGTTGAAATAGGCTCCACACCCACAGGATCCTGCTGCGTCAGTATAGAGGCAAAGGTCGACGCTGGACGAAGGGGGAGATTGTATCATGGATCTACCATTGAAGTCCTTCAGGAAACGAAGCCAGATGTGCAGGTCCAGCTGGAGGGGGCGCGAAATGCGCAGGTGATGGTGTTTACGCCCTATGCCAGCAGTTGAGGCGGCGAGCCTGCAAACAAATATTCTACCCATAGGGATGACCCTGCAGGCAAAGTTGAGGGAGCAACAAATTAGTGTAAAACACAGTAGAACTATGGCAAGTTTTGTAACTCCTTATCTGTATTCTATTCCAGCTATACAGTGGTTCCAAAGTAGATTCAGAAAGTGTGTGTGAAGAATTACTTTGAGAAGGTCAAAACATTAAATACATCACTGTAAGGTTTACTTATGAATACCTTGGAGAAGGACTGTGGCTGGTTGGGCAAGTGAAAATACAGGAATGGTGTAGATTCCATACGTCAGGGAAGAAAGTGTTTTAGAGGAACCTAGGAAACTGAAAGTAGAGAGAGCCACCAGACTAGAAGAGACAAATCTCAGATATTAAGAGAACTCAGAGAGGTGGGTGTACTTAAGTATATTTTCAATGTTTGGAGATGGAAAAGGCTCCACAGGACTGGGAAGAGTCATTGTGATCCACCTTCACAAAAGTGGTAAGCTAGTCAGACACAACTGAAGGAAAGTGTAGTGAAGTATATACAATCCTGTAAATTGCAAAATGCAAGCAGCATTGTTTTACCAGAAGTACAATATAGTTTTTGGTTCATTATTTCACTTTTTGTATTGCTGTTTCTGTAATATCAGCAAAGTGATTTACAGCTAAAAAGTATGTCAAATTAATCAGATGTTTTAATAAGGTGTCTAGAGAATTATACCACATTATGCTAATCAAACTAAAGTGTATTAATTAGCAGATTAACACACATTAAATTCATTTATCATGTACTATGTTTTTTAAGGAACACCAAATGCATTCTGATAAGCATACATTTCCATTTAGCAAAGTGGACATCCCTGAGGGAGTAGAGCCATGCATTTAGGAGAGGGGAGGGAATGCACTAGATGCGGTTTACCCAGATTTCTGCAAAGTTCAGAAACTGGTGGAGAGACACTGCAGAGTTCACTAGTACACTGGAACTTGTAGTAAGAAGATTAGTGAAGTACCTCAGTATCTTTAATGAAAGGGGAAAGTGAAAATGTATGTCTTTTGCCAGGAACCACAAAACATCTTCAACAGAAGGGATGTGTGCAGAGCAATATTTGTAGTTTGTTTTTCATTTGCATGAGTTTTCCCCACTGATTTTTGGATTTTTCTTTTTCAGTTTACTTAGGAATCCAAGACCTTTTTTCAATGTGTGTGGTGTATATTGCATCATTTAAAAAAATATTATTATTTTTTTCATAATGTCTGTGCTTCCTAGAAACTTGATCTGGCAACCTAATTTCGTAGATTGTTGATAATCTCCCTTTTCATTTTAAACTGCTGCAGCAATAGATATTGCTGTATCTTCCTTCTAGTAATGACGATTGATCCTATTGGTGGCAATTCTATAAACTGGTGCCAAGATTTAGGCACCCCAGTACCATACACTTACTGCCAATTGTCTAACATCTTGGCACCAAAAAGACATTATAGAATACTAGTGTAAGTTGGCATTGGTGCACCTAAAGTTAGATGCCAACAGTTATACAAAGTCAATGGCAGTTACTACTGTTGGTGCTTCATTTATTTAGTTACATTTGTACCCCATGTTTTTTCACTCATGGCAAGCTCAATGCAGCTTACATATTGTATACAGGTACTTATTTGTACCTGGGGCAATGGAGGGTTAAGTGACTTGTCCAGAGTCACAAGGAGCTGCCTGTGCCTGAAGTGGAAATTGAACTCAGTTCCGCAGGACCAAAGTCCACCACCCTAACCACTAGGCCACTCCATGAAGTGCACTTTTATAGTATTCTATACATACACCCATGACCCGCCTATACTCTGCCCATATTTACTTTCCCACACACACACTAAGCAAAGTTGGCATGTATACTATAGAATAGTGCCTATCATTTATGTACATAATTGCTAATTTGTGGTGCCAATCATGCATGTAGGTGTTATTACGCTGTAACATTAGCTCCCTAGCATTTCTAATGAGACATTTATCCAACCAATAATGGGGTAATTGAAATCTTCCAATATTATTATGTTAGTAAATTTGTTAACCTTCCTAATTTATGTTAGTGTTTTACTGTCGGTCTCTGCGTCCTGTTCAGGAGGACAGTAGTACAGCCTTCCTACTATACTCATCCCCATCTCACATGGAATTTATATCCAAAAGATTCCAAAGTGTATTTTGTTTCTGATAGAAATTTTATATTGTTTGAGTCTAATCCATCCTTAACATATAGCACCACCTCTCCACCATTTTGATCTATCAGTTTGGCATAATATGTACCCTAATATCACCATTGTTTTTGCTCCATCCCCAGGTCTCTGAGATGTCTAAGAGGACCTTTTACTAAACCTGAGTAAGCACTTAACATGCATATATTGTATGGCAACTGCTAGCGTAGAGCCATGTTAAGAGACTTGGTGGTGTTTTCATGGTTAATGAGCAGCAAACCACAGACAGAGTGGATGTGGAAGGCATGGAAGGCATTTGGCAGTTAGGGGCCCTTTTAGTAAAGGGTTTCCATGCAGCAATGGGCTTGCTGCAATGCAATCCAGAACTACCACTGGCCCAATGTGGGTGCCGGCGATAGTTCTATCCTCAGTGTGCACCATTTTTGGCACTACAAAAAATCAGGTCTGATTTTCTAGTGCAGGGGTTACCCATCAGTAATCACTGCCAGGTTACCACAGGGTTAGTGTGAGAGCCATTACTGCCATCTCAATGGTTGGTGATAAGTGATCTCCACCAAAATGTCCATGCAGCAAGTGTGAACTTACCGCATGGCCATTTCTTTTTTTGGCCTTTTCACCTACTGCAGTAAAAGGGGCCCTGGCACACAGCAAACATGGCTGCCAACAATAGCGCAGAGCCCCTTTTGCCACAGCTTAGTAAAAAGGTCCATTAATGCACTGTGCTAACTGTGCTGCCTAAAATGGAGTTAATGTAGGGCTACTTACCACCTCCTAAATAGCAGGTACAAGGGTAATTCTCTACAGATTGCTAAAGGTTGGGCACTGGGAGGCTATGATACTAAGGTGCTCATTTTTAAAGCACTTAGACTTACAAAGTTCTATAGATTACTATCAGACTCATTTTTGAAAGAGAAGGACGTCCATCTTTCGACATAAATCAGAAGATGGACGTCCTTCTCATAGAGATGTCCAAATCGGTATAATCGAAACCCGATTTTGGATGTCTCCAACTGCAGTCCGTCACAAGGACGTCCAAGGTTCAAGGGGGTGTGGCGGAGGCGTAGAGAAGGTGGGACTTGGGCATGCCTAACACTTGGACGTCTTTGACCCATAATTAAAAAAAACAAGGACGTCCCTGACGCACACTTGGATGTTTTCACCCGGACCTGTTTTTCTTACGAATAAGGCACAAAATGTGCCCAAAATGACCAGATGACCACCGGATAGAATCGGGGATGACCTCCCGTTACTCCCCCAGTGGTCACTAACCCCCTCCCACCGACCCAGGTCCATACTCCCCCTACTTGTTAAATTTGTGGAGGAAAGAGTGAGCTCTCCAAAACCCACCACAAACTCACTGTACCCACATCTAGGTGTCCCCCCTCACCTGTAAGGGCTATGGTAGTGGTGTACAGTTGTGGGTAGTGGGTTTTGGGGGGCTCCGCACACAAGGTAAGGGAGCTATGTTCCTGGGAGCATTTTATGAAGTCCACTGCAGTGCCCCCTAGGGTGCCCAGCTGGTGTCCTGGCATGTCAGGGGGACCAGTGCACTATAAATGCTGGCTCCTCCCATGACCAAATGGCTTGCATTTGGACGTTTTTGACATGGACGTCTTTGATTTCAAAAATCGCTGAAAGTCAGAAAATCGCTGAAAGTCAGAAACGTCCATGTCTAGGGACATCCAAATCTAGGGACGTCCAAATTTAAGAATCTGGATGTCTCTGACAGAATTTCGAAACGAAAGATGGACGTCCATCTTGTTTCGAAAATATGGGTTCACCCGCCCCTGGATTTCACCATTTTGCAAGGACGTCCAAATTGCAACTTGGACATTTTTTTTGAAAATGCCCCTCCACATAACTTTGTAAGTCTAAGTACTTTGAAAATATACCTTGTCACATGTAGCAATTATATGCCAAAAAAGCAAACATGATGCTAGGAATTATTAGGAAAGGGATGGTAAATAAGACCAAAATATTATAATGCCTCCATGGTGTGAACTCATCTTGAGTATTGTGTTCAATTCTGGTCACCATATTTCAAAAACGATATAGGGGCACCGATGGCCAAGCTATTTATTTTGCATGTTGACTAGTATGACACCATCTAGTCAGTTTATTATTTATAAAATATTGATATTTGAAAGGAAATTGTATATATATTATTCTGTTAATATATTGAAATTTATTTAAAAAGCAGTGGCCCTGTTTTATTCCATGAAATATTAATTTGTGTCTTTATTTTGGGAGAAGAGGATTGGGGATTGTGAGTTGCCCACACTATCAATTGTTAATAAGGAAAATCTGCCTTGCTAATACAGTTGGATCTATTATCTGCTTTTGTTGTGGTGAATCATAATCTATCATTGATATTACTGGTACTGAATGGTTCTCTAAGGGAGTATTTTACTAAGGTGCACTAGCATTTTTAGTTTTCACTAGAAATCAGCTAGTGTTAAACGCTGAGATATCCTTGGGAATTTAATGGGTGTCTCATTGTTTAGTGCCAGCTGATTTTTATCACAAGCTAAAAACGCTAATATACCTTAGTAAAAGACCCCCTTTATTTTTAAAGAACCACCATTATAGGGTCAGTAGAAAAGGAGAAATCTATGCCTCCTGATCCCCAGGATGCGGTATACCTCAGGGTTCTTCTCCTCTCCTCCATTCTTTTAATGATTGCTTTAGTTCCTTGGTTTAGAACTCCAACCTATGGGAAAATGTATTTTCTATGTCAATGATCTGCAGATTATTTTCCTTACTCTTCTTTTCTCAATAGCTGAGATGCATGAGTTCCTGTGCTGTTATTTTGTTGTTTTTTGTTTATTCATGGCACTTCCCCCCTGTCATTCATGGCACTTTCCCTCCTGTTTACTAAGCCACACTAGCAGCTGCTGTACACTAATGCAGACACAGCCCATTCACTTTGAATGGGCTGTGTCGGCATTGCCGCATGGCATCCGCTAACGTGGCTTAATAAACTGGGGGGGGGGGGGGGGTCTATGTGTCTATTAGTTCAATTGTCTACATTTTAAAGTTGTTGCAGGGATTGGGTTTAAAGTATTATGCCTTTCCTTTAAAACAATGTATGGTTCTAGTCCATGCTGTTTGGCTTCTTATCTACAGTTAAAATCCTGACCCCATATTCTGTTCATGCTTTTAAATCTGAGTTATCTGCAGCTTCTGCCACAGGGTTGCTTTCTTCTCAGAAGAAACATTTCAGCTCTGTGGCTCTTAGATTATGGATTTTTTTCTGCTTAAAGACTAGAACATGAATAAAAGAAATGTTATATATTATTCTATGTGGCTATTTAACAAGTATCTGGATTAAATTTTACTTTGTTATACTTTGATTTTATTGCCTTTTCATATTTTTAAACTTATATTATTTTAAAAATTATATTTTTATTGAGTATGTTTTCTGATGTTTCTAAATCACTTTGAGCTATTCGTTTTGACAGTATATAAAAGTTGGTTATTATTACAATTATCATTATTATCCCCCTGATTCTATTAAGGTCGACAAAAATTGCATGCACAAATTTAACAGAATAATGAGCCAAGTAGTGCCAATAATTGGCTTTTTATCAAGCAATTATTGGCACTAATTAGATTTATTTGGGACTTACCTGCATAAAGTTAGGCACAGGATCCATGCTTAAAATTTACACATGGTCCAAAAAAGATGGCACAAAATGGAAGGGTCATGGGTGTTTGAGGGTGGGTTGTAGGTATGATTCCGAGTTACACACATAATTGTAGAATAATGGTTCTCTGTGCGGTAATTTAGTATTGAGCATTCGTACCACATTTGTGTTGGTGCAAATGGCTGCTCCTAAATTTACGTGCAACCTCTTCACTTAATCGTAAATTCTATAAACTGTGCCAAATTTTAGGTGCCACTTTTAGAATACCATTTACGCGAGTTTTTTTCAGTGCAGAATTTTTTTTAGGTGCCATATATAGAATCTAGCCCTATATGTATTAAAGTGGCTATAGTTTTGAGAGAAATTTTTTTTTAAATGGTGCTCATTTTCAAAGCAGATGGACACCTCAAAATGCCTTAAAAAACGTCCATCTGCCAAAAACATCCAAGTCCTGATTTTGGAAAGTCAGAATTCAAATGTGTCACACTGAAGTTCATCCAAATAGCACAGGGATATGTTGTGGGTGTGATTTGGGTGGTAGGGAAGGGCCAAAAGTAGAATGTCCAACAGCAATTTTTAAACTGGAAGAAATGTCCATGTGAAAAAGAAGGATGGTATTATCTAGACTGTTGGTGAAAAAACAGAAGAACAAGGTCCCTCGTGGGGCACAAAAGTCACTAACATAAAGGTGACATCAAAAAAGAGAAAGACTAGATGATGTTAAAAAGTGTACAGCTTTAATAAAATCATTCAAAGACTCAATGCAAATCATGTTTCAGCCACACAGCCTGCCTTAGGAGTCTAAAGAAAGGATGGGTTCAAATGCTCTACTTCTTATATCTCGTGTGGTAATATAATGCACCTTCAAAGCAATCAGCAAAACACATTGTTTGATGTCTCTCAAAAGTGACCTGTTTCAGTTACGTCCAAACTACAAAAGGTGCTCTGATTGACTAGCTGACCAGTGGAGGGATTAAGGCATGACCCCTACTTAATCCCCCAGTGGTTACTGTCCCCCTCCTTTTCCCCTGAAAGAGAAATGGAAAAGGAAAACCAGGCTTCATGTTAACTGTAGGTATTAAGGCTATTGTGAATACATCAGTAAGCAGGTTAGAGGGCTAGCCTGGTGGCTAGTGAAATGGACTAAAAGCCAAGGGACACAAGTGCAAATCCCACTGCAAATTTGTTATTTTTCCTTGGGTTCCCTCCAGGAACAGAAAAAAAATAATAATACTTTCTGTACCTAAAGATATAAGGCATCTGCTTGCCTGAAGGCTATTGAAGTGGTGTATATTTAAGTATAGTAAGCATTTTTCTGTTCCTGGAGGGATCACATGTATAACAACAACAACAAGAGCTACAGTGAGATCTGAAATTGTGTCTCTTGGCTTATAGTCCAACTAGGTAACTTCTGTGTTCTGTAAAGATGTCTGTGAGGCCATTATAATAAGAATGCTGCCAGACAACATCCTTGTGCCTTGCTTTACCCCCCTTTATAATTTAAACATTTCAGCTGGCAAAATGGTTGTTCAGGATGGATGTCTTCAGCGTAATGATGTCCTTCTCATGTAGTTTCAAACTGGAAATCTTGACATCTTTCCTATTTGAAAATAAATGGCTGTGAGATGGACTTTTTAAAAAATGTTCTTTCAAAAATGCCCTACTATGTGTGGGAAAGACTGTAGTTCATATGTATATGAGGATGGATGAAATAATAATACAATTTCATAAAATAAAATATATGGGATAATATGCATGGACTGCAGACTGACCAATTTGTATTTATTAGGATTTATTTACTGCCTTTTTGAAGGTATTCAGTCAAGGCGGTGTACAGTAAGAATAAATCAAACATGAGCAATAGGCAATTACAGCAGTAAATATATTCAAATAACAATACAAAGTATGGCATAGTAATATACTACTTGCGTCAACACAATACGTAATAGAACATTTTAATTGACAGTGAAGGGTATAAGCCAAGATGTAACATATAGATAGGTAAGAGAATAAAGTAAGGTGACTAATTTAATGAAAGGTGCACATGAGGTCATAGAGATGGTTAAATATTATCTCAGCTAGGGTAGGAGTTAAAGTAGTTTCCCCCGGACCTCAAACATAGAGGATAAGAACTCCTTGATCCTCAAATTTGGCATGGGATATAGTTAAGCACCATGAAAAAGTTGTCTGTCTTAACAGAGATATCTAAAAGGAGTGTAAACTCAGAAAAATGCATCTACTACTACTACTTAACATTTCTAGGGTTACGCAGCGCTGTACAGTTTAACAAAGAAGGACAGTCCCTGCTCGAAGGAGCTTACAATCTAAAGGATGAAATGTCAAGTTGGGGCAGTCAAGATTTCCTGAATAGAGGTGTAGTGGTTAGGTGCCGAAGGCGACATTGAAGAGGTGGCATCTCTACAAAGAAGTTCAAGGGTGGCCCAGAGTAGCTGCAGCATCAATTTGCAAGGAAGCAGCAAAGGGAAGAGAATTTAACTTTCCAATTGTTAATATAGGCTCTGTTTATATACTGTATTGAAAACCCTAGAAATGTGTCCAGATTAGATTATTTCTTACATATACAGCAGCATTTGAGCATGCTGCTGTATGATTAGCAGGTCTTCCTCAGACTCAGGTTCAGGGTCATTATATTCAGCACTGTTCTCCTAGATGTAGGTAGTTCACGGTACATGACTATATTGTGGAAAATACAGTATGCCACATAAAGTTGATAAACTTTGGCTGAGTCATGTGATAATCTATCCTCCACTGCCCCCAGAATTGAAGGATATGAAATGTGATTTCAGAGTGCCAAAGGTTCCTGCAATGAGAGCTCTTATGAGACTCCGAGTTTTATTATAATGTTCCTCTACTGGAGTGTCAGGATGAAAGATTGGAATCATTAGTCAGGTCTTTAGGGGATCACCTGTGATGGATCAAACAGACTACAAAAATGGTATGAAGGACAGATGGTCAGAGTTCAGTAGCAGTAAATTAACTAAGGTTGAGAAGGGGAGAAAGGTGTTGTCCCTTAGTGTTATTCAAAAACATTTGTGTGAGAGTAGCCATGCTAAATAGGTTAGAATGCACGTAGATGAAAAGTAACAAATTGCAAGCTGTAGTAAATATCCCCAAAGATCAACATATGTCAAAACATGCACTTTCCCAGTAGTCATCCACCTGTAAATTGTTCAGTGTTAAAAATATTATCGACTTTGAATTGTAGTAGGATGAAAGAATCATAGAAAGGCCCAGGATATTTACTGCATATATGGTGTATGTGGTTATATTTTTGGAAGTGAAAAATGACCTGAATATTGAGAGAACTTTGTTTCTGTAGCTCGCCTCTTGAGTGTTAAATTATCGGATTGTAATGCTACTGTATTCTCTTGACCCTCAAACTAAAGGAAAGTGAAACAATTGGCAAAAGTATGTCATGTGACCGGCAAGGAAACTTAGGGGTCCTTTTACCAAACAGTGTAAAAGGAGTCCTGTAGTGGTGTTAGCGTGCGAGTTTGCCATGCTTTGAGGCACCCTTTTTACTGCCGCTAGTAAAAGTGATTTTCTGGAAAGAAATGTATCCTCATATAAAAAGAACACGTCATTTAGATTTATAGATAAGAACAAACATTTAAATCCATCTATATTGTATGCACTTTGAATTTGTACGTATACTGTGTGCACTGACAATGCAAATAAAGCATTGCACTAGTTGATTAGTCTGCGTTCACACGTCACTACGTCAGGACATCTGTCCTGACATTACTTTCGCTTTTGTTTTTGGCGCCATTTTCTATGTTATAAAAGGTCAGCAGCAGGCTTTTAAACTGTTTTTGTAAAAGACAAGGCTTATACAGAAGTTTATTTTCTACATCGCGGCTGTCTTTTTCGAGAGGAACGCTTGGTTTTAAAGATTTTCTTCATTCATTTTCAAAGGTAAGCACGGGACGTATTAGCAGTAGTAATATCATGATAAGATAAAACTCACCTTACTTCATATATCTAATACCTTTGTTTTATAATTTAAGTTGAAACGGCACACTTATGCAATATGCTTATAGACCTCACTGTTTTAGTACTTAAGCTTACACAGCACTTGTACGCTGTACGTCTGCAGATCATCAGAGATTCAAAATATCAACTAAAAAATTATAATATCAAAGAACAACAAACTAGCCTATGTCTTCCTCTATACATCGGATCGGCTGCTTACTGAATACAGTTTTGTGGGATCAGACAAAGAACTATTCTTTAGATTTACAGTTCAAATATAACACATCAATCATGCATGGTGCATCTATTTTTAACTATAACACTGCTAAACGTTTCTATATTTTTATTCCATTTTTTGATCTTTCCCTCGTTTATCTTCCATAGGCATTGGACATACATACATCTTGTACACTTTACAACCAAACCCTGGTAAGAACCTCAGTCATTCCCACTAGCAGTTTACTTTTCCATCAGACACTTCCTTCATGACACACAATGAAGTACCATTCAGCAAAAGAAATTTATATATATCTATATATCTATATCTATATCTATATCTATATATATATATATATATATATATATATATATATATATATATATATATATATATATATATATATATATATATAGATAGATATATAGATATATAGATATATAGATATAGATAGATAGATAGATATCTATATATATATAGACAGATAGATAGATATAGATATATATAGATATATATATATAGATATAGATAAAAAATATTACTTTATTTATCAGCCTTTATCATTAATCATTTCAAATATATGGTTTAAGACAAGACTACACATAAAATTTGTTATTAACATTTGTTGTGTTATAAGTCCATAAGAATACATTAAATAATAATTCCATCACAGTTCTATGAATGTATCTATTTTCCAATTATTTGTGCTATGTAGATAAACAATCCTTGATTAAGCTTTAAATATGGCACATATACAAATTTGAATGTTATATCTATATGTAATATAATTTCTGTTGAGTTTTCTGATTACTTTTACAAATATCTTAAAAGTAATTTTTATTATTAATATTATTATAATCACATATAAATGTTTATTTATGAACATGTTTGATATACATGTATCTGTTCATGTTTTTATATTTTATGTTTGAAATATTTTTGCTATATGAATTTTTATAGAGATAAATACATTTTAATATCAATTGTTAAGATGAAGTTACAACAATACTTTTGTATATATACAATTCATAGTGATGCTTTCTTATTACATCTTTCATTATATTATATATTTTATATATGTTTTCCATGATTATTAAATTGTTTTATAAAATTCACATTTTTAATTGTTTAATCATTTATTATGGTCATTTATATGTTTTTCTATGTTTTGGTATTAGACCCCTGAGGCAAGCGTTGTTTTGCGTCGAAACACGGACCGTGTCGGGTCATTTGTCAATAAAATATTCCTGTTGTCTCAGTCTTGACAGCCCACTGTTGCTCCTTTTTTGTTTGTACACCAAATGTATTACCATTTTTTGTCAGTTAACATTCATGTCATTTTCCCAGACTTTCGTGACACCAATAGAAGGCGGAAATTGTTGACTTTGAGGAATTTTATACCACTTAGAGATGGCTCCCTTCCTGTTCCAGGTTTTACTGCTTCATTTGGTTTACTGAGAAATTCTCATTTACATCCAAATTCTGCTTTTACTTTTCACTTTTAACTGCACACATCAGATGTAACTGAGTAAAATTTTGTGAAATAAAAATTGGTGGAATTATTACTTTGGTAAATGTAAAAGTAACAAATGTTTCCTGTAATTCTATACAAGTAAAGGTGACAAAACCTTTACTCAGTTATTATATAACACTGGATGTTACTTCCATACATACTAGCTTTCTGCATCACCTTTTTTGGATCTAAAAGCTATAATTTCACATGATAATGTTTGCTGAATAATATTTGTTGAACACAATGGCTTGAGTTAAAATGGGATATGGATATATGCTTATAATATAAATATCATTGTTCTAGTTTGTTCAGGTCATGGAATTTTGAAAGCAGAAGATGATTTTGTTTCATGCACAAGCATTTTCTTTTACAAATTCCTTACCCTTCTATGGCTGAATTGTTCCTTATAGTTAAGGCATTTAAGATCCTATCTACTAATACTTTTAGAACATAATAAGGGCATTATAATGTTTTATCTATCATAAAGCCTATTATATACAATGCACCATTATCACATGATAAGCATTATCAAATAGGGGCTTTAGTCACAGAATCACAGCAATCTGTTCTTATCATGCTAAATATTTTCAATTTTTCTCCTTTAACATTTACCAGTCAGGGTAGATCTAGGTAAATAGAGACTTAACAGAATCCGCAATCAATATCTTTTTCTGTATGGGTCTTACTAATTCCATGAGAAAGCAGTCCAAGAAACTGATTTGGTGCTCATTCATGCAATAAATAGAAGCTTGCATAACTTTTATGTTAGCAGATAAGGTTTGATTGGGATAAGTCTACTAACTTCAACCAAATTATACACCAAAACAGCTTTCTTAAACTTAGGAGAAGAAAAGAATGAAATATTGACTTAACTGACTGTAAAAATTCCCAAAGTTAGAATAAAATATATTGCAGATTTGGCAAGTCCCTTTGAGTTACTCAGGGGTATCTTAACATAAACTGAGCCCCATGCTAACAGGGCTCCTTGGAGTGAGCAAGGAGAGTCCATTCCTGGGGGGAATGCAAGGAGAGTAAAAATTCAACAATTGGTCCTTGGGGAGGCCCAGGTGCCCAATAAGAGTGCAGGTACAAAGTGGCTAGATTTCTGTGGGAGCTAGCAGGGAAGGCTTATTTTTTGTGAGGTTAGAAAGTCTGGATAGTTGTTGTGCCTTCTGTGGCTAGTGCACATTAAGGTGGTTTTGGGCCTGATTTATTTCAGTGGTTTGGCTGAAGAATAGAAAGTGGCAGTATTGCAGAATTACCTTTGGCCTACGGAGTGTTCACTGAGACAGCAGTGCTCAGCTCCATGCTTCTTGTCCCAGCAGTGGGAATGAGTTAAGTGGTAGTGTTGGTGTCACAGCACAGTATCTTAGAAAGAGGGGAAGCTGGCTTCTATTTGCCTTGGATCCAAGATGGCCACTTAGAGCACTTGCTTTGGTGCATGGAAAGAAATCTACCTACTTTTTGCAAGCCCAGTGCTGAACTTGACACCCTCTTTTGCAGAGTACAGTGATTAAACAAGACAGAAGCTAAACTGGGCAAAATTGATGCTCTTTTTCCACAGCAATGGACAATAAATGCCCTGAACATGATTCACAGACCCCCATTAAGATGGCAACCCCAAGAGAGGTAACAGAGCTTCTGGATGCCATTATGTCTGAGCTCACCCAAATTAAGAACAAGATTCATGGCAGTTCTCTGGCCAGAAATGATTTAAAAGAAGACATCACTAACTTCAAAGAAAACCTATTTACTATTTTGGAACAGCAAAAAAATACTTGAAGGCAGGATCTCGAAAACCTAGCAGGTTATTCAAGAACTACAACAGAGAAAACGTATTGAACATATGCAAAAGGACTTAGAACATGTGAATAATCACAGTTGCTGCAATAATGTGCACATATTGGGCTTACTCGAGGGGATAGAAGGCACTGATCTGCTACAATTTGTTAAAAAAAATGCTACCAACGCTACTAGGCCTTTCATTTCTGCAGACCTTTGAGATCGAGCGTGCACATAGATTTCTGGTGAGGAGACCTGCTGCATTGCAAGGCCCCCGTCTTTTTTTGCTGAAAGTCCTGCGATATTCCAAGTCACTCTCCATCCTCATTACAGCAAATGCTAAGAGGAACATAATATGGAACGGGCTGAAACTCACCATATTGCCAGATCTGACCCCAGCTACAGTGAAGATGCGGAAGGAGCTTCTTGCTCTACGACCCTCACTGTGGAACGTAGGGGCACAATTTGGAATGTTTTACCCAGCAAGACTACACGTCCCGTATGCAAACCACATCTATAATTTTGAGTGCCCTGACATCCTTAAAAGGTTCCTTTGAGAGCACAGACAGAATGGTCCCTGACTGTTCATATTAACCTTTATTTTCACAGTATCTTTCTTTTATGTGGATATAGGTGACACCACCATTTATTCTGTAGTACATTGGTTCTTATAAACTATGGGCTTAAGCTTTGACTATATGGTTAATTTACATTCTTTTTGCTATTTTCATATTTGTGTATGTTCAGTGGAAGGGCAAACTAGCTGTGGGTTGGATTTCTGTAGTCTGCTGTTCTTGTCATGTTGATTACTAATTTCTGTTTGCTGGTGCATGTATTTTGCAGCTTGTTTGTTAATATGGGTGACCTAAAAATCTTTTCCCTCAATTTAAATGGTCTCAGACACCTAATCAAGCATAAATGCATCCTGGTTTAGCTCCACAAATCCAAGGCAGATATTTATTATCTTCAGGAGACACATGTTTCTGTCACTGAGGTCAGTAAATTGAAAGGAGGTTGGATGAAGGATTGCTATGTGGCTGATGATAGGAAATGTAGAGTGGCCTTCTTGATTAGCGAAAACTCCCCTGTAGAGGTTCTTGATTCATCTCATGATTCCCTAGGTAGATGGATCCGGGTTAAGATCAATATGTGTGAATTTGAATTGTCTTCCACATCTATGCCCCTTCAGGTCCAGCTAAATAATTTTTTCATGACCTCACTTCTTTGGTGAGCTCATTTGCACAGATGGATCTCATAGTAGCTGGTGATTACAATCAGGTTCTGGACATCATTTTAGATATACAACCAGTTCCTAACAAATCTAAAACCCTCCTCCCTGCACAATCGTCTCATCCATGCATTGAGACTCCGGAGCTCTGCCTGTCTTTTGGGCCCTGTGCATGGAACAGGTAGCATTTCAGAAAATGGTACCCTAGAGGATCTGGATTTGAGCTTTTTACCTAAGAGCCTAAATTTGACTTCCAGAACCTTTCTCCCACATTTTCCTGTGTCATTGGTACCCACATGTACGAAGACAGCCGGCTCCTCCCCAGAACTATCTAAAATCCTATCTAGGTGATGTGTGAGGTCTGCCACCTTCGCACCAGGCAGGCAAGTCACCAGGCGATCCTCACATCCACCAGTCACCCAGCTATCTATATGCTTAATGATTGAATTACTAACTACAACAGCTGTCCTAACCTTTCCCTCCTGGGCAGCACTTGAAGTCATATCCTCGGTGCAAGAGGATAGTACAATCCCTGGTGGGTAGGTCCTGGCTACAGGAGTACTTCCTACTTCACCAGGGTGATGCTCTCCTTCTAGGAGACCTCTCTCCTCCAAGGTAGCACAGGGGTTACCAGACTGGAGGTGGGACTTCTCTACAACATCCCTGTAGATCTCCTCTATGTACTACTACTACCACTTATCACTTCTAAAGCGCTACAAGGCATACACAGCGCTGTACACCATACACAAAAAAGACAGTCCCTGCTCAAAGAGCTCACAATCTAAATACAGGCACACAGACAGAACAACTAAGAGGTAAGGGAATTAAAGAGGTGGGAATAAAAGGTAAAGGGCAAGTGCGTAGTGGTTGGGAGTCAAAAGCAACTGTACCTCTCTGTCTCCCTCAGCTCCACGTGGAGGGGCATAATTGAATGGGGTGCCCATTGGGGTGAGGATGTACTCGCAGGACATCCTGGAGAAGGGGCGGGGAAACCCGTACTTATCAAAACAAGATGGGTGGCCATCTTTCGTTTCGATAATACGGTCAGGGATGCCCAAATCTCAACATTTAGGTTGACCTTAGAGATGGTCGTCCTTAGAGATGGTCGTCCTCGCTTTTTGGAGATAATGAAAACCGAGGACGCCCATCTCAGAAATGACCAAATCCAAGCCCTTTGGTCGTGGGAGAAGCCAGCATTTGTAGTGCACTGGTCCCCCTCACATGCCAGGACACCAACCAGGCACCCTAGGGGGCACTGCAGTGGACTTCAGAAATTGCTCCCAGGTGCATATCTCCCTTACCTTGGGTGCTGAGCCCCCCAAAACCCACTCCCCACAACTGTACAACACTACCATAATCCTTACAAGTGAAGGGGTCACCAACAAGTGAGTACAGTGGGTTTCTGGTGGGTTTTGAAGGGCTCACATTTACCACCACAAGTGGAACAGGTAGGGGAGGGATGGACCTGGGTCCATATGGCTGAAGTGCACTGCACCCACTAAAACTGCTCAAGGAACCTGCATACTGCCATCAGGGAGCTGGGTATGACATTTGAGGCTGGCATAGAGGCTGACAAAAAATATTGTTAATGTTTTTTTAGGTTGGGAGGGGGGTTAGTGACCACTGGGGGAGTAAGGGGAGGTCATCCTTGATTCCCTCCGGTGGTCATCTGGTCAGTTCGGGCACCTTTTTGAGGCTTGGTTGCAAGAAAAAACAGGACCAAGTAAAGTCGGCCAAGTGCTCGTCAGGGATGCCCTTCTTTTTTCCATTATCGGCCGAGGATGCCCATGTGTTAAGCACGCCCCAGTCCCGCCTTCGCTATGCTTCCGACATGCCCCCCCCCCGTGAACTTTTGTCGTCCCCATGACGGAAAGCAGTTGAGGGTGCCCAAAATCGGCTTTCGATTATGACGATTTAGGTGGCCCTGGGAGAAGGACACCCATCTCCTGATTTGTGTCGAAAGATAGGCGCCCTTCTCTTTTGAAAATAAGCCTGTTAGTATATACAAGTACTTATATGTAACTGGGGAAATAGAGGGTTAAGTGACTTGCCCAGAGTCACAAGGTGCGACATTGCGAATTGAATCCAGTTCCCCAGGACCAACGGCCGCTGCACTAACCGCGAGGCTACTCCTCTATTCCAAACTTTGCATTATTTGTTATATTTTTTATATACTGTTATATTTTTATATACTGTTACTTGTTTTGCAATATTCATTGCTTTATGAGATTTTGTATTTTTTAACCATCCCATGCAATAGATAACCATAGGTTATTTTGTGCTCTCAATTTTCACAAATTTAGCAATGCGTAGATTGGTTGTATTCTATTTTAGTTCAGTTGTTTAGTTTTAATTGTGTGTATTATACTCCGTTTCACTTCAGTCATTTATTTATATGTTGGCTCTATCAGCACTTTTTGCCAGCAGCTGCTTTGAACTCCAGCCTATGCGTTGGATGCATTTACATACTACATTTCATCAATATGCATCAGTGTTGTGCAATGATATACGTTGACTCTGAGAACAGTTTAAATGGCCGCTGCTTACAAATGTGGGCTGTTTATTTGAAGGCTGTCACACCGAGATTGCTGCTGAAATTGTTTGCTGCTACACTTGAATTGTTAGAGTACTTTGTGGTGTTAACTCAAGATGTTTTTACTTCATTACTGAAACTGTCTTTTTTTCACTTTACTTATTACAGCGTTATTTGAGCTTAGACTGTTTGCCAGTGAGCACTGTTTCTGCCAACTCGAGTGGTTGTTTGGCACCTTTTTTTGCCCTTCCGATATTGATTTAATTACTTATTGTTTCAAGTATATTTTCACTCTTGCATTGTTAGCGTTATGTTGTAATAATATTTTTTCATCATTCACTGTTGGTTTAAAACACCATTAGGTTGGAGTTTTTTTAAGCCTGGTTATCGTCGGTCAGTCTATCTCATACTACATTTTATTTATAAGTGGGTTCAGAATAGAGAGTTGCAGGGAGACAGAAATCTTACCCATCCCCACCCATCCCCGCAAAAATTTAAACCATCCCAACTCGTCCCCACCCGTCCCCGCAAGAATTTAACCCATCCCCACCCATCCCCGTAAGAATTTAATAGTACATAAGTTCCTGTCAGCTCCCTCAGTCTCTCTCTGGATTTGAGCCACAGCACTGTAGGCAAGGAAGGAACGGAAGTTGGAACTTGGAACACTCTGGTGCACACATGTAAGATTTCTCTCTGATTCACTGGCAGTGTGTGCTGAGAGGTCGCCACATGCACGCGCCAGTAGGTCAGGTGACATCTGATTCTCGGGCCTGTGTCAGAGCTGAGGTCTGTGCACCAGCCTGGGAGCAAAGAGGATTAATAGTAACATAGTAAGTGACAGCAAATAGACCTGAACGGTCCATCCACTCTGCCCAATAGTCACACTCATGATCAATTCATCATTAAATCAACGAGTGTGATATTATATACTTGATTATGGTCTTTCTTTCGTGTTTCTGGAACAAAGACCACAGAAGTCTATCTGGCCCCATCCTTATGTTCCAACTGCTGGGGTTGCCATCGAAGCCCACTCCAGCCTATTCATGTTCTCATTTGTGGGACACAGACCATAAAAGTCTGTCCAGCACTGTCCTCATGTTCCAGCCACTGAAGTTGCTGTCTAAGCCCTTTCCAGCCCATCCTACACCAGATTGCCATGTATGAGACACAGACCATACAAGTCTGCCAGGTATCAGCTCTAGTTCATCACAGCCAGAGTCGCCATCTAAGCGTCACTTGACACATCCACACACATGCAGCCATTTAAGGTTAGGTTTTTTATAACTTCCATTTTCTAATTAGAGATCCTCTGTGTTCATCCCATGCCTTTTTGAATTCCGTCATCATTTGTGACTCTACCACCTCCTTAATGGAAGACTTTCCACATTTATGCTGTTAAAGCAAGGAGGAAGAGGAGGAGGAGGAGGAGACAGCACTCAAAGAAATTGGTATTCAGTAGATGAGAGGCTGGTGCAGGTGGAGCATACAATTCCACGGGAAGCCCACAGAACTGGTTCCATCCCCGCGGGAACCCCGCAGGAACTGACTCCGTCCTCGCGGGAACCCCGCAGAACAGCTTCCATCCCCGCGGGGACGGAAGCCGTGCAGCTCTCTAGTTCAGAATCACTCAGTGTTATTGCTGATGTTTCTTTTTTCAATTTACATTTAGCATTTAATGGGTTTACATCTCACATTTTATCAAGTTTTGATGGGAGAGATTTGCTTTTTAATTGCTATTACAACATTTCACTTTCTTACAGTTTTTCTTTTTGATTCTATTGCATTTTTAAAGTGCATGTTTTTTTTATCATTTTATAACACACTCTAAATGCCGTAGCCAGATTGGCATTGTTATTTTATTTCATGTTTTATTTATTTCTTACATTATTGTATATGTGTGGCAGGTTGAATTCCAGTGTTGTATCATTTCTGTGGAGCTGTGCTTTTACCATTATTCTGCCTTTTGCATCTTAATAGTTATGTTCTTTTTTTTCTGTTCATTTTTAATCTTATATTCCTGCAGGATTCACACATGGAGAAGGTGGGATTGCTAGTAAATTATCACTACTGAGCCTCTATCAGGCTTATTTTTGAAAGTGATCGCTGGGCATCTTCCGACATAAATCGGGAGATGGCCGGCGATCTCTCAAAAGCGGCCAAATCGGTATAATTGAAAGCTGCTTTTTTGACACCATCGCCGCATTCCCGTCGCCTGGCCAGCGAAAGTTCAAGGGGGCATGTCGGCGGCGTAGCAAAGGTGGGACATGGGCGGGCATGGGCATGGCTACCAGATGGCTGGCTTTCACGGATAATGGAAAAAAAGTGGCGTTAATCAGTATTTCGCTGCTTTTACTTGGTCCTTTTATTTTCACAACCAAGCCTCAAAAAAGTGCCCCAACTCACCAGATGACCACCGGAGGGAATGAGGGATGACCTCCCCATACTCCCCCAGTGGTCACCAACCCCCTCCCACACTAAAAAATAAAAATAAAAACATTTTTTTGCCCGCCTGTATGCCAGCCTCAAATGTCATACCCAGCTCCCTGACAGCAGTATGCACACCCCTGGAGCAGTTTTTAATGGGTGCAGTGCACTTCAGGCAGGCAGACCCAGGTCCATCTCCCCCCCTACCTGTTACACTTGTGGTGCTAAGTGTTTGGCCCTCCAACCCCCCCCCAAAAAAAAAAACCCCACTGTACCCACATGTAGGTGCCCCTCTTCACCCATAAGAGCTATGGTAATGGTGTAGAGTTGTGGGGAGTGGGTTTGGGGGGGGATTTGAGGTGCTCAGCACCCAAGGTAAGGGAGCTATGCACCTGGGAGCTATTTGTGTATTTTTTAAAAAATTTTAGAAGTGCCCCCTGGGGTGCCCGGTTGGTGTCCTGGCATGTCAGAGGGACCAGTGCACTAGAAATGCTGGCTCCTCCCACAACCAAATGCCTTGGATTTCGCCGGGTTTGAGATGGCCGGCATTTTATTCCATTATCACTGAAAAACAAAACTGGCCATCTCAAACCTGGCGAACTCTGGCATTTGGCTGGGCTAAACCGTATTATTGAAAAAAAAAGATGGTCAGCCATCTTTTTCAATAATACGGTTCAGGCCAGCTGTTGTGCCACCGCCAAAATAGATTGTCGGCGATCTATTTTGCCGGCAATGTTCAATTATGCCCCTCTTTGTATCTCTTAAAGCACTAGAATCAGTACAATGCAGATACTCTGATAATGTCAGCATGGATACACACTGTATCTCCCAATGAAGGTGAGAATGGTGCTGTATGGAGAGATGAGACAGAGCATGATCATGTACAGAGAACAATGTGGAGAATACTTTAAGAAAGAGAAAGGTGAGTAGGTGGACATGCCGTCACAGTATGCATGTAGTGTATATGCAAAGGTTATATTCTATGATAGTAGGCATACACAAGACAGTGTCAAAGTGTGTGGAAACCTCCTTCAGGTGGTGACCTGCACAGGTGCTGTCTTCCTTATACCTTCTCTGGTTTCTGTGAAGTAGCTGTGTGCTCTAGCTGAATGAGAATGAAAGACTTAGGGAAAACAGTAGTGTGCTATATCAATTGCATGTAGACATCCTGAGTTGGTATCAGTAACAATGCACAATGGCCACTATGCACATATGCGTGGATGCATCAATGGTGCATTCACCTTTACTATCTACACTTTTGAAGATGGTGCCTTGAGGTTCCTTTTCCAAACGAGTAGCTGCTTGGTGAACATTGTTGAGATGAACAATCAGATGATGGCAAACTGTGAGGGACCTCAGGAGAAGACAGATACTGTAATGGAGAGTTTCACAAGAGCCACTGGGCAAGAGTCTCAAATTTGAATTGTCAAAACAGTGAGGTGTAGTTATTTGTTCCTAAACTAAGGGCTTTACATGTTCTTTGGCATCTTTAAAACAGAGAAGGTCAATGTCAGCAGCGATTGTGTTGGGATTTGTCAAATTCTCCCTCTTCATTGGACACTCTAGAACTTCTCATATAAAATATATACTCAACTGATAAATTATCAGCTTGAGGATATTTAAGAACCTCCTTCAAATAATTTTTTTTAAAGTTCAGGAGGAGCCAAATAGTGAGTCACTAGAAAATTTATCATTCTGAGATTCCTACTCCTAAAACAGTTTTCCATTAGTTCCAACTGTGAGAGCAATAAACTGCTGTCTTTAACAGCTGAAACAGCTGCAGACTACAAATTAATCTCATAATTTTTCTAAATCCAAAAGTCTAACTTCATGCTCAGCGAGGTTGATGATTCCTTCTTGTGTAAATTTACATAATGCAGGAATGGTCCTTTGAATACAGTGTTCAGTTATAGTGACTACTTGCTAAATATCTTGCAAGGAAAACAATTTATCTTTAATAGTCACTTCTTCTGTTGCCAAACCTGAAATCATCTGGACTGCATTGGGCATAAAGGCCCGACTATGGGCCTTAGCACTAGCTGAAAGACCAGAGACTCCACTCATTGTGATATGTAAATCGATAGAGGAAATTTTTGCTCCTTTATTGGGACTATTGCCTCTACTGGTGCTATTTAACATATTTATAAATTATCTGGATATGGGAATGACTAGTGAGGTGATTAAATTTACAGATGACACAAAACTATTCAAAGTTGTTAAAACGCATGCAAACTGTGAAAAATTGCAGGAAGATCTTTGGAAATTGGGCATAGCAGATGAAACTTAATGTGGACATAGGCAAAGTGATGCACATTGGGAAGAATAATCCAAATCATAGTTACCTTAGGAGTCAGCGCCCAAAAAAAAGATCTACATGTCATTATGGACAACACGCTGAAATCTTTTGCTCAGTGTGCGGCAGCAGCCAAAAAAGCAAACAAGGTGCTATGAATTATTAGGAAAGAGATGGAAAATAATGTCTCTGAATCGATCCATGATGTGACCTTACCTTTAGTATTGTGTGCAGTCTGGTTGCTGTATCTCAATAAATATATGGTGGAATTAGAAAAGGTTCAAAAAAGGGAAATGAAAATGGTTAAGAGGATGGAACTCCTCTCACATAAGAAAAGGCTTAAGAGATAACCAATGCAGAAAACTACTGCGGGCTACAGCACACCCTTAATGAACAGTTTACCTACTCACTATTGGCCACTGTGTGCTAAAAGAGCTTCTGTGCTCCCACAGTAGGCATCAGTGCAGTGCATATTAAAATGCATGCTAGGTAGCTGATGAAGCTACCCCACACCATGCAGAGCTGTATGCTAATGTCTACTGTGTGGGCTCAATGCCTACCTCCAGGTCTGAGGCTGGCATAGAGCCCTCATAGCATTAACCCCATCTCCTTCCCCTCTGCCCCACTCTGGTGCCCTCCCATGTCCCCCAAATCAGTGAACCCCATTCCCCTCCCTCCCCCCGGCATGACCAGTCTCTTCCCACTCACCCAAACTGTTTACCTGGTGTCTAGTGGCCTCCACTCCTCCAATCTTCACCCAGGCCCACATCCTCTGACTCGGTACCTCTTGAGGGGGCAAAAGCGATATCCACTAGCTCTTGTCTCAAGTGCTTTTATTTTCAAAGTGGTAGGGCTCTGCTTCACCTGGTACATTCTGGGATGCACGGGGGGGGGGGGGCAGGTCTGCCATATAGGGGAATTTATCTCTTATATGGTGGGCCTGGCCCCGAGCGATTTATCTCAGCTGGGGCGTGATGGCACCTGAGGGAAGAGCCAGTGGGCTGATTATGTCAGGGGTGGGTGCTATGGGAATTTTTTTTTATCTTGAGAGGGAATGGGTTGGGTGATTTTGGATTGCCACTAGGAGCCGTTCAGTGGGTTGAAATGGGACAGGCAAAACACTGCGGCATGCTTATAATAATAATAATAAGGAAAAGAAGATGAAGAACAATCCTGTGGGAAAAACAAGGGCTGATCTCTAAAAATTACATATCATGCTGAAATACAAAATCCTGAGTGGTGTGGAGTGGGTGGAGGTGAATCGATTTTTCACTATTCAAAAAGTGCAACGAATAGGGGACACTCAATGAAATCGCATAGAAATACTTTTAAAATAAATAGGAGGAAATATTTTTCACTCAAAGAATAGTTAAGCTCTGGAATTCATTGCCGGAGGATGTGGTAATGGTGGTTAGAATATATGGGTTTTAAAAGGTTTTGGACAAGTTTCTGGAGGAAAAGTCTACAGCCCGTTATTGAGATGGCTATGGGGGAAGCCACTGCTTGCCCTGGGATTGGTAGCATGGAATGTTGCAAATATTTGGACCTGGATTGGCCACTGTTGGAAGCAACATACTGGGCTGGATGAACCATTGGTCTGACCCAGTATGGCTATTCTTATTGTAACCCTATGGGTTAAATGTTAAAAGATTACCTGGCTCATTCTGGATCTGGTGTGGAGACAGTGAGCAGTGCAGTGAAACTGAGTGGTCTGTGTGCATGCGCTGAGTATTCCGCATGCTGATGGAACTCTCAGGAGAGTGACAAAGAGCTCAGGCTGGCAGTTGGGAGAGAGCTCTATTGGTGAGAACATGTTACTTGGAAAAGACTGGAAGAAAGTTGATGCTGGAGATTATCACCTGAAAGGAAAACATGCCCAGTGTTCAAGAGAGCCAGAGAGAGAAAACAAAGAGCAGCTAAGTGACTGAAACTATTTTTAAAAAAGTGCACATAAGAGAAAATAGTAAAGGAAACCTGAACAATAAGTGAGAGATAACTAAAAGAAGAAGAAAAAAAGAGTAGAGGAAAACTTACATGTTGAGATCCTTGAAGGTCTCTGGAAATCTGAAAGACAGGAGAAAAGAAAGTTTAAAGAATCTAGTGTTTTGTAAAATTGAATGTGCTTAAATGATTTATGTACCTAATATTTATACTTATCTGAAAGTGCTCCCAAATTTTCTAAACTGATTTGTGTTGCAAACCTGTAATTGAAATACATATGTTAAATTTGCAAGTTGGTAAAATTTCATTAACATTTAAATATAATTCAAATAATAAAAAAATATTTTCTTTTTATTGTTAAACTCCCTGGTTGGTGTTGAGTCATTTTGGGGAAACACATTTTGGGGAAACACATGTTTGGTACCATCATTGTTATACCTTGCTCTGCCACCAGGGGGTTTACATTATGTTCTCATGAATAGTTATTGTAGGTTGAAGAAGCGGCATACAATGTACAGAAAAGAGTGAAACAGCATTAGAGAGAGGATTAAGGACTCACAACTACTGATGTTGTCACCAAAGGAAGCACATTTACATGTTGATGGTGGAGAAGTGGCCTAGTGGTTAGGATGGTGGACTTTGGTCCTGAGGAACTGAGTTTGATTCCCGGCACAGGCAGCTCCTTGTGACTCTGGGCAAGTCACTTAACCCTCCATTGCCTGCCGCATTGAGCCTGCCATGAGTGGGAAAGCGCGGGGTACAAATGTAACAAAAAAAAAAAAAAAATCCATTAGGCTGCATAAAGCAGGTACTGCCAAGTTCCTTTAAATGGATCTCTGACCTTAGCTTTTCTTCCACATAATAGTTGGTCATAACTTCCTGTGCCTATTCCCTTGGGCTCAAAGGGGCTCCAAAGAGGCATGGTCTGCCCCTTTGTGCACATGCCCACAGGTTCCTTCATTGCAAGGACTCAGCTTTGAAAAGCATCAAGCCCCATATTATGTCACCGTAGGAGTGTCCGTGGTGGTGCCAGTCCTGCTAGAAGAACCAGTACCACTCACACCTCAGCTTGTTGGCAAATTTTGATGTTCTGCGGCAGGGATTAAGCTTTGAAGAGCATAAAGTCCCAGATGATATCACTGCACAGGTGTTTGTGGTGGTGCCTGTCTCACTAGATGAACTGGGACCACTCACACTTCAACTTGCTGGTAAGTTCCCAACATTTTTCTTATTTTTGGAAAGCTTTCCATCTATTCTCTGTCATAGAATGATAGACATTCAGATCCCTGTCCTTTATTTCTCAAAATATGGCAAAGAATATATAAGTCCTTATTTAGTTTTGTGATATGAAAGGCTTTTCCCATCCATCTGAAATTTATAGCATAAAGAAAGGACTATTTATAGAATATATTTTTAGCCTTAAGTATACATGTCAATTGTTGAAAGATTTTCTCTGTGCTAAAGAACAGCCTTGGAAAATTTAGATTTGAGGCCTTAAAGCTTATTCAAATGCAATTTCTTATCAGAAAAGTGTAAAAGCAAACAATAATAGCACAGGGCATATTGGACTTAATGCCTTTATTATTCTCTGTTCTGTGTGCTCTGTCAGTCTTGACCTCTTGGTTGCCAATTTCAGTAACCACATATTAAATAACATCTCTGACAGTCTATGAAGTGTTTTCATTATTATCTTGTTCTTGAGCCTCAGAATTCTCAGGTTACATCTATTTTTTTTTAAATTCTCAAGACTACCCAAACATTCCTTTATATCAGTGTTCAAGCATTTTAGTCTCTGGCTAATTTTTAAATTAGGTGAGTTGTTTCAGAAGAATGACATATTCTGTCCTTGGACTTTGTGAAAATTTGTCAAGCTTTATTTATAAAAATTAAATACAAATAATAAATGGACAAGAAGATGGCCCCCAAATTACAAAACATTAAGCACTAGGAATGTGCATTCTTTTGTGCACATTTTGTTCATTGGATGCCTTATGAATTTAATGCATGTAAGATTATTTATGGATTAACCTAAGAAACAAACTTGAAGGACATCATATTATAAGCCAGAAGCACAGAAAAGCAATTTAAAGGCAATAACTTTTTTTGCCTAGCTAAGGGGAGGGGGGTAAACTCAGAAGTAAATCATAAAATATGTAAACCCTGATGGTTGTAACACAGAAAAGCAACATATCAAATGCATGACCCATATCCATACCCATAATGCTTGCCCCTGGGTCTCAGGGGATGGAAGAGACCCACAGACATAGGAGCCGGCTCTGTGGGTGCTTGAGCACCCACAATATTGAGAAGATTCCTTGTATGTGTCCAGGGAGGGGTTATTTCCATTATGCTTAGCACCCCCAATAGTTTTGAAAAGTTGGCTCCTATGCCCGCAGATGAATGATTTTTGGGAGTACTAGGAAATACCCCCCAAGCTTTTCACAAAGGGGACACCAGTGCAGAGGAAGGAATGGAATGGTTACCTACAACATGGCAAGCTCCTGAGCAGGAGGAAGGTTCTTTTGTGGAAATGGACTTGACCTAAACAAGATATGTATCTTGACTGATACAGAGCAGAGAACTGTTATTTTCCTTTAGATCTGCTGAAAAGGTTGTTTGTTTAATAAACACTATTACTGTGTACCTAGGAGGGAGGAGCAGTGTCCATAAGAACATAAGAACACAAGCATTGCTATACTGGGACAGATCAAAGGTCCATCAAGCCCAGCCAGTGGCGTACCTAGGGTAGTTGACACCCAGGGCTGGTAATTTTTTAACACCCCCCTCCAAAACCCAGTACTAGGCATACCGAGAATACAAAACACTCAGGACCTATAGAGCAAATTCTACCATAACATAAGCAGTAATTTCTACAAGTCACACAAAGAAAAGGAAAGCATCTTAAACACTACAGTGAGCACTAGAACATCAATTCACCTATTGTAAAACAAAACCAGACAGAATAGTACAGTTCGTTGATCCTGCACAGTCAATGCCAACTGAAAGCCATGTCTTTTTCACAAACACAGATACACCCTAATCTACTATAGAATAAGTAATCATAAACTTTCTATTTAGACAAAAATTAAACTGAACCCCCAAGATGCCAGACTCTGCATACAAGAAACAGAAAATGTCCCCTAGTACTGTGCAAAATATAAAGACAGCAGATGTAAATTTGAAAAAAACTAACCAATACCAATCACCACTTTACAAATTAGCAAATAGAAATAAAACAAATATAGAAAATAAAATAATACCATTTTACTGGACTAATACATTTAGCTTTCAGAGGTCAAAACCTCCTTCCTCAGGTCAGTACAGTATAGTGTTCTTACAGTATCCTATCCTGACCTGAGGAAGGGGGTTTTGTTCTCCGAAAGTTAGTCAAAATGTATTAAAATTAGTCCAATAAAAAGATTACCTTATTTACTTGTTCTATTTATAAACATTTATTAACACATCTACAATACTACTTTATCCTAAAGCAAAAAAATAAAAATATATATTTTATTTACAGTTAGTTGTCTCTAGTTTCTGCTTTCCTCATCTTCTTTTCACAGTCTTCCTTCCATCCAGTATCTGACTTTGCTCTCTCTCTCTGCCATCCAGTGTCTGCCCTTTCTGCAGTCCTCTCCATCCAATGTATGCCCTCTCTCTCTCCCTTCCATCCAAATCTGCCCTCTATCTCTGGGCCGACCTTGACTCACTGCCACTCTTAACCGAGATGCAGGGCATCCAAGGCAGAGGGCCCCAAGTGATGCTCGCTCCACGGCCCGATCCCCCGTCCGAGGGGGATGCAGCCAGCAACTAACCGCCCTCGCCCTGCACACTGCGTAGTTGCATTACAACCATGCTGCGCCGCACAGCGCTGGGACAGAACGCCCCCTCCTAGTAACACACGCTTTTTTCTCTCCCTTTCGCCCCTTTTTTTTCCTTTTTTTGAAACTCTATGAACATATCCTGCTGTGCTGTACTCAGGGTCCTTGCTATAGCGAACTTGGGATCGCCTGCTGTAGCAAACATGGGATCACACTATACTTTTCATCACCCACGAGTCCCGAATCCGGCCCTGATGAGGTGAGTACGGTTAGCACTGCTCCTCCCGTGCCTGCTGGCTCAAAAAGGACTCTCTGACTCTTTACCTGTGTCCTTTTTGTCCATTACCCCCCCATCCCTCCCTTCCCTTTTCTTCCTTAACCCCTTCCTTACTTCCTCCCCTGTAACTACTCTTTATCCCTATTCTTTTCTAACCCCTCCTCCCCTCCCCCTTCCCCCTCATCTTCGCTGGCCTTCGGCCCATTTGTGGGCGGCCTCCCCCTACTGGGGTCTGCCTCTTTCTTTTCATTTATTTGCTTTTATATCCTGCATTATCCAAAACATTTGGTTTATTTAAGCTTGCAGAGAAAACAGTAACAACGTGCATAGTTTACATTAAAACAATAGGCAAACAGTTAACAAAACAGTAAACAGTAACGTGTATATCTTATGTTGTAGCAGTATGCTTACATTTAGTGTTAAACAATAATAACCAGCAATAACTCCTGTACTAGGGGTGTGAACTTCATGTACCATAATTGTCCAGCTGGTATGTTTGTAGTTTAAGTTCCTGTAACACCTCTATTTGTGTTTTGAGAGATCCTCTATTTTTTTTTACATGGGTTTATATTATATTACAGTGATCCTGATTTTAGACACCTCGTTTCATGTATATTGAACCCTGACTTGTTTCTTGGGCAAAACGTGGACCACATCAGGTTTGTTTGTAATAAAGTTACTGTGTGGACTGCACTGCTGCATGTGCTTGTTTTTTTCAGTTGCCACTGCTACGGATCTGAAGTGCCTTTGAAGTACTACATGTGCCTAAATCAAGAAATGTGCAGAATCTGTGTGCATAACTGTGTGATCCCTGATGCTCTGCCCAAACTCCAACTAAGAGAACGCCCCCCTGTAAACTACTCGCAATGTTCTTGTCATAGTAACATTTTTAAATATATTACAGTGACATGATCAAAACTAGGAATAAATGCTAAACAGTTTGATTTATTAAAAGTGTGTTTGACCTTATCCTAAATAAAGAAAAGATTAAAATGCTGCACTGAAGGATTAGATGTACAATAAATTCATGGTTTGACGACAACTGTTACTGCTGTGAAGAGAACCCTCAAAGCTGTTGGGAGAGTGAATGCCTATTCATCCTTCTAAAGCAACACCCAAACTGTAAGGACTAGATATTGGAAAGTCAGTTTAGAAAAGAACCTTGGAGAGAAGAAACATATAACTTCATAGGTGTGTAGTATAAGAGGCTTGTTGAGGCTATATCTTCCCAAACTTAAGACGGGCAGACAGCTACAGGAGCTGGATTTAACACTGAGTTGCAACCAGAACAGTGACCCCTAGAGTTTGGAGGTCATAGTAAGTGGCATGCCTTGCCTTGGTCCCCACATTTATCTTGATGTTTTTTGTTTTTTTAATCAGGTTATATCAATTTGTATGTTTTAGAGTTACTGTCTTCTAATACAGCGATTTATTTATCTATTATTTATTATATATCAGGGAGTTTACATATCTGTGTTATGTTTTAATAATGATTAATATATTATGATTTTATAAATACCAGAAGAAGGGTAGCAAAACTCCACAAAAATGCAACAGCAACAAAAGAAGGGTGGAGAAAAATCAAGTGAAGGTGGTGAGCAATCCCAAACTTCCTTTATTTAAAATGACCCATTCTAAATAAAGGCTGTTTGAAATTACACATCACCTTTATGTGATTTATCTCCACCCTTTTTTTGGTTAATATGATTTTATGGCATTTATTTGTGATTATATATTTTTATGGTTTAATATGAGTTGGTGTTATTTACTTGATTTTGTTTATTTTAAGAGTGATGTTTTGCCCCTGAAGCAGCCTTGCTGGATGAAACATGGCCATGTGAGGCATGATTTTAAATTAGATTCTCCATTAAAATATCTTTTATCCTCCATCAACCATGTATATTTGCATTTGATTTTCCAGGTATCAATATAGACAATCCATAACATTTATTACAATGATTCCTGGGTGAAATGTGGACTGTACAAACAGAAAACAGGGCTAATGTGAAGTGCCTGATGGAACAGACCTTGAGTAGAAGGACCCACTACTAACTGTGCTACAGAACCAGACCAGATGTAGAACCGTATGTTAGAAAATCACATTTTCGGTACTATTTAAGCCACATTGAGTCTGCAAAAATGTGGGAAAATGTGTGAGACAAATGTAACAAATAAATAAAATCAACAAACTGAGGTACAGAATTTATCCATCTTTCACAGACTATAACTGAGACTGATTCTTTACCACTGGGAGCTGTACATTTGGGAAAACTGGGATAGGTGGGGGGGTGGGGGGTGGAGAACAATCCTGTAGATTCTATGGTGGCATTGATCAGGTAGTATAGGCTGCCAGATGGCCAAAGAACCAATACTATATCAAATAGTTCTCTGTCTCTCATAAAAGGCACTGCTTGACCCCCAACAAGCAACAGATTTAAAAGCAGCTATAATAGAGTGGTTTGGGTTGACGTTGACTAAAGACTGTATTAGAAGCTTTATGGGCTGCTAAATTGGGACCCAAAGAGAGACCAAGGGCACTGTCCCAACAATCACAAGACATAATTTAAAAAAAGGTTGGACCCTTCATGAGAAAGAGGTTCACCATGTCATCATTTTCCTGCTTTTTGTCCCTGGACAGTATTAATGATACAAAACCACCATCCAGTGGTGTCTTTTCACTGGAAAGGGAAGGGGAATGGGACTTGATATACCACCTTTCTGTGTTTTTTGTAGCTACATTCAAAGTGGTTTACATAGTAAATACAGGTACTTATTTTTATCTGGGGCAATGGAGGTTTAAGTGACTTGCCCAGAGTCACAAGGAGAAGCACTGGGAGTTGAACTTAGTTCTGCAGGATCAAAGTCTGCTCACTAACCACTAGGCTACTCCTCCACTGCTACAGAAAGACTTGCCTGCTTATAATCGAACGAGAAAAATGCCCAAGTTCCGACCTAAATCGGGAGATGGACGTTTATCTCACAAAAACGAATAACGCGGTATAATTGAAAGCCGAACTTGGACGTTTTCAACTGCACTCCATCGCGGAAGTGTACAAAGTTGATGGAGGCATGTCAGAGGCGTGGTGAAGGCGGGACTGGGGCATGGTTATCACCCGAACAGAGATGGGCTCCTTTCACCGATAATGGAAAAAAAGTATGCGTTTGTAGCTAGAATTTAGGGCACTTTTCCTGGACCCTGTTTTTTCACGAATAAGGCCCCAAAAAGTGCCCTAAATGAGCAGATTACCCCCAGAGGGAATCGGGGATGACCTCCCCTGACTCCCCCAGTGGTCACTAACCCCCTCCCACCACAAAAAAATGATGTTTCATAACTTTTTATTTTCACCCTCAAATGTCATACCCACCTCCCTGGCAGCAGTATGCAGGTCCCTGGAGCAGTTGTTAGGGGGTGCAGTGGACTTCAGGCAGGTAGACCCAGGCCCATCCCCCCTACCTGTTACAATTGTGCTGCTTAATGCTTATTAGTCGTCCAACCCCCCCCCCCCCAAACCCACTGTACCCACATGTAGGTGCCCCCCTTCACCCCTTAGGGCTATAGTAATGGTGTAGACTTGTGGGCAGTGGGTTTTGAGTTGGATTTGGGGGGCTCAACACACAAGGGAAGGGTGCTATGCACCTGGGAGCTCTTTTACCTTTTTTTTTTTTTTGTAAAAGTGCCCCCTAGGGTGCCCGGTTGGTGTCCTGGCATGTGAGGGGGACCAGTGCACTACGAATCCTGGCCCCTCCCATGAACAAATGCCTTAGATTTATTCATTTTTGAGCTGGGCGCTTTCATTTTCCATTATCGCTGAAAAACAAAAACGCCCAGCTCACAAATTGTCGAATAAAACATGGACGTCTATTTTTTGCGAAAATACGGTTCGGTCCGCCCCTTCACGGACCCGTTCTCGGAGATTAACGCCCATGGAGATAGACGTTTTTGTTCGATTATGCCCCTCTCGGTGTATCAGTTTTGATTACAGATATCTCCTTTTCTGTTGCATTCCTGCTATTGCTGTTGCAGCTGCTTTGAGTCATATATAAGATCTTCAAACCAACACAAGTCTCCCTGGAAACCAAAATAAATTAATATTTTCACAAAGAATATTGCATGACACTATTTGAAATATGATCCACTGTCCTCTACTGATGGTTTCCAACAGTGAAGGGATTCTGAAAAACACAGATCCTCCACAGCACTAAGGTAACTTTTGAAGATTCCTCCTCCAGATCTTCTGCTGTTGCTGCAGTTGCTACTGGGGCTGAGTTTTCATCTCACAATTTAAGTTTAATAAACAAAAAGTTCTTAATGCACATTAGGAACTTTTTAGTGTGTGCAAATCAGATTTACATGCATTAATTCATAGGTTAATCTGTGTTAAATTGAATGCATGCACTACATTTTTAAAAGCATGATAACAAATTGAATATATGCTAACATCTATATTCCTAACATTTGGTGTAACAGCTGAGGTCTGGAATGAATTATATTACTTAAGTCTGCTTTATTTTCAGAGAAGTATTAAAAAATTTTTCTGGTGCTGGGTCTTATACCTATTGATGTTGCTAGTTACCCCTGCCTTTCATTCTACATTGGTCAATTAACAAGGATTAATAACCAGAAACATTTCCCTCAGCACTTTCCCAGGAACACTCCCCTTTAGGGATGGGCTTCACACTCTCCACTTCCCTCCCCCCAGTGACTCTAGGGAGGGATCTCTCATCAGTTTAGTAATCCCCAATATGTTGGGGGATTGTACATAGAAGGAACAAAAACAAATTTAAATCTTAGGTAGAGTTTGACATGACAGAATATTGTTGGTTTGTTTCAATCAAAAGTTACCTTTCTTAGAGGGTCTTTTACTAAGGCACGCTCGCGTTTTTTGGCACACGCTAACATTGTGGGTACGCTAAACGTTAGAGATGCCAATGCAGTCCTATGGGTGTCTCTAACACTTAGCGAGCGCCAAAAATGTGAGAGTGCCTTAGTAAAAGACGCCCTTATCTTTCTTCTTGCTGCATGTTACAAAGTAGAATGGCATGATTTGTTTGATCTACTTTTATAATATAGACATAAGAAAGAATATAAAATGAAAGAATCAAAATCTAACCTATGTAAAATAAGGACAAGTCAGCCAGAACATTTTCATTTTGTGATGTTTCCTGGGAATGTTTAAGAAGGAGATAGAGCAGCTTTTAAACTAGAAATGGGGGGAAGGCCGACAGTCGCTCAAAAGAGCATGGTTCGGGATAAGGTATCTTTCAAAGATATCACCATAACAGGGAAGATAGAGTATCCTGATAGTGAGGTTGCAAAAGAGATTGTAGTAGATCGGGTATCTTTAAATAACAATAAAAATCAGACAAAAGATTGCCAATTAATACTGTCAAGTACTAAGCATGATGTACTTAGGAACAACAAACATAGTTTGAAATGTCTATATGCGAATGCCAGGAGCCTAAGAAATAAGATGGGGGAGTTAGAATATATTGCACTAAATGAAAAATTAGATATAATAGGCATCTCTGAGACCTGGTGGAAGGAGGATAACCAGTGGGACACTGTCATACCGGGGTACAAATTATATCGTAGTGATAGGGTGAATCGGATTGGTGGAGGGGTAGCATTGTATATTAACGAGAGCCTTGAATCAAATAGATTGAAAATTCTGCAGGAAGCAAAACACTCCTTGGAATCACTGTGGATTGAAATTCCATGTGCAAAGGGGAAAAGGATAGTGATAGGAGTGTACTACCGTCCGCCTGGCCAGGACGAACAGACGGATGCGGAAATGTTAAAGGAAATCAGGGACGCAAACAAACTGGGCAACACAATAATAATGGGGGATTTCAATTACCCGCATATAGACTGGGGTAATGTAACATCTGTACACGCAAGGGACATAAGATTTCTTGATGAAATCAAGGACAGCTTCATGGAACAGCTAGTTCAGGAGCCGACAAGAGAAGGAAAAATACTAGACTTAGTCCTTAGTGGTGCTCATGATCTAGTGCAGGGGGTAACGATACGAGGGCCGCTTGATAACAGTGATCATAATATGATCGGTTTTGATATTGGCATTGAAGGAAGTGAAACTAGGAAATCAAGTACGCTAGCGTTTAACTATAGAAAAGGTGATTACGACAAAATGAGAAAAATGGTGAAAAAAAGACTGAAAGGAGCAGCTCGCAGAGTAAAAAACTTGCATCAGGCGTGGATGCTGTTTAAAAACGCCATCCTGGAGGTTCAGGACAAATATATTCCACGTATTAGAAAAAAGGGAAAAAAGACTAAACGTCAGCCGGCGTGGCTAAACAGTAAGATAAAGGAAATCATTAGAGCCAAAAAACAATCCTTCAGAAAGTGGAGAAGAGAACCAACTGAAAGTAACAGGATAGATCATAAGGAATGCCAAGCCAAATGCAAAGCGGAGATAAGGAGGGCAAAAAAGGACTTTGAGAAGAAATTAGCGTTGGAAGCAAAAATACATAGTAAAAACTTTTTTAGATACATTAAAAGCAGGAAACCGGCCAAAGAGTCGGTTGGGCCGCTGGACGAAAATGGTGTTAAAGGGGCGATCAAGGAGGACAAAGCCGTAGCGGAGAAATTAAACGAATTCTTTGCTTCGGTCTTCACCGAGGAGGATTTGGGGGGGACACCGGTGCCGGAACGAATATTTGAAGCGGGGGAATCGGAGAAACTAAACAAATTCTCTGTAACCTTGGAGGATGTAATGGGTCAGTTCAGCAAGCTGAAGAGTAGTAAATCACCGGGACCTGATGGTATTCATCCCAGAGTATTAATAGAACTAAAAAATGAACTTGCGGAGCTACTGTTAGAAATATGCAATCTGTCCCTAAAATCGAGTGTAATACCGGAAGACTGGAGGGTAGCCAATGTTACTCCGATTTTTAAGAAGGGTTCCAGAGGAGATCCGGGAAATTATAGACCGGTGAGTCTGACGTCGGTGCCGGGCAAGATGGTGGAGGCTATTATTAAGAATAAAATTGCAGAGCATATACAAAAACATGGACTGATGAGACAAAGTCAGCACGGATTTAGTGAAGGGAAGTCTTGCCTCACCAATCTAATGCATTTTTTTGAGGGGGTAAGCAAACATGTGGACAATGGGGAGCCGGTTGATATTGTATATCTGGATTTTCAGAAGGCGTTTGACAAAGTGCCGCACGAAAGACTCCTGAAGAAATTGCAGAGTCATGGAATCGGAGGTAGGGTATTATTATGGATTAAGAACTGGTTGAAAGATAGGAAGCAGAGAGTAGGATTGCGTGGCCAGTATTCTCAGTGGAGGAGGGTAGTTAGTGGGGTCCCGCAGGGGTCTGTGCTGGGTCCGTTGCTTTTTAATGTATTTATAAATGACCTAGAGATGGGAATAACTAGTGAGGTAATTAAATTCGCCGATGACACAAAATTATTCAGGGTCGTCAAGTCGCAGGAGGAATGTGAACGATTACAGGAGGACCTTGCGAGACTGGGAGAATGGGCGTGCAAGTGGCAGATGAAGTTCAATGTTGACAAGTGCAAAGTGATGCATGTGGGTAAGAGGAACCCGAATTATAGCTACGTCTTGCAAGGTTCCGCGTTAGGAGTTACGGATCAAGAAAGGGATCTGGGTGTCGTCGTCGATGATACGCTGAAACCTTCTGCTCAGTGTGCTGCTGCGGCTAGGAAAGCGAATAGAATGTTGGGTGTTATTAAGAAGGGTATGGAGTCCAGGTGTGCGGATGTTATAATGCCGTTGTATCGCTCCATGGTGCGACCGCACCTGGAGTATTGTGTTCAGTACTGGTCTCCGTATCTCAAAAAAGATATAGTAGAATTGGAAAAGGTACAGCGAAGGGCGACGAAAATGATAGTGGGGATGGGACGACTTTCCTATGAAGAGAGGCTGAGAAGGCTAGGGCTTTTCAGCTTGGAGAAGAGACGGCTGAGGGGAGATATGATAGAAGTGTATAAAATAATGAGTGGAATGGATCGGGTGGATGTGAAGCGACTGTTCACGCTATCCAAAAATACTAGGACTAGAGGGCATGAGTTGAAGCTACAGTGTGGTAAATTTAAAACGAATCGGAGAAAATTTTTCTTCACCCAACGTGTAATTAGACTCTGGAATTCATTGCCGGAGAACGTGGTACGGGCGGTTAGCTTGACGGAGTTTAAAAAGGGGTTAGATAGATTCCTAAAGGACAAGTCCATAGACCGCTATTAAATGGACTGGAAAAATTCCTCATTTTTAGGTACAACTTGTCTGGAATGTTTTTACGTTTGGGGAGCGTGCCAGGTGCCCTTGACCTGGATTGGCCACTGTCGGTGACAGGATGCTGGGCTAGATGGACCTTTGGTCTTTCCCAGTATGGCACTACTTATGTACTTATGTACTTATGTATTCATTTTCCTTTGGCTAAGTTTTCATCATGAAAGCAAAGTCATTGAGTGAACAGTCTATCGAAAGAGAGGACACTATAAGAGGACCTACTCTTTCTGAAAGAGCGTGCACTATGGGGTGAATTCTATATATGACACCAAATAAATTGGGTCTGAAAAAAGTGTTATCCTATATAATGTGTTTAAAATTAGGCATGGTTTATAGAATAGTACTTATGCCTGGTATTGCACTTAACTTTAGGCACAGCCATTTGCACCAAATGAATCATGATGCAAATCTTCATTTGTAAATTAGGCACCTAGCCCCATTACTCTATAACTACCTGCATAATTTTTAGGAATGCCCCCATTCTGGCCATGGCCCTCCCATCTCTGTGCCTCCTTTTTAAACTTCCTTGTAAAATTTAGGCATGGATTCCACACCTAAATTTATGCATCTAATTAGTGCCAATGATTGCTTGTTAACAAGCCAACTATCGATGCAATTAAATTCTGCATGCAACTTTTAGCAATATTTATAAAATTTGGGGATATATGCAAGGCAGCTTGCACATGAGCGATGGGTGTCCTCTTTGTTAATAGTGCACGATCGAAAGAGTGACCACTATTATTGGCAAACAATACAACACAAATTCTCATGTTTTTTTCTGCCTGCTTTTGTTTGATAATGTTATGCAATGACTTAGGATAAATGCTCATCCATAATGTGAAAGAAGAACTATGCAGCTGTGGTAATGGTCATTTTGGAGACACTCATGCCTGAGCTTCAGTAAATATTTACAGGTTTTTGAATTCATGGTGGGAATTAAAATGGCATGTGTACATGGGGGTGAATAACCAATTGTAAGCCAGACTATGGGTGAAGCAGACATTTTATTGATATATCTCTGGTGGCTCTGACTTGGTACCTGCTCTATGTTTTGTTTTTGTAATCATAATACTCTGTTTTTGTTTTTAATACCTCACATATCTCCTGGAAGGAATGAATACATTCTTTTATAGCTTTTGCTAACTCCCAGTGCCTCAGTTGTTCAAAATATTTAATCTCTGGAGTTGACACATGCTGTGAATGATTTAACTTCATAAGAGATTTAAATTCCAGAGCTATGGCCAGAACTGCACTTTGCCCATTCCTTGAGATACTTTAGAAATACAGAGCCAACTTCTGACCTTGAAGATAAGACTTATTATCAAAGATTAAGAAAAATCATATTAAAACACAGTCTTAAGGTAAATAGAAATAATGAAATAAAGTTTGATATGGAAGGCTATGAAAAATGGAATAGCTGAGTCATGAATAGAATGCTGATTCTTAAAACAAGCTATTATTCATGTTAATTTCCTTATATTTGTATGGAGGGAATCACTTCAAATAACTTTCATGTTTCTTCCTCTCTCTGTATAAAATCTTTGAGTACATTAAGATTTCACATTATTACGGTATGTTGTAAAATTCAGTCTAGCTCATTTCATTTTCAGTATCTTTGTGTTTGCACTGCTGTAGGTCTGACCTTTTTGGTTAGGTGCAAAATGTGTTCTATACTTCTTTAAACATTGTAGAATGGGTTTTTTGGATTTCAGCTCAATTTGTGCAGTTATTAAACTGGAAGCTTTCCAAGTACTCTGAAATTTAAAATAACACAATTTGGCACCTAGCGTGTATGATGGAATTACTTGGAAAGAAAATCAGTTTTTAAGGCCAGCTAACTTTTCAGATCTAAGATTGTGCAAGATAAGTTAATGTGAACCTCATTGTAAGTTAGTTTGTTCTTTTGAAAAGGTGGAAATTTGCATTGATGAAATGTTAAAATAAAAATAGTATGGGAATAATTCTGTAAGTGGATGCCTCCTTTTAAGAGTCCCGATACCCCTTGTTCAAGGCACTCAGATTCTGTTATAGATTACTAGTATAACTCAGCATAGGCATGTCTACATGTACATAAGAACATAAGAATATCCGTACTGGGTCAGACCAATAGTCCTTCTAGCCAAGTATCCTGTTTCCAGCAGTGGCCAATCCAGGCCACATGCACTTGGAAGAAATCCAAATAGTAGCAACATTCCATTCTACCAATCCCAGGGTAAGTAGTGGCTTCCCCATGTCTATCTCAATAACAGACTATGGACTCATCTCCAGGAACTTGCCCAAACCTTTTTTTAAACCCAGGTATGCTAATCACTGTTACCACATCCTCCGGCAATGAGTTCCAGAGCTTAACTATAAGTTGAGTGAAAAAAATATTTCCTTCTATTTGTTTTAAAAGTATTTTCATCTAATTTCATTCAGTGTCCCCCGGTCTTTGTACTTTTTGAAACAGTGAAAAATTGATTCACTTTTACCCATTCCACACCATTCAGGATTTTGTAGACCTCAATCATATCCCTCCTCAGCCATCTCTTTTCCAAGCTGAAGAGCCCTAACCTCTTTAGCATTTCCTTATATGAGAGGCATTCCATCCCCTTCATCATTTTAGTTGCTCTTCTTTGCACCTTTTCGTAATTCCACTATATCTTTTTTGAGATATGGTGACCAGAATTGAATAGCAAATCTCTTCAAAACTGCATAGAGCAATATTATAACAGAAACTAAATTACTTCAATTGCTCTAACTCGTTAGGAAAAAGATGAGAAGATGAACAACTATGTTTTCATTTTGTTACGTTTTATATATATAGCCTCATACGTCCAGGGTACCTTTATAGAAAATTAGGACACCACTGACTGACATTCATCATAGGCTACCACCACCTGCCAGAATTGAATGCAATACTCAAGGAGTGATACAGAGGCATTATTTATTTATTTATGCATTTTTACCCCACATTTTCCAATCAAGTTGTCAGTTCAATGTTCTTATTTTACCATCTTTTTCCTAGCATCCTGTTTGCTTTTTTGGCCACTACCACACACTGGACAAAATATTTCAGCATATTGTCTACAATGACACCTAGATCTTTTTCTTGAGTGCTGACTCCTAAGGTGGACCCTAGCATCCATTAACTATAATTCAGATTATTCTTCCCAACGTGCTTCACTTTGCATTTGTCCACAATAAATTTAATCTGCTATTTAGATGCCCAGTTTTCTAGTTTCCTAAGATCTTCTTGAAATTTTTCACAGTCCGCATGTGTTTTGACAACTTTGAATAGTTACTCCAGCCATAGACTTGGCATAATGGTGGTTGCATAAATGTGGCAAGGGTGCATGTTGAACTTATAGAGGGGCATAATTGAACAAAAACGTCTATCTCCATGGGCGTTTATCTCTGAGAACGGGTCCGTGAAGGGGCGGACCGAACCGTATTTTCGAAAAAAATAGACGTCCATGTTTTATTCGACAATTTGTGAGCTGGGCATTTTTGTTTTTCAGTGATATTGGAAAATGAAAGCGCCCAGCTCAAAAATGAATAAATCCAAGGCATTTGTTCATGGGAGGGGCCAGGAGTCGTAGTGCACTGGTCCCCCTCACATGCCAGGACACCAACCGGGCACCCTAGGGGGCACTTTTACAAAAAAAAAAAAAAAAAAGATAAAAGAGCTCCCAGGTGCATAGCACCCTTCCCTTGTGTGTTGAGCCCCCCAAATCCCCCTCAAAACCCACTGCCCACAAGTCTACACCATTACTATAGCCCTAAGGGGTGAAGGTGGGCACCTACATGTGGGTACAATGGGTTTGGGGGGCGGTTTGGAGGGTGGTTTGGAGGGCTCCCATTTACCAGCACAAGTGTAACAGGTGGGGGGGGATGGGCCTGGGTCCACCTGCCTGAAGTCCACTTCACCCCCTAATAACTGCTCCAGTGACCTGCATACTGCTGCCAGGGAGGTGGGTATGACATTTGAGGGTGAAAATAAAAAGTTGTGAAACGGCATATTTTGAGGGGCATAATGGAACAGAAACGCCTATCTCCATGGGCGTTTATCTCCGAGAACGGGTCCGTGAAGGGGCGGGGCGGATCGTATTTTTTAAAAGAAAAAGACGCCCATGTTTTATTCGTCAAGGTGTGAGCTGGGCGTTTTTGCTTTTCAGCGATAATGGAATATGAAATCGCCCAGCTCAAAAACGAATAAATCCAAGGCATTTGTTCGTGGGAGGGGCCAGGATTCATAGTGCACTGGTCCCCCTCACATGCCAGGACACCAACCGGGCACCCTAGGGGGCACTTTTACAAAAACCAAATAAAAGGTAAAAGAGCTCCCAGGTGCATAGCACCCTTCCCTTGGGTGTTGAGCCCCCCAAATCCCCCTCAAAACCCACTGCCCACAAGTCTACATCATTACTATAGCCCTAAGAGGTGAAGGGGGGCACCTACATGTGGGTACAGTGGGTTTGGGGGGGTTGGACGACTAGTAGCATTAAGCAGCACAATTGTAACAGGTAGGGGGGGGGATGGGCCTGGGTCCACCTGCCTGACGTCCACTGCACCCCCTAACAACTGCTCCAGGGACCTGCATACTGCTGCTTGGGAGGAGGGTATGACATTTGAGGGTGAAAGTAAAAAGTTGTGAAACATCATTTGTTGTGGTGGGAGGGGGTTAGTGACCACTGGGGGAGTCAGGGGAGGTCATCCCCGACTCCCTCTGGGGGTCATCTGGTCATTTAGGGCACTTTTGGGGGCCTTATTCGTCAAAAAACAGGGTCCAGGAAAAGTGTCCTAAATTCTAGCTCAAAACTGTTCCATTATCGGCGAAGGGCGCCCATCTCTGTTCGCCCGATAACCACGCCCCAGTTCCGCCTTCGACACGCCTTCGATACGCCCCCGTCAACTTTGTCCGCATCTGCGACGGAGTGCAGTTGAAAGCGTCCAAAGTTGGGCTTTCGATTATACCGCTTTATTTGTTTTTGTGAGAAGAACGCCCATCTCCCGATTTAGGTCGGAACTTGGGCGTTATTCTCGTTCGATTATAAGCTGGTTTGTGGTGGGAGGGGGGTTTGTGACCACTGGGGGAGTCAGGGGAGGTCATCCCCGATTCCCTCCAGTGGTCATCTGGTCATTTAGGGCACTTTTTGGGGCCTTATTCGTGGAAAAACAGGGTCCAGGAAAAGTGCCCTAAATTCTCGCTAAAAACACATATTTTTCTTCCATTATCGGCGAAAGGCGCCCATCTCTGATCGCCCGATAACCATGCCCCAGTTCCACCTTCACCACGCCTTCGACACGCCCCCATCAACTTTGTCCGCATCCGCGACGGAGTGCAGTTGAAAACGTCCAAATTCGGCTTTCGATTATACTGCTTTATTCGTTTTTGTGAGATAAACGTCTATCTCCCGATTTGGGTCGCAATATAGGCATTTTTCTTTTTCAATTATAAGCTGGATAGTATTCTGTAAGTTACATTTATAAGTAGAAGCCCTGCCCATGTCCCTCCCATGAGCTAACCATATAAACTCTCCCTTGCATTTACAACCCCTTGCATTGAAACAATTCAGAGAAAAGCAATTAAAATGGTATGCAGTTTGTGCAACAAGACCTATGTGGAGAGACTTGATGACCTGAAGGTGTGCACCCTGGAGGAAAGAAGAGACAGGGATGATATAATACAGACATTCAAATATTTGAAAGGCATTAATATACAAAAACAAAATGTTTGCAGAGAGGAAGACAGTAGAACTAGAGGACATGAACTTAGGCTGCAGCAGAAATGACGCAGGAATAATGTCAGGAAGTACTTTAGAGAAGGTGGAAGATGAATGGAATGCTCTACCGTGGGAGGTGGTAGAACAGTGTCTTTATTTTAGTCCTAGACATTTTAGTTTTCATTCTATGGGGCTCATTTTTGAAAGATAAAAATGTCTAAAAAGTAGCTTAAAGCAGTATTTGGACATTTTTCTGACCAAAAGGTCCAAATTAATAACGACTAAGCCACAAAAGTGCCTAAGTGACCAGATGACCACTACAGAAATAAACGAATGATCCCCCTAACTCCCCCAGTGGTCACTGACCCCTCCCACCCCCAAAGATGTAAAATCAACAGTACATATCAGCCTCTATGACAGCTTCAGGTGTTATTGCTAGTACTATTAGAACAGCAAGCAGGTCCCTACAGTTGCCTAGTGTACGGTGCAGTGCACTACGGAGAAGGGGACCCAAGCCAATAATCTACTCTGTTTCACTTGTGGTGGAATGAGTTAGCTTTCTAAACCCCACCAAAAATCTGCTATAGGTGACGTGGAGGGGCATAATCGAATGTTGCCGGTGAAATAGGTCGCTGGCGATCTATTTTGGCGGCGGTGCAACAGCTGGCCGGAACTGTATTTTCGAAAAAAAAAGATGGGCGGCCATCTTTTTTTCGATAATACGGTTTAGCCCAGCCAAATGCCAGTGTTTGCTGGGTTTGAGATCGCCGGTTTTGTTTTTCAGCGATAATGGAAAAAAATCCACAGACAGAATCCCCCTTGTAGTAACATACAATCCAGAGCTGGAAAAACTGAGGAAAATCATAAGAGATCTACAACCTATACTCCAGGAGGATGAATTACTGAAAGAGTTATTCCCATCCCCACCAGTACTGGCCTTCCGACAGCCACCCAACTTAAAACACAAGCTAATCAGAAGTAAACTTCCATCATAGACTGAAAAAGAACAGAAGGGCACACTTCGCTGTAATTTATCCAGTTGCAAACTATGCCAAAATATTTCACAGGACCCCAAAGTCATCCACAAAGGAAAGTTATTCAACATAAAGGGATCTTTCACTTGCTCATCTTCCAATGTGGTATATATCATTCAGTTTAAAAATTGTAACGAAGGATGCTATATTGGAGAAACAGGCCAGATGCTTAAGACAAGATTCAATTTACATAGACATCACATGAACAATACTGGTGCCAGTAGGGCTCCCACCCCTGTTGGTCAGCATTTTACAGGACCAGGACACTGTACCAGTGACTTCACAGTGAGAATCCTGAAAGGTAACTTTAAAACCATACAAGAACTTAAGACCTTTGAAGTCAGAATGATTGAATATTTTAACACCCAACAGAAAGGACTTAACAAGGATCTGGGGTTCCTAGCCCATTATAAACCATAAAGCTGTATGTCTCTGTTGATCACCCCACCCCTCACCTATCCACACCCATCCTGTTAGAATATCAATGATATGCTTTGATGTCCCCATGCATACCTCCTACCCACCCCTATCCTCCCACCCTGTCAGACTGTCATAGTAATGCTTGAATGTTTTCACTTATATACACTGTCAGCTAGCACATTTGCTTATTTCCGATCTGACGAAGAAGGGCAACCTTCGAAAGCTAATCAAGAAATGTATTAAGTTATGTCCAATAAAAAAGGTATCATCTTATTTTCTTTTCCATGTTTTATTTTGTTTGATTTCTATTGATAAAAATAAGCCTGATAAAGGGGCATAATCGAACAGTGCTGGCCTGAACCGTATTATTGAAAAAGATGGCCGGCCATCTTTCATTTCAATAATACGGTTGGGGCCAGCCAAATGTCAGAGATGGCCGGGTTTGAGATGGCCAGCATCGGTTTTCGCCAATAATGGAAACTAATGCCGATGATCTCAGACCCGGCCAGCATTTGTAGTGCACTGGTCCCCCTCACATGCCAGGACACCAACCAGGTACCCTAGGGGGCACTGCAGCGGGCTTCAAAAATAGCTCCCAGGTGCATAGTTCTCTTACCTTGGGTGCTGAGCCCCCCAAAACCCACAACTGTACACCACTACCATAGCCCTTAGGGATGAAGGGGGGCACCTACATGTGGGTACAGTGGGTTTTGGGGGGGTGGAGGGCTTTACATTTACCACCACAAGTGTAACAGGCACGGGGGGTGGACCTGGGTTCACCTGCCTGAAGTGCACTGCACCCACTAAAAGTGCTCCAGGGACCAGCATACTGCTGTCAGGGTGCTGGGTATGACATTTGAGCTGGCATAGAGGCTGGAAAAAAAATATATATTTTTTTGGGTGGGAGGGGGTTGGTGACCACTGGGGGAGTAAGGGGAGGTCATCCCCAATTCCCTCCAGTAGTCATTTGGTCAGTTGGGGTACCTTTTTGAAGCTCGGTCCTGAAAAAAAAGGGACCAAATGAAGCCGGCGAAATGCTCGTCAGGGCCGGCTTTCTTTTTTCATTATCGGATAAAGCCGGCCATCTCAAACCACGCCCCCATCCCGCCCCTGTCCCGCCTTCGCTACTATACCAAAATGCCCCCTTGAAGTTTGTCCGGCTCCATGACGGAAAGCAGTTGGCGCCGGCCAAAATCAGCTTTCAATTATACCGATTTGGCCGGGTTCAGGAGATCACCGGCCATCTCCCAATTTGTGTCGGAAGATGGCCGGCGATCACCTTCAAAAATAAGCTGGATATTTAGTCATAAGGGCTATTGTAGTAGTGTATAGTTGGGAACAGTAGGTTTTTGGTGGGTTTTGGAGGGCTCACTCTACAATATAAGGGAGCAACAGTGAGATGTATACGTGGGAGCTTTTATGTGAAGTCCACTGCAGTGCTTCCTAGGGTGCCCAACTGCTGTGCTGGGATGTTTGTGTGAACAGTCTACTCTGAATGCTGGCTCTTCCTACATCCCGATGGCTTGATTTTGTGCATTTTTCATTTGGACTTTTTCTTTTTTTATGGACCGAAAAGATAAACACACAGAACACAAAATTATCTAGCAAATGGTCATTTTTTGAAAAAGTAAAGATAGACATTTTGATGTTTCAAAAATTGCTATATTTGCTATTTGGTTTTGGACATTTTGAGCAAAATGTCTAAAGTCAGACTTAGACGTCTTATGAAAATGCCCCTCCACATGCACCACAATGCATGGAATTAAGAGGTCTAGGGGAAGTTATCAACATGGGCTACTAATAAGATGGGTTATTTTATCACAACTTGTGCTATTTTAACACAGGTCTCCTTTTTTGCAATGAGGTCTAGTTCTCACTAGAATAAATTCTAACAATTAATACCACTATGGCACTTTACTATTATCAACACAGTCCTTTAGATAAATCTATGGACTATGAATGTGTAGTAATAGATCACGTTCCCTTAGCTATACGTGGTGGAGATCGTAATAAAAAACTGTTGCAAAAGGAACAACGCTGGATATATAGATTAAAATCCCTAAATCCAACGGGGTTGAATAATAAAATCGAGTGGAAGGTTTTCTTATAATATCAACGAAAAGGACAAACAAATGAGGAAAGAGACAAAGGATTTCTCGAATATTCTGATAGGTTTAAGAAGGAAGGAACCATCAGGGCGTCTGACTTAATAAAATCAGGTGTCCGACGCCATTTTATGAGATATTCTCAAGTAAAGAAACAGAGAAGCTAAGCAGCGAAAAGATATAACTGTGAGTACATGGGATGTCATAGAGATATAATAAAAGGAAGTAAACACAGCTAAAAATTGATAAGAAATGTTTAATTGCAGGGCACAAGAACTGGCGTATAAAAGTTTAGCTCCAGATGAAGATGTTACGAAACAGAAGCGCACTGTAGAGCAAACCAGTGAGAAAGCCTGGAAGATAAGATAAGTGCTAAGTTAAAAAAGCAATAAGAACAAAAAGTGAAAAAGTAAAAAATGATTAATCTAGACTAATGAGGATTCCCGCTGTTAGAATAACGATACAGCGGAGAGGTGTAGTTTATGAAGCAAAGAATTAATAAACACACTGGAAATCTGAAGTCAAGATTATTAGATTTATCTAAAGGACTGTGTTGATAATAGTAAAGTGCCATAGTGATATTAATTGTTAGAATTTATTCTAGTGAGCACTATAGTTGAAGTGTAATTTACAATGAGGTCTAGTTGCAAATAACTCCCAAGTAACTGTAAAATATCCCATTTTAATGGTAACCCACATTGATAACTTCTGTCCTTAATTGAAGACTACTTTTTTTGCAGGACTAAATTAAGCTATCTAGCTATGCAGATATTGACCAAGGAGGTGGTTATTAAGTTGTGTTATAGCTAGTATGCAAACTATTTGCTACTTAACATGAATTAAACAGCAATAACAGGCATTATATTAATGTAACAAACATTAATAATAGTTACCATGGAATATAAAATAATGAGATGCAAAGCATGCACATTCATTAAGAGCATTTTTCTATTATGTAAATTGGCAGCTTGAACCCTACAAGTAGGAGCACAAGAGTACCTCTAAGGGTTCCCAGTGCCATTTTGTACCCAACTCTAGTAGGGATAGGAGAGATTGAGGTTCAGACTTGCTCCAAACCCCTAGCCATCAAGGATTTCATCAGATAGGTGAAGGGGGTGGGGTATATAGAAGGGTTCTTTGGGGTGTAATAGAGGGCTTCAAGAGAAAGGAGAGATTAAACTTTTATTGCTTATCTCCTTTAAAATGCAACCTGGGAGCAGTGGAAAAATAATGCAGTTTGTAAGATTGATTGTAAGCTGAGTTATTCATGTATCACAGGAGTCACTAACGTGGTACAGAAACACCACAGATTAGTGACTTAACACAGTGAACTAAGATGAGGTAAAAGCCCAACTTTTACCATACTTTAATAGCTACCCCCCCCCCAAAAAAAAAAAAAAATGTCAGCTCTTTATATAATGCTTGCCATTTCTCCCTTGCTCCACCCTAACTTTTCTACTATTCGGATAGCATCAAGATGGATAAAGGGATTTTTGCCAATATTATCCAATTGGGTGCCACTGAAAAATCTATTGACCATGAAGTCATATATTTAGCAATGCCACAAAACATAGAAGTCAAGTTGAATTGAGCTTGTTTTTGTTATTGCAAATCATATTCACAATAGCTCCTACAGCATCTCCCTGTTATATACACTAATGATTTGGCACAATCATTCCTGCTTGATTTATTCTATTAAAATGCTTAAACTATGCCACATTTTACTCAAAATATTTTAAATTTGAATGATAACTCAACATATGCTTTATTTTATCACAAAATATAAAGATTTGAAAACATTTCCTAATACTTGAGTATCAAAATAATCATTAGTGTGCAAGTTAAGTCTTGATTCACTAGCTTCTCTGACAAGAAGAAACAATCAGGTTCAGTTGAAGAACTGTTTACTTTTATTAAAATGTTTGATGATTTAGGGTTTTTTTTTTTTACTAAGGTGCGCTAGCGTTTTTAGCTCCTGCTAAAAATCAGCTGGTGCTAATTGCTGAGATGCCCATTATATTCCTATGGATATCTCAGCATTTAGTACAAGCTAAAAATGATTGCACCTCTTAGTAAAACACACTCTTAAATAGACTATATGGGGTAATTTTATATGTCAGGTACTCCTCAGAGTTATTCTGGCAGTGCTATAACACAGATGAGCCATACTGGGTGAGTTGCCCATCCCTCTCACCAAACTAGTATCAGCCTTCTGGTATTACGTGATTAGGAGCTGGGCTATAGATGGTTTCAGTGACACAGAGCTAAGGAAATAAGGGTGGTTGGAATTGATTGATGCATGAGACTGAATAGTGTACCAATCGAAACAGCATATTGAGGTCTCAGGGAGCTCAGGGGTTTTTGGCAGGCAGTTTTTGTGGGGGTACCCAGTCTGATGGAAGGTTTTGACTCACCCACTTGCCCTGAATGGGTGGATGGAAATAATAGGGGGAAAAAAAGAGTGTGTGTAGGGGGGGGGGGGGGGGGGGGCGGTTATGTCACAGTACAATTGGGTTTCTCATTCCCCTAAGATGGCTATTGGGTGTTGGAAAGTAACAAAATATATTTGAATGAGGGTGGGGGGGGGGAAGGGTGAGGGCCATGTGCAACACTATCATAGGACCTGGGGTAGGGGGGAATAGGCATGGTTTGGAATCACCACAGACCATGAAAGCTAGAAATGACTATTGGATGCTTGTTGCCAAGTGATTCTGGTTAGTTCATTGCCTACTAACTAAATCACTTAATAGCTGGAGAATGACATTGTTAAAACACAATGTTTGAGTTGTTATTTTAAATTGTTCAATAAAGCTGTGACAAGTTTTTGTCATAGGGAAGTAAATGTGACTTTATTTTGGGGTCTTAGGGAAGGGGAAGGGTGTGCAAATGCTTATGATAAGCCTATTTAACAGGCAGAAAAGGGCTCATAAAATGAGGTGTGACTGCATATGCACACAAATAGTGTGTATCTACTTTTATGTAACATGCATGTAGGTGTTCCAATGGGCACACTCTGGATATAACCATTGACTTTAATATACATGACTTTAATATACATATCCAGTGTTGCTCTTTGAAGTTTAAAAAATACTCATAATCACCACTCCCACCCACTGATACAGTGTCTTAAGATTTACTACCGTAAAACCTCATCTCAGTGCTGTTTAATCAACCAATGTTGCACTACAGGATTTAATATATGGGATTTATGTTTATTTAATCTTAGCTTCACAGGTCAAGAGAAACATCTCAAATAGATCAAGTCACATGGGCGTACTGTCACATAAATCACCTTGCTTGAGCTACAAGTAGTGGTGCAAATTGATTGAACTACACATAGAATTCTCAGATTTATCGTTGTAGCTCCTTTTATGGTGGATGAACACCATTGACAACTTCCACATTTATAATGACCCTGTTAGTTTTATCTTCAGTTTGGTCTAAGCATTTGCATGTTGAATATTCTCCTTCTTATAGTTGTCCCCCATGGAAGGCAATTATATGAGGTTTCAAAAAACAATAATAAAACATCAACACGTACCAGTGTTTATAAATCAAATGTGTAATCTGAGGGGAAAGTGTAGAATATGGAAGAACTAGTGTTGATCTCTCCTCTGTAAATTTAAATTGTAACAATAGATCACGTTGAGCAAATCTTGATCACAGATAAGCTTTTTGCACCACCTATGTTGGATACCCACATATTCAAAAATGCCCCTGAAGGATTCTAGATTGCTTCTTCAACTCGAACAATGAAGAGCATAGCTGCTAACGTCAGAGGAATTGATTAATGGGTAAACTTGCCTTCAATCTATAAGAGTGAAAAATATGAAAAAGTAAATAATGATTATTTTCTACATTCTTTTGAAACAGGGTCACCTCAAATACCCAGAAAATCAATTTTCCAAAGATGGTAGTTCACTGTAAACCAAAATTGTGGATCCAAAGAGTTAATCCATTGAACAAACAAGCCAAGTTCTTACTTAGAGTATCAGTCCAAATGAAGAAAAGGTCATTCAAGAATAGTTTCCATAATAAAACTGATTAAAACAATTCAGTCAAATAAAGCATTTCTTCTTCAAACTGTACCATAAAAGAGTGTAAATGTGTGCAGTGCTTTTTTTTTTTTTTTAAATAGGAAAAAAGGTGACAGAATTCATGCAGAGCCAACCTCAGGGGTAGGATAACCATGGCTTTTTTCCAGCTGGTGTGGTGTATGCGGCCATGTGATTCAGAATAGCTCTAGTTCGAAGGTGGCTGCTTTTTTAATCGGAGGGGTATAGGTTTGAGGCTGGCTAGTGCAGCAATGGTAGGGGGAGGAGGAATCAAGCTGGAAGATTTTTGAGTGAGAAATGTAATGGGTGGACGGGATATTTTTGGAAGACAGGAAAAAAAGGTGCTAGTACTCTGTACCTCTGCCTACTAGCTAAAAAAAAGCACTGGGCATTTGTGTCCTATTGGAGATGAACCTGGGTTCCATAATCCGATTTTATAAGGGCATGAAGGCATCTATTTAGCCTTCATAAAGTAGGCACCTTTTTGGATTTCTCACCTAGGCATTCTGTTATAAAATTACAATCCCCATCCCTATACAAGCATTACCCTGCTTTCCAAAGTGAAAGAAATAAATATCATCTTTCAGTTTTAAATGCTATCTTATTTTCTTTTCAATAAATTTGTTGTGTTTAGAGATATGAGAAATTCTTTAAAATTGTCTCTTCAAAATAGGTTGATAAACCTTTTCTAAAGAAATTTCATGCAAAATTCTGCTTTGGATCTTGAACAATCTCAATTAATTTTATCTATTTGGAAAATCTGTTTTGGGTTCTTTGGGGAAAAATGTGATTTGCTCTTGTGTTTTCTCAGAACCTTTGGAAACAGTATCAACAAATATCCCAAGAGTCTGCTCAAAAAGGTTGTTGGGGATTGTAACTGCCACACAGTGCAGATTACATTCCTCCTGTTTGTGTCACTGCATTACTTTCCCCATGATTTCCTAAAAGTGAAAAGGTCATTACGTAGCTGGAGTGCTCTATGCCTGAATACTGGAACATATTTTGATTCTACCACCTCTTTTGGGAGGACATTCCAGGCATCTATTATTCTTTCTGTTGAATTTTTTTCCTGACTTTGCTTTTAACTCCACCTCCTTGTAGCTTCATATCATGTCCTCTAGTTCTAGAGCTTCCCCTCATTTTGAAAAGGCTAAGTTGTTCAGTAATTCTTTTCATATATTTAAAATATTCTATCATATTCTTTCTGTCCTACCTCTCCTGTAGTGTATAGATATTTAGGTCTCCAGACTCTTTTAATATGTCACTTTCTTCTGTACCAACTTCAATCTCCTTATGTCCTTAGTGAAATATGGCTTCTAAATCTGAACACTATAGTCCAAGTGAGGTCTCACCAATGTCCTGCGCAGGAACAATATGACCTCCTTATTTTTGCTTGTTTTGACCCTTGCTTTGGTTAGCATCTTTCCAGCATTGGCTACTAACTTGTCACATTGGATTACTGCCTTGAGCTCTTCAGACAATATCATTTCAATTCATTTATTAGTTCTTATACTCCACATTGTCCAAACAAAGTTCAGGTCAATGTGGCTTACAGTGAACAGGTAAGATTACATAAAACAAGAGATACAAATGTGGCCAAGGTATATAACAATGTAACTAGGGTAGATACATGGAGTGAATGGATTATGTAAAACAATAGATAACCAACCCAGCTAGAATTGATACATAGAGAGGGACATTTTTGAAAGAAACATCTAAGTCGGAATTTGGCGTTTTACAAAGACGTCCAAATTCGGAGGCCAGGACATCAAACGGACACCCTAGGGGGCACTGCAGTGGACCTCATAAAATGCTCCAAGGTACATACAGTGGGGGAAATAAGTATTTGATCCCTTGCTGATTTTGTAAGTTTGCCCACTGACAAAGACATGAGCAGCCCATAATTGAAGGGTAGGTTATTGGTAACAGTGAGAGATAGCACATCACAAATTAAATCCGGAAAATCACATTGTGGAAAGTATATGAATTTATTTGCATTCTGCAGAGGGAAATAAGTATTTGATCCCTCTGGCAAACAAGACCTAATACTTGGTGGCAAAACCCTTGTTGGCAAGCACAGCGGTCAGACGTCTTCTGTAGTTGATGATGAGGTTTGCACACATGTCAGGAGGAATTTTGGTCCACTCCTCTTTGCAGATCATCTCTAAATCATTAAGAGTTCTGGGCTGTCGCTTGGCAACTCGCAGCTTCAGCTCCCTCCATAAGTTTTCAATGGGATTAAGGTCTGGTGACTGGCTAGGCCACTCCATGACCCTAATGTGCTTCTTCCTGAGCCACTCCTTTGTTGCCTTGGCTGTATGTTTTGGGTCATTGTCGTGCTGGAAGACCCAGCCACGACCCATTTTTAAGGCCCTGGCAGAGGGAAGGAGGTTGTCACTCAGAATTGTACGGTACATGGCCCCATCCATTCTCCCATTGATGCGGTGAAGTAGTCCTGTGCCCTTAGCAGAGAAACACCCCCAAAACATAACATTTCCACCTCCATGCTTGACAGTGGGGACGGTGTTCTTTGGGTCATAGGCAGCATTTCTCTTCCTCCAAACACGGCGAGTTGAGTTCATGCCAAAGAGCTCAATTTTTGTCTCATCTGACCACAGCACCTTCTCCCAATCACTCTCGGCATCATCCAGGTGTTCACTGGCAAACTTCAGACGGGCCGTCACATGTGCCTTCCGGAGCAGGGGGACCTTGCGGGCACTGCAGGATTGCAATCCGTTATGTCGTAATGTGTTACCAATGGTTTTCATGGTGACAGTGGTCCCAGCTGCCTTGAGATCATTGACAAGTTCCCCCCTTGTAGTTGTAGGCTGATTTCTAACCTTCCTCATGATCAAGGATACCCCACGAGGTGAGATTTTGCGTGGAGCCCCAGATCTTTGTCGATTGACAGTCATTTTGTACTTCTTCCATTTTCTTACTATGGCACCAACAGTTGTCTCCTTCTCGCCCAGCGTCTTACTGATGGTTTTGTAGCCCATTCCAGCCTTGTGCAGGTGTATGATCTTGTCCCTGACATCCTTAGACAGCTCCTTGCTCTTGGCCATTTTGTAGAGGTTAGAGTCTGACTGATTCACTGAGTCTGTGGACAGGTGTCTTTCATACAGGTGACCATTGCCGACAGCTGTCTGTCATGCAGGTAACGAGTTGATTTGGAGCATCTACCTGGTCTGTAGGGGCCAGATCTCTTACTGGTTGGTGGGGGATCAAATACTTATTTCCCTCTGCAGAATGCAAATAAATTCATATACTTTCCACAATGTGATTTTCCGGATTTAATTTGTGATGTGCTATCTCTCACTGTTACCAATAACCTACCCTTCAATTATGGGCTGCTCATGTCTTTGTCAGTGGGCAAACTTACAAAATCAGCAAGGGATCAAATACTTATTTCCCCCACTGTAACTCTCTTACCTTATGTGCTGAGCCCCCCAACCCCCCCCAACCCCACTACCCCCAACTGTACACCACTACCATAGCGCTTACAGGTGAAGGGGGCACCTAGATGTGGGTACAGAGGGTTTCTGGTGAGTTTTGGAGGGCTCGCTGTTTCCTCCACAAATGTAACAGGTAGGGGGGTATGGGCATGGTCCACCTATCTGAAGTGCACTGCACCCACTAAAACTGCTCCAGGGACCTGCATGCGCTGTCATACACCTGAGTATGACACCTGAGGCTGGCATAGAGGCTGGCAAGTAATATTTTAATAATGTTTTTTGAGGGTGGGGGGGGTTAGTGACCACTTGGGCAATAAGGGAAAGTCATCCCTGATTCCCTTCAGTGGTCATCTGGTCATTCCGGGCACCTTTTTGTGTCTTATTCGTAATAAAAAAGAGGTCCTGGTGAAAACGTCCAAGTTTTACTCATGGACATCTCTGCTTTTTTCCATTATAGGTCAAAGACGTCCAAGACTTAGGAACGCTCAAGTCCCGCCTTCACTACACCTCCAATATGCCGCCTTGAAATTTGGACGTCCTTGCGACGGACTTCAATTAGAGATGTCCAACATCGGGTTTCAATTATACTGATTTGGACGTCTCTGAGAGATGGACATCCAAGTGCCGATTTATTTCACTTTTTGGATGTCCATCTCTTTCGAAAATGAGCCTGATAGTCTGCTGTTGTTGGTCACAAAAAACTTGGAGTTGATCAATATATGTAGTATCTAACCTGTATATAATGAACCTTACTAGGCCCTTCCAAAAACAGGTTCAGAAGCCTGAAGATGTCAGCCTGACCTAATAACTCTGTCCTCTGTGTAACCCAGAGGCGCACAAGCTCTTGTGACAGGCTTGCTGACAGGCTTACAGAAAAGGGTGCTTATGAATATGGGGCTGATGATCAGAGATTGAAGGGATAGCACCATGGTCCCTGTAAGATGTGGTCTGAAATCATCAGCAATGGCTTTGAGGACCGATGCTCCCTGGCCACTGGAATAACTCTGTTTGTGAGGTGGCTCTCATGAAGCATTTTTCATTTACCAAGACAGTTACCAACCTACAGTACTGTGATACCACTGGTTAGTGATTCGCATGGTAAATCAAGGTAAGGTAAAGCCTGACTTCTTCTGCACCTTGATAACTTCTCCCTTAGATGCTAAAATTTAAACCAGCTATATGGTTAATGTAAGTGTTTGAATCTAACTTAAGAAGCAGAATGTGAACCAAGGGAACCCTGTTCAAATCCTACTGCAGCTACTTTTGATCGTGGGCATGTCACAAACCCTCTATTGTCTCTGATTTTAAGCCCTCTGTGGATTTTAAAAAAAAATGGCTATTGGAACTACATGTATAGCTCTTGGATAGCTTTTGGGCTTGCAGGCGGTACATAATAAAATAAAGTATTCAATAAATGAAAGTAGACACTGACATTGCTTTATAAAATAGGCACCTACTAGACCCCTACTTATTGAATTGCCCTCTATGGGCATTGAACTACCACTGGAGAGGTGTGAGTTAAATATTAAATAAAACTGAAATCTATATGAATATTTTAAAATAATATTTTGTAATGACAATAGTAATTCCTTTGTACTGTTATAAAATACATATTCAGAAATATCTCATCTTAAAATTTTCCTGTCAGGGTATTGAAACAAAAGACAGAATTCTAAAATTCCTAGGAGTTTTTAACTTCTGGGAGAGGTTTGTTTTTTTTTAAATCAGAGTCTAAGGATTTCATCTGCAGTTATGCTTTTATGAGGGCACATTCAATCTGTTCAGATGTCTAAAAATTTAAAATGCACAAATTGTATGAACACACATATACAATCAATTTTTGTGCTAAGAAAAGTTCTAGTGTGAAATGTACATGCAAGGAATGAACAGGTGAAATAAACACACACAAAAAAGTATCCAAATTGGGAAAATATTATCTAGAATGAACTCAGGGGTTCTTTTACCAAAGCTTAGCTTGAGTTATCTGCAGCAGGGCCCATAGGAATAACATTGACCTTGTTGCAGATAACTCGAGCTAAGTTTTAGTAAAAGAGCCCCTGAATCTTTTTTTGTTTGTTTGTTTGTTTTTGGCCATGTACACCTCTAATTTTATCCACTTATGCTTTGGAATATTTTATTTTAGCAACAACATTAAACCCCAAATTTAATTTAGCTTTTTAAAAAAATCTTCTCAGTGAGTTCACTTATTAAGAAAAGATGTTTTCAGACAAAAAGCCACACTAATTACAAGGTTCATGAGTTTTTGGATACCTCTACTTTTCTGGTGGTGTTTTGATGCTTCATTTCCTGTAAACAAATCTGTTTTGTTCCTGAATATTAAATCTAGTAGCAGTTTTGTAATATCAAAGCACATTGTAGTTTTATCTCTTGATATAATGAAACTATTTAGTTACGCCCATGTTTCCCTTGGGGGAAATGTCCAAAAGAGGCTAGGAAACACCACCAGAGGCTGGACAGATTCAAAACAGGAAGTCAGGGAAAGGGAAAATGAGGATTCTGCACACCATTTGCATTTGTGCTGCATTAAGCAGGATTCTGTTATCTATGCCCTACATGCTGTCTTTTAATTCCCATACTTTGGGTCTCGTGTTGTTTATTTCGAGGAGTGAGCCATATATAACTACAAATCTGTTCAGAAAAGAACTCGTGCTTGTTTTAGAGGTATTATTGATGCCTCTTGTGATGATATTAAGGATATATATATATAAAATAATGGTGCTCCTGGTTCAGAAGAGAATATTAAGGATTAAATGTTAGTATAGTAAATAAGATAAAAAGTGAACAATTGCTAGTCTGCTTTATCTGATGAAATGCTGAATTGACAGCTTTAAGCTGCTTAGTAAGTAATGTTCTTACCAGATGCTGAAAATTGTTACTGGACATAGATAAAGTCATGTTTGAGAGAGAGCAAAGAACCAGAAGTGATGTAGCCCTTAGCCTGCATGTCTGAGCATGCAGAATCTTTACCGGAATGTTTCATGGCTGTTGAACTTTGTCTTGAACCCTCTTTAACTTACTGATGGTAAGCAGAATATAAAACAATGTAAGCAGAATATCATATAATGTAAGCAGAATGTAACCTAGTCAATTATTGTACAGAGTTTATGTCCCATGATCTGGAGTCTGGTTAATCCATGACTTAATGCTTTCTTAATAAAAGAACAGAAGACCTGAGGGATTTTGAGACAGTCTTGAGGGAGTTCACTGCAATTAAGTGTGGCCCGAGACTTTCTCCCAAAGGAGATCTCCCTCCCCCCCCCCCTCTCTCTCTCTCTCTCTCTCTTTCTTTCATTCTCTCTCTCTCTGTTTATTTATCTATGTATGAGAGAGAGAGAGAGAGAGAGAGAGAGAGAGAGAGAGTTATATATTATTTCCCTTGAGATGGGAGTGAGGAGTCAAGTATGAAACCTACTCAGTTGGGGGTTTCAGGCAATCACTTGTTGTTGTGACTTGCTTACAGCAGAAGTAGCAAGCTGGAGTTGTGACCTGTGACACACCTCCTGGTGTCCACTGCCCCACCCACTGCACTGTGGCTAAGAAGAAGAGACAGTGCACAGGGACCAATTTTGGCACTCCCCCCCCCCCCCCCACACCCATGCCCAGTGTGACTGCACAACTTACACAGCTTTTGGTAAGTCTCTAGTTGTAACTAACACAAGCTGGGTGATATTCAAAGTGATTTAAGTGGGCAGGAGAGGCTCCTGCCTCCTTAAATCGTCTTTTTATGCCTAACCTCCAATATTTAGCAGCACTAAAGTGGGCAGTGCCACTGAATATTGTCTCTGAATGCCACAAAACAAGAGGCAGGTCAGGGGTGGTAGAGGGGGGCAGCGCTAGGGAGGAACCTGGGTTTATGTGGGTGTCGGCAATATTCAGTGCTGGTACCCACATAGTTAAATAGCCTAATTTAGGACATCTCAAAAGCTGTCCTAAATTAGGCTACTATGCTATGCGAGTGCTTGCAATTAATGTCAGCCAGCACCCTCATAATGTTCTTTCCATTAAATTCTCCTGATCCCTCTCCTGGCCCCCCAACAAAGTCCTCTCCTTCCGTCCCTCGCAGCCTGCCACTATGATCAAGGTATCTTCAGGGGGGCTTGCACAGGGGAGTGAGGAGGACCCCTGGACCACATCATTTTAACAATACCAGCCCCTTTAAAAGAGTTTTCTCAGGAGCACTGGACAGCTCATTGATCACCAGTTTTTAAAGTTGCATTATTCTATTACCACAGGTTAGTAACTAAGCTGAAGTAAAATGCCATATCTTGCCATAACGTAGCAACATCCTTTCATAATGAAGCACAAAGGTTTCCATATTCATTGAATTTTCCTAATATAGCCTTCACTGAGCACACACATAGTTTGTGTGCCCTCTTTGGGGGAGGAGGGGTGGAGAGCAAAGGATAAGAATGCCATCTTGGCAGTGGGGAAAGATGATCAATTCAGCATTTACACCTGCAACATTTGGTGGGTGCTACCCTCCCATGCCCACCCCAAATTACTTCTGTGCTACTGAATTTATACTGACTCTTTCTTACCAAAACGTAGCCCCAAGATAAAAAGATCCCTAAAACAGAAGCGATCAGGCTAGGCCCACAATTACAAGACAAAAAAAGGAAAGGCTACACTCTAATAGGGAATGTTTACTTTTGCCTTCCCAGGACTTTGTTTCTTTCTCCAGTGCTTTCATGGAAGTACTTTCCTGCAAATACTCTCACTGCTTCTATGTCTTTACCTCTGTTCTGTAGTCAAATCACAGTGGGACACTCCATGTTAATGAAGCACATGCTGTTAAGTGTGGGTTTTACTCCCTCAAGCAATCTGCATTTAATGCCAACCTCCAGGTGGTAAGTTCTTTTGTAACTTAAATACCATGTGATAAATATTCAACCATTTCCCTAGTACTTTATTAACATATTGTCAGAATTTATAATTAGCTCATTATTATTTATTTACATGTGCAATACCACATTTATATTTATTTAGTATTATGTTTAAATTATTTAGCATTCTTATACTTAGTCTGTTACTGTAGGTGTAATTATCACAATAATTATAACTTATATAACCAGGTGGTTGGATATTTTGCTTTCAATACCCAAGGATACCTTCTCCTCAGTAGTTGAAATAGAATTCCCTGCCTTAAAGGGCTCTTTCATTAAGTTGCATTGCGCAGCTAATGTGTGTTTTACCATGCGGTAGACAGAGAGGACCCACACCATCTTCTGTGTTAAAAAATCAGCCAGCATGGTAAAAATTCCATTTTAGCTGTCTAACACAGGAGTGGGTAGGAGCTGGGCATACCATGGGCAGCTAATGTGTGTTTTACCATGCGGTAGACAGAGAGGACCCACACCATCTTCTGTGTTAAAAAATCAGCCAGCATGGTAAAAATTCCATTTTAGCTGTCTAACACAGGAGTGGGTAGGAGCTGGGCATACCATGGGCAGGTGGAAAGGAAGAGCGGTCTGCTGTGACAGCTAGCACACAGGTCAGTGTAGTGCACTAGCTGTCACAATTATCATTAGTGTGGCCACAGTTACCACCACCTCAAGAGGAGACAGTAAGTGCAGGTATGCTATCAGAAGTCCAGTAGTATAAGTTGTGGCACTGCCTCCCCTCCCAATACCCTCACAAAACATTCCCCCACACACATACAAATTCACCTTACAACATCCAATACCCCTTCCAACATCTCTGTGACATCCTATTTCTTCCCCCACTATCCCCAACATCTGATCTCCTCCTCGATCCCCTCCACTTCATCTTATATGGAAGGATGTCCTCTATGGGTGGTACTGTGATAGTTCAGGGTGGCCATTTTGTATCCTGAAAAAAAATGTTGAGAACATCCCAGAAAAAACAAGAAAAACCCAACAACAACAACAACAAAAACAAATGAGCAATTCCAATTATACAGTGTTGTGAACTATAATACCCAGTGCTGAAAATGATTTAACCACAATTCTCAAAAAATGGAGGAAAAGACCTCAACAGTCTGTGGTACTCGATGACTTATCATCCATACACAGTACCTGGCAGACGACAGACTCAACACTGACCAAATACCTCCACAATTGCTCTTTTTCTTTTATGTTCAAATAGTGCACACTTTTTACTTTACTTTTTAATGTATCTTATCACTCTTCATACAAATGGAAAAGCACACTTATTCAAAAACATCCCCACTCCATTTCATCCTCATCTTTGTTTTTTTTTTAATAAGAAATAATCCCCCCATCATATCCCCAACCCAATGCTAGCCTCCCCAACCCATTATCCAGACAGCACAACTGACACTGGCACTTCATTTGACCTCCCCCCCCCCCCCCCATACACATGCACAGCGAAGCTGCCATCAACACATTACTAATACTTCCACAGCACAGCCAACACCAGCACATTACCTGACCCATCCCCCACAGTACAACCAATAACTAAAACATCACCTAATCTCCCACATCACAGCTAATACCATATTACCTGATCCCCTGAGAACCACACATCACCTGATATCTTCATATTATACAACTACCCCAACCAGCAAAGACCCCCCCCCCCAGAGGCCCCTACATGTTAGAATGAGCTTCCAGACTCAGCCCCTTCTGGGCCCATGGCCCATCAAACTGGTACTTGGGTCACAAATCCCCCTGACCTCATACCCAAGCTTACCAGGGGACCTTGGTGTTTAGTGGGGCAGGAGTGATGCCCACTCACTCTTGTCTCATGGCTACTTGGTCTCCAACAAAGCTACTGTGACCTCTAGTGGTAATATTGTGGTATTACCCTTACTACTAGGGGGGGGGGGGGGTCAGGATTCCATATAAGGGAATTTTGTAGCTGTGATGTGGAGGGGTCAGGTGGTAGGTCCAAGGAAACAACGAGGCAGATGATCCACAAAATCCAAGATGGTGGCAGAAAGGAGCAGATCACAATTAAGAAAACCTTCTTCAGAATCTTTATTCTTGTGAGGTCTAAAAGTAAAACCAAACAAGCCCAACACTGGCTGTGTTTTGCCCATGCAAGATCTGTGTCAGGGGCTAGATAATACCAAGTGATGTGCAACAACCACCTCACTATCTTAGCCAAAGTAAGTCTCTCCAAAAAATAGCAGCCTCACACAGCAATTCTTTTTAAGTTTATTAATTCTGGATTTTATAAATCTGCTTTGAACTGATTTTGTTGGGAGTTGGTGGACTATAAAGACTGGATCACCATCAATCCAACATTTTGTAGCTGGAGAGGTCAGGTGATAAGCTTGTGTCAGATTTTTTTTTGTTACATTTGTACCCTGTGCTTTCCCACTCATGGCAGGCTCAATGCAGCAGGCAATGGAGGGTTAAGTGACTTGCCCAGAGTCACAAGGAACTGCCTGTGCCGGGAATTGAACTCAGTTCCTCAATTCCCCAGACCCAAAGTCCACCACCCTAACCACTAGGCCACTCCTCCACTCTCCACTGTACAATCGGGAGGGTCTCAGGTGATATACTGGTGTTGGCTGTGCTGTGTGTGTGCGTGTGTGCGTGGAGGGGTGTAGAGTGATATGCTGGTATCAGCTGTGCTGTTTGGAGGTGCTGGGAGGCTGGCAATCAAGTGAGGATGTGATCAGGGTGTGTTGATACTGGGATTGGGGTGCAGTGATTTTAGAAAGCTGATCCCACATCTATATTGGTGGTGGGGTGTATGTTGTTTCCTCATGTCCAGCTTTCTGAAATTGTTGTCCCCTCTGAAGATGGAAGGACATGAATGTGCAGTCCTGCTCCTTTTGTACAAGGAGGTGTATGCTTGACAGATCCTGTTGTAAACAGTATGGCAATTCCACACATCCTAACATGGACAAATGAATTCCCTTTTACACACACCCTTTCTAAATGCTACTCATGGTGTCCATATTCAGTTCTAGAATATCTGGTTAAAGATAACCAGATAACTTATCTGGCTATTTTTTACTGAATATTCAAAGATTAAATTGATTAAATATGCGACAAAGGAAATTACTGGTTAAAATCAGTCAGATCAAATTATTCAGCTAATTTTAGAACAACATTTTTTCCTGACCAGACTTAAGAAATAATCTCTAACTAGATAGTGCTGAATATTAGCACTGTCCAAATAAACATATCTGTGCTCTCATTCTATATCAGATACTTCTGTTTTTTTTTATGAAACAAAAAATGAGGATGTTATAATGCCTTTGTATCACTCCATGATGTGACCACGCCTCAAATAATGTGTGCAATTCTGGTCACCGCATCTCAAAAAAGATATAGTGGAATTAGAAAAGGCACAGAGAAGGGCGATGAATAAAGCGGATAGGACGACTTTCTTATGAGGAAAATCTAAAGTGGCTAGGGCTCTTCAGCTTAGAGAAAAGATGGCTAAGGGACAATATGATAGAGGGCTATAAAATAATGAGTGGAGTGGAATGGGTAGACGTGAATCACTTGTTTATTCTTTCCAAAAATACTAGGACCAGGGGGCGCATAATGAAGCTACAAAGTAGTAAATTTAAAACAAATCAGAGAAAATATTTCTTCACTCAACATGTAATTAAACTCTGGTATTCGTTGCCAGATAAAGTGGTAAAAGCAGTTAGCATTTAGAGGGGTTTAAAAAAGGTTTAGATAGATTTCTAAAAGAAAAGACCATAAGTAATTATAAAGATGGGCTTCAAATAAACGTACTGTTTATTTCTAGGATAAGCAGCATAAAATGTATTGTACTGTTGTGGGATCTTGCCAGGTACTTGTAACCTGGATTGGCTACTGTTGAAAAAAGGATGCTGGGCTTGATGGACCTTCAATCTGTCCCAGTATGGCAAAACACTTATGTTCTTATGTACTTATAATGGATCATACTGGATTCTCATTTGCAGAGGCAGAGTTGAAAATGCCATATTACAGATATACAATAAGCAGCAATTATGAATGCTCCTGATGCATCTTTTTTTTTTTTTTTTTAGCAAAAAGAAGGCATCTATCGAGTGCTGACAAAAGAGTAAACAATATAGCTAAGTAGAATTTTTTTGGTTGCTTATATATTTGAGAAGTTTTGGTGTATAAATAAGAAGAGGTTTTTGACTAATGAATGAAAAGAATAATTAAATCTACTTAGGTATGTAAGATGGCTTGATTTCTGAGATCCTTTTTCTCATTATTTAGATCTTTGCGAGAAAGTAATGAGATGTTATTGAAGATATTTTCTGGTGGCAGCTATATTAGTGCAGAGATTGCAACTGGCATAATAGTTAATATATCTTTGCCTGCCTCTTATTGGGTTATACAAGTCATCTTTTATTTGTCCATGAAAATGTCCGGACAAAAGATAACTGGTCACCAGAGTGCGAAACATATTTATTTATTTTCATTTTTATTCTATTCTATTCAGGGTATTTATATCCCGCTAAAATCAGTAAAGAGTTAAAGTGGGTTATATAAAGATAAAACATAAATTGGAACGTTAGGAGAGCTCACAAAAATTAGTCATTCAAATATTTATCAAAAAGATAAATATTTGAGTCCCTTGAGGAATTGTAAATAACTAGGTATGGAATTTCACAACTTACGAGCCTGAAAAGAAAAAGAATCATCATGGATTCTTTTATAACAAATGTTCCTAACAGATGGAAACTCCAACTACAAAGTAGAATAGAACTGAGAGCTCCTTTGCAATGCTGGATAAACTATCAATTGCAGTGTGTTAAACACAATACAGGCAATCTTAAAAAACTATCCAAGCAGAAACTGGTAACCAATGTAACCGTCTAAGCAGCGGTGTCACATGGTCATAACATGAATAACTATAAATCAATTTAGCTGTGGTATTTTGCAGTAATTGCAATTTATTAATTAGTCGTGAATTTATTCCACTATATAAAGCACTGCAATAATCTAACTGTGGCTATATTGTATCCTGAACCAGTATATGAAAATGTTCTGTAAGGAAAGCAGATCTTATTACTCTTAATTGACGTAGTTTAAAAAAATAACTTGCTCACATAATTTACCTGTAATTTACCTGTAAATCTATCAATAACTGAGGGCTCTGTTTACTAAGCCGCGTTGTAGGCATTCTTATGGGTGTCTCTAGCATTAGCAAGCGCTAAAAATGCTAGCGCACCTTTTAAACTTCAACTGCTCTCCAGAAGCTATAGTTACACTACTAGGAACTAAAGAAACATCATTAGAAATGTATATTAGCTTAGTCTTATCTACATTAAGTTTCAAAAGATAAGAATTATCCCAAGATTAAATCAAAGTAATACACTCAGAAATAGAATTTTGTAGCATTAAAAAATCTTCCATTTCTGGAATCAATACAAATATGTCATCTGCATATGAACAGCCACCATAACCAGATGCATCCAAAACCAAACTCAGGAGCCCTTTTTGCTAAGGCTCACCAAAAAGTTGCCTGTGCTGGTGTAGGTGCGTGTTTTGGAGGTGTGCAGGCCCGTTTTTCAGCGCTCCTGGAGAAAAGGCCTTTTTTTGTGGCCGAAAATGGACGTGTGTCAAAATTAAAAACAGCATGCATCCATTTTCGGCCTGAGACCTTACCACCACCCATTGACTTAGCAGTAAGGTCTCACGCGCCAACCAGGCGGTAAGCGTCAGTGAGCGTAAACTGCCAATTACTGCTGGGTAAGCACAAAGCAGCAGAAAATAGAAAATATTTTCTACCACCAGTTTTGGATGTGCATCAAAAATGGAATTACCGCCCAGGGCACGCGGGCTACTAACAGAGCCCCTCAAAGAACTGATAAACACATTGAAAAGAATCAGAGACAAGGGTGAACCCTGTGGAACACCAAAATCTGACCTCCAAATAAATGAAAAGGTGCTATTCTTCTTAACACAGTATGATCTATTTTCATAGAAAACCTTCTATCCATTTATAAATAGCTCCAGATAACCCATATTCACTTAACTTATAAATCTGGATATTATGATCCACTGTGCCAAATGCTCTAGAATTTTTAACATACAATTCATATGAGAAGTATAAAACTAATGATTTGCCAAGTTTATTCCTGATGTTAATCTTAATAATATCAATTCCATTGCAGACCACTGCAAAAAAAAAAAGAAAAAAGAATAAGTGACCTGTCTAACCTGTACAATGTCTATACTACCAGTGATAATTCCAGTTGGCAGCCATAGAGTGTGACCACCTGCTAGATATCATTTCTTATCAGCGGGAAGATATTGCCCATTGAATCCAAATTACATGCTGAGTCTTAGAGCATGATTTCTGTCTATTTCTAGCATTTGTACTGAACTAAGATAATAATCACTCTTCCACTACTGCAACAATTTTAAAGAGTGTTCAAGCAACACTTCTCACTGTTTTACCTGGCTGCAGTGCTTTAAGCACAATAACCCTACCTTCAGCATTGCAGTACAGAGAACTCCCTTTCTCTCCGTTTGACGGGCTGTTGCTTCTAGCAAGATAACACCTTCCCTATTGTAACATTTCAAATCAGCTTTAAAGAAAAAAAAATTCTCTCTCTACTTCAGCTGGCTGTGTTGCTTTAAGTATATTAACCCATCACTCACTGTAGCACTTCAAAACTGTTTTTAAAGCAGTCTCCAATAGATTCACAGCCACCTTTTTTCTTGGGGGAAATTACTAGACCTCTGTTATGCTTTTCTTTGGTCCACAATGGGCTTAGTCTTCTGGGCTAGCGGCAGCTGCCATTTTTGCTGCGTGCCAAGGTCCCTTTTACCATAAAGGGCCCTGTTTATTTATTTTTATTTATTTATTTATTGCATTTGTATCCCACATTTCCCACATTTTTGCGGGTTCAGTGTGGCTTACAATATGATATGAATGATGGAAATACAATTTGTTACAACTTGTTATGGATTACATTGTGAAGAGTTATACAAGACAATCGGAGTGTTGTTCAGGAATAAAAACACTGGGACCAAACCTTGAGACATTGGAAGGAGACAGCGGGAGGTTAAAAGGGCATTATGTATGGTATACATATTTCTGTGAGTAAGGGTATGAGTGAGGTGAGACTACGGGGGATGAGAGTTCAGAAGTGGATGTATTGATGCATTAGTGAACAGTGAGTGTGAGCTTTATGTGTTTTGCTTCTTTCCGTAGATTTTTTCAAAAAGATGGGTCTTCAATAGTTTGCGGAAGGAGGTTTGCTCGTGGATCGTTCTCAGGTTGCGCGGCAGTGCATTCCAGTACTGCGTGCCCACGTGAGAAAAGGTTGACGCGTGTAGCGTCTTGTATTTTACGCCCTTGCAATTAGGGAAGTGGAGGTTGAGGAAGGTTCGGGATGATCTTTTGGTGTTTCTGGGTGGTAGGTCTATTAACTCAGACATGTAGGCTGGAGCTTCGCCGTGAATGATTTTGTGGATTAACATGCATACTTTAAAAGTAATGCGTTCCTTGAGTGGAAGCCAGTGTAGCTTCTCTCGTAAGGGTTTTGCACTTTCATATTTTGATTTCCCGAAGATGAGTCTGGCTGCTGTATTCTGGGCTGTTTGAAGTTTCCTCAGTGTTTGCTTTTTGCAACCTGCGTATAGTGAGTTGCAGTAATCCAGATGGCTTAATACGAGGGATTGCACTAGGCAGCGAAAGACGGATCTTGGGAAGAATGGTCTTATTCTTTTCAGTTTCCACATGCAGTAGAACATCTTTTTGGTTGTATTGTTTGCATGAGTTTCGAGTGTTTAGTGGCGGTCGATAGTGACTCCAAGGATTTTTAGCGTTTCTGAGATTGGGAGGTTTAATTTTGATGTGTTTATGGCGGTAAATTCATTTGTGTTGTATTGGGAGGTGAGTATCAGGGATTGAGTTTTTTCTGCATTTAATTTCAGACGAAATGCATTTGCCCATGTGTTCATGATGTGTAGACTTTGATTGATTTTGTTATGGATTTCTTTGATGTCCTGTTTGAAAGGGATGTATATTGTTAACTCACCTACACTTAGCGCATGCGCTAGCCATGGAAGCGCCTATAGGGATATTGTAGGCGCATACATGGTTAACACGTTAAAAATGTTAATGCACCTATAATGCTGCTTAGTAAACAGGGCCCAAAGTGTGAAAATAACCAAAAGTGAAATGGCCATGCGATAAGTTTGCACTTGCCGTGTGGCCATTTCAGGGGGAGCACTTACTGCCATCCATTGAGGTGGCGGTAAGGGCATCCAAGCAAAATCGATGGTAACTGGGCAGCGCATGACACTGCCTGATTACTGCTGGGAAACCTCCTACAGAAATATTTTTGCAAAATTTCTGCTAGCATCGGAAATGGCGCACGTTGGGGGTGGAACTTCCACTGGCACCCATGTTGGGAGGGTGGTAGTTCTGGGTTGCCGCACTGCAACCCTTTAGAAAAAGGGCCCTATAGTTGCTTCTTTATAGGATTCCCCTTTGAATTTTTGTCTAGCAAATGCTGCACTCTGTTGAAAGAAGAAATTTGCATATTTGTATCCACATGCTGTCTACCTGTTGTGTGGATCACCTTCTAACTGTGCACTTGTGATGCTCTATACCACCTAGTTAGACTTACATTTCTGTCCTTCATGTGTTATTATTTTAAAGGAGCATAGTCCATCACTAGCTTAAATGTCTACCCTATTTAATAATACCAGAGAGACTCCATATAGACTAAAATATATAGGGTCCCGTTTACTAAGCCATGGTAAAAAATGGCCTGCGGTAGTATGAGCATGTCTTTTAGATGCGTGCTGGAAAAAAGGGCCTTTTTTTAAAGGGGGTTTTAAGGGGCCAGAAAATAGAGGTGCACTAAAAGTGAAACCAGCTTGCGTCCAATTTCAGCCTGAGACCTTACTGCCACCCATTGACCTAGCAGTAAGGTCTCATGCACTATTCACGTGGTAAGCATGCAGCACACACCCACTGCTGTTTACCGCTGGGTAAGCGACCCATGTTAGAAAATAGGAAATTATTTTCTACTGCAGGATTCGATGCATGACAAATTTAGAATTAGCCTGGCGGTAGTGCTGATTTAGCGCATGCTGTATGTGCGTAGGCCCTTACACGGCTTAGTAAAAGGGCCCCATAGTTAGGAATTCTTTCTTGTTGACAGAATATTTTTTTTTATTCTCTGTGTTTCCACTAATAAAGAAAACTGATGTTCCTCACATTCCCACTCCGTTGATAAAAATGCTTCTAAATTTCTTCTCTGTAAAATATTCCTTCTTGATTTTTATACTCCTCAAAAGAACCCCTCTTTTAACCCTAGATTTTATAAAATGTGTGTGTCCCACTTTTTTTGCATATGCAAGTTATAGAATAAGGGAAGATGCATACACAACTTAATTTAATAATTGGCAATTAATTGGAGCTAACAACCAATTTTTGGCTTACATTGGTGTTAATTGGTCATAATTGGCACTAATTGGCATTTCACAAGCAATTGCCCTTAGTCGTTATTCTAAAAGTTGCGCAAGCCGATTCCACTGTATGCAACTTGTGAGGAGCATGGGTGGGTCAGGGGCATATCTAGGAGTTAGACGTGCAGGTTACAGAATACAAGAATCTATCCCCCATATTCCCCAAAATGCTGCTGCTCATCTTATATGTAGATATTCTCGCTTCGCCAAAGCCACTCCTCTTTTATATGAGCTACATTGGTTACCAATAATAGATAGAATATCTTTCAAATTATGTGTTTTTATTTACCAAATCCTGTTTGGTCAAACCCCATCATATATGAATAATCTTATTGAATTACCCCCTCTCAATGCTGTTTCATCATATAGAGAATATCTTGTCTTACATTTCCCTATCTGTAAGAATGTGATATGTTAAACAATTCACTCTGCTAATTTCTCCTATCAAGGCACCAAATTTTGGAATTCTCTTCCTAAATCAATCAAGTTTACAGATGATTACCAAACTTTTAGAAGTCTTCTAAAAACACATTTCTTCAGTCCAGCCTTTCTGAATACAAAGAACACTATTTGAATTTTACTCACACCCTTGTTTTAATCTCATTTCCCATCTAGTCCTGCCTAATTATACTCTCACCTATCCACCCTTAATTATTTGTTTTTCCTTGAGATAGTCTAAATCCCTGGTTATTTACTGCACATGTATTAATTTGCTTCTTGAAGTTGTTATAATTTGTGCTATATTCTGTACATTATGTTTTATTCACTTTATAGTTTGTTTGTAAGCCACATTGAACTTGTTTGATCTATTCTTACTGTACACCACCTTGAGTGAACTCCTTCAAAAAGGCGGTAAATAAACTTGAATCTATTTCAGGCAAATGTGGGACATAAATGTCAAGTATAAATAAATAAATAAATAGCACGCCTAGAGATCCGTGCCAAAATCCAAGAGGACCGGTGAGACATGATTTCCCTCAGGATCATTTTAAAAATGTCATCCAAACCTCTGAGGAAGGAAGAAGCGCGGACAGAGATTCTGTGAGCCTGAAATTAGTAGGCTTTGCATAGGCAGCTGAAATTGCAGCAGACGTTTATTTTTTGTCTATTAGATTGTAAGCTCTTTGAGCAGGGACTGTCTTTCTTCTATGTTTGTGCAGCGCTGCGTACGCCTTGTAGCGCTATAGAAATGCTAAATAGTAGTAGTAGTAGTAGTAGTAGTATTCTATAACAGTACATGCAACTTCAGCTTAACAAACTAATGAGTGCTGATAACAGCACTTAAACAATAATGAGCACTAATTGGTACTAATTAGAATTTACACACATAGCTCGCTATGCATATTCTGTAATGAAATGCACTGAACTTCTAAAATGCCCATCAAAAAGGGGCATGGTTATGGGCGTGGAAATGGGAGTTTCGTGGGTGTTCTGAAATTTATATTTGTAGTTATAGAATATGGCCCAGTGTGTGTATATCTATACACTGGGATTTACGCCACATTTTTATTGGTCTAAATGGATGAAAGTAGTTTTAGTCACTGAGATATCAAATAAGCAGATTCTATCTGGTTGACGGACAGACGCCGGAGGGTGGTGGTGAATGGAGTTAGCTCGGAGGAGGGAAAGGTGAGTAGTGGAGTGCCTCAAGGATCGGTGCTGGGGCCGATTCTGTTCAATATATTAGTGAGTGACCTTGCCGAAGGGTTAGAAGGTAAAGTTTGCCTATTTGCAGATGATACTAAGATCTGTAACAGAGTGGACACCCTGGAGGGAGTGGAAAACATGAAAAAGGATTTGAAGAAGCTAGAACAATGGTCTAAGGTCTGGCAATTAAAATTCAATGCGAAGAAATGCAAAGTGATGCACTTAGGGAATAGAAATCCACGGGAGACGTATGTGTTAGGTGGCGAGAGTCTGATAGGTTCAGACGGGGAGAGGGACCTTGGGGTGATAGTATCTGAGGATTTGAAGGTGACGAAACAGTGTGACAAGGCGGTGGCTGTATCTAGAAGGTTGTTGGGCTGTATAGAGAGAGGTGTGACCAGCAGAAGAAAGGGGGTGTTGATGCCTCTGTATAAGTCGTTGGTGAGGCCCCATCTAGAGTATTCTGTTCAGTTTTGGAGGCCGTATCTTGCTAAGGATGTAAAAAGAATCGAAGCGGTGCAAAGAAAAGCTACGAGAATGGTATGGGATTTGCGTAACAAGACGTATGAGGAGAGTCTTGCTGACCTGAACATGTATACCCTGGAGGAAAGGAGAAACAGGGGTGATATGATACAGACGTTCAAATATTTGAAAGGTAGTAATCCGCAAACGAACCTTTTCCGGAGATACGAAGGCGGTAGAACGAGAGGACATGAAATGAGATTGAAGGGGGGCAGACTCAAGAAAAATGTCAGGAAGTATTTCTTCACGGAGAGAGTGGTGGATGCTTGGAATGCCCTCCCGCGGGAGGTGGTGGAGAGGAAAACGGTAACGGATTTCAAACATGCGTGGGATAAACATAAAGGAATCCTGTTCAGAAGGAGAGGATCCTCAGGAGCTTAACCGAGATTGGATAACAGAGCCGGTAGTGGGAGGCGGGGCTGGAGGTTGGGAGGCGGGGATAGTGCGGGGCAGATTTATACGGTCTGTGCCAGAGCCAGTGGTGGGAGGCGGGACTGGAGGTTGGGAGGCAGGGATAGCGCTGGGCAGACTTATACGGTCTGTGCCAGAGCCGGTGGTGGGAGGCGGGGATAGTGCTGGGCAGACTTATACGGTCTATGCCAGAGCCGGTGGTTGGGAGGCGGGGCTAGTGCTGAGCAGACTTATACGGTCTGTGCCCTGAAGAGCACAGGTACAAATCAAAGTAGGGTATACACAAAAGTAGCACACATGAGTTGTCTTGTTGGGCAGACTGGATGGACCGTGCAGGTCTTTTTCTGCCGTCATCTACTATGTTACTATGAGGGGCATAATCGACCAGAAACGCCTATCTCCATGGGCGTTAATCTCCGAGAACGGGTCCGTGAAGGGGCGGAGTGAACCGTATTTTTTAAAAAAAATAGATGCCCATGCTTTATTCGCCAAGGTGTGAGCTGGGCGTTTTTGCTTTTCACCGATAATGGAAAATGAAATCGCCCAGCTCAAAAACGAATAAATGCAAGGCATTTGTTCGTGGGAGGGGCCAGGATTCATAGTGCACTGGTCCCCCTCACATGCCAGGACACCAACCGGGCACCCTAGGGGGCACTTTTACAAAAACAAAAAAAAAGGTAAAAGAGCTCCCAGGTGCATAGCACCCTTCCCTTGGGTGTTGAGCCCCCCAAATCCCCCTCAAAACCCACTGCCCACAAGTCTACACCAGTACTATAGCCCTAAGCGGTGAAGGGGGGCACCTACATATGGGTACAGGGGGTTTGGGGGGGGGTTGGACGACTAGTAGCATTAAGCAGCACAATTGTAACAGGTAGGGGGGGGATGGGCCTGGGTCCACCTGCCTGACGTCCACTGCACCCCCTAACAACTGTTCCAGGGACCTGCATACTGCTGCTTGGGAGGAGGGTATGACATTTGAGGGTGAAAGTAAAAAGTTGTGAAACATCATTTGTTGTGGTGGGAGGGGGTTAGTGACCACTGGGGGAGTCAGGGGAGGTCATCCCCGACTCCCTCTGGGGGTCATCTGGTCATTTAGGGCACTTTTTGGGGCCTTATTCGTCAAAAAACAGGGTCCAGGAAAAGTGCCCTAAATTCTAGCTACAAACGCATCCATTATCGGCGAAGGGCGCCCATCTCTGTTCGGGTGATAACCACGCCCCAGTTCCGCCTTCACCACGCCTCCGACACTCCCCCGTCAACTTTGTCCGCATCCGCGACGGAGTGCAGTTGAAAGCGTCCAAAGTTCGGCTTTCGATTATGCCGCTTTATTTGTTTTTGTGAGAAGAACGCCCATCTCCCGATTTAGGTCGGAACTTGGGCGTTATTCTCGTTCGATTATAAGCAGGTATGTATGTTATATACCATGCTAAATTTAGGCGCCACTTAAAGAATACATTTAGTAAACACTGATTTCCATGCTGATTTTGTTGGCGCCATATATAGAATCTCCCCCTATGTGGCTAACTACCAATAGTTTGGCCCGGGCAATTACACCAGCATTTGATATGGTGTAGGTGTTTGTGCTTACAGTTAAGAGTGAAGCTGCAGGCTTGCGCTAGTATTCTATAATGGTAGTTCTGCATGGAACTGATGTTAACGGAATTTGAGCTCCAGGTGCCTACGTTTTGGGCCTGCCATGAGTGGGAAAGCGCGGGGTACAAATGTAACAAATAATAAAAAATAAAAAAAATCTGCCCTTCAGTGTTTTAAAAAGCTAAGCTTTTCTGAATGTATATATTTTCAGATTTTTGTATTTGGATTGATTCATAGACTCTAAACTGCTTTCTTACCTGTGTGTCCCTCTCTCTTAATATCTTCCTTGATAATCGGATGACATTACCTCCATCTATCCTATACTGGAGAAAAACAGAAAAAAAAACCCTCCCTCTTTTCCTCTCACTTGCAGAGCTGCTGGCTCCTATAAGTTGCTATATTTCTATCATTCTCCTGACTTTATAGGCCCTCCCTGCCCACTGCTCTTCTATTCACCCCTAGGCTAGCTCTCCCTATATAGGAAAACCAAGAGACAATTATCTTTAATAAACCCTATATTGGACAATTCTGCTAATTGATATTCCTTAACATTGTACATCTTCTTACACTTGTTAATCATATCAACATGACTTTCATTCAATGCAATATATGTTGTGCCCTAGTCTTAAGGCAAACCATCTGGAACCTTAGAGCTTGCCCCATCTGCCTCCAAATATCAGCTATGAAAGATGAAATTAACAAACTCAAGATGGAATTGGATGCAATCAAGGAAGCATCCAGGACTACCCAATTTCCAGCCAATTTACCATCAGCACTGCCACAAAAAATAAAGCAATAGAGGAATAGATAGTTCATAGTAGGCTCAGGTAGATTACAACCTGTGTCACGTGGGCATTCTCCGTTCCATCCTTTGCCTCTATATAATTTCGTTGCTGTTCTGGAGTATTGTGATGCTAGCAAAGAAGTACTGAGGTGGAGCCAGAGGTAAGGAAAGAAACTCAAGCCAAAGGACATCCCTAAAACAATAAAAGGTTGGCTTAAAACAGAAAATTCTTACTGCTTGGAGACTTCATTATAAGAGGCTTTAATTTAGGAAAACAGTTAAAGGGTCTCAACCTAGTGAAATGTCTTCCAGGATCCTATGCTACCAGAAGTACAATCCAAATACTTAATGTGATCCGAGGAGAGATTAAGGATTCTAATATTGATATTGTAATTCACCTGGGGACAAATAACCTGGCCACCAATAGCAAGTTTGGAGCACAGAGAGCATTCCAAAAGTTTGAGGAGGGACTGAAATCTTTGGTTCAGACTGCAGCTTTTTCTGAAGTTATTCCTACATATTGGAAGTGAGAGGAAAAACTACAGAAAACAGAAGAGTTCAATTAATGGCTTGAAGACTGGTGTAAAGAAGAAGTTTTAGATACTTAGGAGGACAGGGCAGCACGTGGAAAAATAACAGGTTGTACTGTAATGATAGGCTATACCTCTCTGTGACAGGAAAAAGGATCCTTGGGGAGAAATTCAGAAAATATATTTCTAGACATTTAGAGGCTGATATTAAAAGTGATTTAATAGTTTCCCGCTGTCTAACCGGGGATATTCAGTGGCACTTAACTGGACAGTGCCACGGAATATCCCCTGAGACTATCCAAACAAAAAGTGAGCAGTTGAAGGGCAGCGCTGGGGGTGGCACTAGAGAGGAGTCCCAGGTTATGTGCGTGCCGAAAATATTCAGTACCAGCACCCACATAGCTACATGGTTTCATTAAGGACAGCTCTTAGGATGTCCTAAATAACAGTGCTTAGCATAACTTTTTTTCTGAAAAATAAGCCCCGAGCACTGTCTGACTCCCCCCCCCCCCCCGTCATGACAGTGTCCCCTCTTTCCTTCCTTTCTTCCCCCAACCCACATTAAGACCCTTCCTGCAAGACCCTATACCCCCGTTTCCCCTCAACTGTGAAGGTGAGCCCCTGGGCTTACCTACATCGTTGGTGGTCCAGCATGGTCATTGGGGAAAGGAGCGCACCCCCCTCACTCTTGCCTCTTGTGTAGGCTCTGCAAAATGGTTGCTACAACCTCTCATGCAGCTCACAGTACTACACAAAGAAATTAAAATTGATGCTACAGACTGTGGCAAAGTAAGACAGAGAGAGATGTTTAAAACTTTGTCAGAGGTTTTTATTCAGGTGTCATTTGTTGGTGGTGTAGAAAATTACAGGGAAGTTGTGGTAGAATGCTTCACGAGGCCTAGTGCTGACAGAAATCTCTGGAGAGTCCCAGGAGAGTTCCAAACAACTCAGGTTTGCATTTGGGTGGGAAACATTAAGGAAAATGAATGTATGTTGGGAAGTGTGAGTGAAAATTGGTTTAAATACCTTCTACATTGTCACTCTGTATCTACTACTACTACTACTTAACATTTCTAGAGCGCTACTAGGGTTACGCAGCGCTGTACAAGTTAACAAAGAAGGACGGTCTCTGCTCAAAGGAGCTTACAATCTAAAGAACAAAATTACTATGTAAGCCACATTGAGCCTGCAAATAGGTAGGAAAATGTGGAATACAAATGCAATAAATAAATAAATAAATAAATTTGATAGGTTTGTTTATAAGATTTCAGAGCAGTATGACTGTGATAGTTAAGTTGAGAAGCCTGTAGTTTATTTTGGCTTCAGGGATCCGTGTGAGTGTGTGTTGTGTGATTAGCATCTAAAAGTATTTGCTTGCACTTTTGAACTTTATCCTAAAAGGGTAAATAAGAGGAAGCTAATTTTGTTAATGAAGAGAATTTAAATACCAGCTCAGAAGCTGTTAAAAACAGCATTGAACAATTTGAGGTTGCTATTATACCAAGTGTCAGTGAGAGGAATTTAAACATTAGTCTCTTGCCTCATGACAAATTGATGGAACTGTGACAACTAGTGAATTTTAGAGTTGTGATTACAGGGAATTTGGTTTAAGTTTCCCTTGAAACTGTAATATTGAATATTAAATGCCCTGAAACCTTGAGGACCATTGTCCATTTAAGTATACATATATGGACTGTTCACTTAGGTATTTGTCCTTAAGTTTGCTATATAAATAATGAGAGCTTGTGAGGTGAAAGAAAGTAATTTGTTGGAGGGTTATAGAAGGGACTTTGCTTATCTCTTCCTTTGACTAGATAGGGAAGGCTAGTGAAGAAACCTTCTACTTAAGGCTTATCTGAGATAGTTTAGAGTTTTTCTTATTGAGTTGGTAAAGACAAGGAGTAGCATTCCAAGAAGAAGAAAGACCCGAAGAGAGCTCCAATGTAAAAGAAAGGTAAAGACAGAAGACATTAAAGATAGAGGAAGAGTGGTGAGACAGAACTTTGCTGACACTGACAGTAAAAAGATTTACCTGTATCCTGGGAGTCCACTGTGCTGTTGATCTGTGGGGAGAAAAGTACACAAAGAATCAATTTCTTACTAAAGAGATTGGTTATAGGATTTATTTATAGGGAAAAATTATAAAGTTTGGATGAGGTTGATCTTTCATGTGTGTTGTTAGCACCTGAATTACAGAGGAATCTCTGGATTGAACTGGGATACCCAGGAGATATTCTAGAAAGTACTAGCGAAACGTTGGCCACCGTTGGTCTAGGAAACAGATGGAGTGGAGGAGTAGCCTAGTGGTTAGTGCAGTGGACTTTGATCCTGGGGAATTGGGTTAAATTCCACTGCAGCTCCTTGTGCCTGTGGGCAAGTCACTTAACCCTCCATTGCCCCAGGTACAAAATAAGTACCTATATATATGTAAGCCACTTTGAATGTAGTTGCAAAATACCACAGAAAGGCAGTATATCAATTCCCATTTCCCCTTAGAGCAGCAATAAGAGACTGCATGAAGGGTACTTTCATCAAAGTTAAGTAATTTTTCTCAAACTTTGGACTAGAAGTGCTGAGTCCATATAAGTGGACTGGTTGCTAAATGCTTTCTCCTCCCATAGACCTTATACATTGGATTGTTGCACATTCTTACCATTTTTAGTGGAAGTTTTGAGTAGAATGTGTTCATGATATCCAGGAAATATACATTATACTCTTTTGCTCAGAGTGGTCCATTTTGTGAAAAACCTTATGTGACAGTCTGGTGAGTGAAGAGAGATGAGTAGGTATGCAATGAGATTTATAATCACATGAAATCAAATCCAATTATGATACATTCAGCAACAATGATCTAACGGTGAAAGATATTCACCAATGGCAAGTCAGGAGATCAATAAGGAAACGTGAGATTATCACCAATGACAATGTTGCATGAACCAAACACTGTTTGCAAGTTAGATCCTGCCAGGAGGGTGTCTGGCTTGAAAATCCAATGAAATGTGGTATGTGCATGGTTTGTTACAGGGTTCCAACTAAATGACCTAGGCTTTGCAGAAACTGAATAACTTTTTTTGCATAATGTATTGAGTATCCTTGCATTTTTGTGATGTGTACTATTAATTTGGTATTGATTGCATGAACAATGCAGACATAGCAGGAACCAGCAGTGAGGCAACTAGTTACATTATGTTGAATTAATTTGAACCATCATTGTTTTCCAAGGTAGATGGTTAGAAATTCTCTTAAAAAGGTTCACTTGAAAGTGAAAATATATTCTATGTTGCTGTTAATTTGGTGTAGTGTTATCTGAAACACTATGATCTACATGAGGGATTCATTTAGAATACTTGAGTGGATTAATATATACAGCCATATAAAAGAGAGACATGGAGGAGTGGCCTAGTGGTTAGGGTGGTGGACTTTGGTCCTGAGAAACTGAGTTTGATTCCCACTGCAGCTCCTTGTGACTCTGGGCAAGTCACTTAACCCTCCGTTGCCCCATGTAAGCCACATTGAGCCTGCCATGAGTGGGAAAGCGTGGGGTACAAATGTAGGAAAAGAAAAAAATGCTAAATATTTTTTTAAAAACCTAATATAAAAATTATTAAAAGGTATAAAATGTAAACATTTTCCACAGTATATGGATAGTACAACTTCTGATCAACCTCACAAGCAATGTTAATTTGCTCCTGGGTATCCTCTTAAAGGAGATTGCAGTCAGAATAAAAACATGAACCTGTCTCCATACACCACCCCCAACTAAAGCCATCCCAAAACAGCCTGCCCACCCCATTCTTTATAGACCATCCACCCGTCAAAAATTCTTTCAAGACTCCCCCCCAGTCCAAGCCCTCTGCAATCCAGTAGATCCTTCCAGATTCTAGACCGGTGATGGCGAACCTATGGCACGCGTGCCAGAGAGGGCATGCAGAGCCCTCTCCCTTGGCACGCGCGCCGTCGCTGGTCTGCCCACGCTCCCTCCCTCTGAACACCAGTTTGCCGCCTCCCGCCGTCCCTCCAACCCAACAAGCATCAGGCCGCCTGCCCGTCCTCCCTCCCTCCCAGCACCGGGAACCCCCCTCCTCCTGTGAAATGTAAAAAGCGTACCGTCCTCCTCGGGATTAAGGCAGCATGCAGCGGCAGCGAAGCGCATGTTCTTCGATCAGCGCACCTTCGGCCTTCCTTTCTGTCTCTCAAGCTCTGGTCCCGTCCCTCATAGGTGGGACCAGAGCTTGAGAGACAGAAAGGCCGAAGGTGCGCCAAGCAAAGAACACGTGCTTCGCTGCCACTGCACGCTGCCTTAATCTGAGGAGGACGGTACGCTTTTTAAATTTCACAGGAGGAGGGGGGTTCCTGGTGCTGGGAGGGAGGGAGGATGGGCGGGCGGCCTGATGTTTGTTGGGTTGGAGGGAGGGAGGGCGGGAGGCAGGCCTAGTGCTGGGTGGGTGGGTGGGTGGGTGGGAGGGAGGCTTGGTGCTGTGTGCTGCTGGGTGGGAGGGAGGCCTGATGTTGGGTGCTGGGTGGGAGGGCAGCAGGCTTGGTGCTGGGTGGGTGGGAGGCTGGGTGCTGCTGGGTGCTGGGAGGGAGGCCGGCCTGGTGCTGGGAGGGAGGGTGGCAGGCCTGGTGCTGGGTGTGCTGGGTGGGAGGGAGGCCTTCTACTGGGCACTGGGTGGGAGGGCAGCAGGACTGGTGCTGAGAGGGAGGGCAGCAGGCGTGGTGCTGGGTGGGAGGGAGGCCGGCTACTGAGTGCTGGGTGGGTGGGAGGCCTGATGTTGGGTGCTGGGTGGGAGGGTGGCAGGCCTGGTGCTGGGTGGTGCTGGGTGGGAGGGAGGCCTGATGTTGGGTGCTGGGTGGGAGGGAGGCAGGCCTGGTGCTGGGTGGGAGGGAGGCAGGCAGGCCTGATACTGGGTGCTGCTGGGTGCTGGGAGGGAGGGCAGGGGGAGAGGAGAGTGGCTGGACATGGGTGGCTGGAGGGGAGAGGAGAGTTGCTGGACATGGATGGAGGGCAAGAAATGAAGAAGAAAGTAAAGAAATAAATGGAAAGGAAGCCCTGGAAACGGAGTTAAGAGAACATAAAAAGTGGGAGAGTGACCAAGGATACCAGAAACTGGAGGATGTTCTTTAATCAAAATTTTATTAGAAACGCTCGGTGCAGGGTGAAAGACGAGGGTCGTCTGCTCGTCGATCATGGAGCTGATTCCAAGATGGCGCTGTGAATAGACGCACCTGTGTTTGCTCCTGGAGGCTGCTGTGTTTGTGAGTTTCTCTCGGTGCCTCTGTAGCCTCGCTAACCATGGGGAAGCGGAGGGGGAAGGTAAAGGAATTTCCCTCGGTTCCTGTGACCTCCTTGACGATGAAACAAACAACCCTGCAATTTCCCAGGCAGCAACCGGGTCCTCAGGGAACTTCGACCCCCACTGCAGCTCTCGGCCCTTCAGAGTCGATTGAGAGTGGAAACGGGGCTTCTTTGAGCCCTGTGGAGCGAATTGCACCTCCCCAGCCTGGAAGAGTGTTGCTGGCTGTTCAAACAGAGACAGACGCCGAAGTGGCTCAGCTGGTCCTGTCTGAGGGTGTGACTGCAGCAACGGAGATATATTCTCAACTTCGGGAAACATTACTACAACAGGCTTCAAAGGTATTGCCTCAAGCTATTGTTTCCAAGTTAGCTCGGGCTGATAGTCTACCTCAATCTCCTCCTGTGGCTAGTGGAGTGATTAGACCAGCAATTGTGACGCTGGAGTCACTATGGGATATGGTTTACAATATCCAAACCTCTATGCAAACTACTTTAAAGCAGAATTTTTCTGATATTGAAGTTCTTTCTGAGGCTGCCCTGCTTCAAGCACAAGTGACTGCACAGCAAACCCAGAAATTGGAACGTGTGGATATCAAAATTCAAGAAATGGGATCTATAGAAACAGCTTTGGTTAAAGACAATAATTTCCTACATAAACGACTTGAATACCTTGAAAATCAGACTAAAAGGCTTAACCTTAGGTTTCTTAATTTTCCCAAATCACCGTTAATTTCTCCTTTGGAGATGTTAAAAAATATTTGGTGGACATCCTGGGAATGGATAAGGACTCACTCCCTCCCATTACACTGGCTTATTACATCGGGAGTACTGGAGTGGTGGTGGGAAATCCCCCCGTAATAGGGGAGGGAATGAATCTTACCTGATTCCTAGAAAGCTCATTAGAAATAGTTACTCAGAGGTTAACTCTGCTTGCCACTTTCGCGTTGGAGCCTGATAGGAATGCCGTACTACGGCTTTCGTTGAGACACTTAGAAAATCTGTTTTTGGGCTCAAAGGTCTGTATCTTTCCAGATCTCTCACGGCCTACACAGATGAGACAAAGGGCCTTTTTGGAACTTCGCCCCAGGGTGGTGGCATTGGGAGCAAATTTTGTTTTGCGATTTCCTTGTTTTTGTAATGTGGTGCTTGAGGGTAAACATTTTCAGTTTGTAGATCCAAAACAGTTGAAAGAGTTTATTGATGTAAGAGTTGATGTGAATATAGTAAACCTTCCCTAATTTAGCAGGCTGGGGTCTGAACCAGAGGAAGCATCTATTGATTATTAATATTTGTATCTTTTTTCTTTTTTAATTTCCTTAATCTTGGAATCAAATTTCTTTAACTTGTGGACAAATGGGCTGTAAAGATATATACTTATCATTTTTGTTTCCTAATGTTAAATAATGCCAATTGCATATTCACTTTATGTGGTGATATATTGGAAAATTTAAATAATAATAAAAAAAAATTATTAGAAGTTTGAAGACTCGACACAACGTCGTGTTTTGGCCATCAGGCCTGCGTCAGGATTCTGCTGTGCAGGGTGTTATAGAGCAATGATGATAGAAGATACTTTGAAGATGTCACAACAGTCTCTTGCACAAAAAGTGATTGACTGATGATGAGGATGATTCTTCAACAATGGCGTGATAGTCTTGAAAAAGACTGTTCTGAAAATGATTGCGTGGTCTCGTCAAACCGCTGCACGCGCTGCTAGAGAACAGATGGCATCAGAATCAGAGACTGGACCAATATGGATAGAAAAACAAAATCACCAGACAACAAAGGTAGAAAAAAATCATTTTATTTTAATTTTAATGTTTGGAATATGTCCAATTTGAGAATTTACATCTGCTGTCTTATTTTGCACTGGGCATACTGGAGCTGTAACAGCTTACAGAAATGATTTATAATGAAAAAAATCATGTTATTTTTTCCTCCTATACTAGTATAATATTTTCAATGATGTCTGTTTATATGCGCCATGGCTGGTGTAGGGGGTGTGGCTATCATAGGGGTGGGGTCATATGTGGTAACCCCGGCCATAATGAGTACCGGCATTTTGCAATAAATAATTCGATTTTGGGTTGCTGTTTGGGCACTCGGTCTCTGAAAGGTTTGCCTTCACTGTTCTAGACAATGCCCACACACCCCAAGATCCCTGACATCCTCAATATAACCCCAATGCTTTTATTGCCAATCACTGGTGTCTAGTCGAATGAAGAAGTGATCCCAAATTGCTGCTAACCCATCTGACTTGTTTTAAAATGGTGCTTCTTGACCCACTAGGGGTTAAGCTGTCATCATGCAAAACCTTATTCTTTGTTTGGATGTATTACAATAATCATGTGCTTCCTTTTCTCTAAATGTTTTTTTTTTTCAAAATCATTTCATGGAGGGAGTATATCAGAAGAGGCAATGAGCCTGGAGGCACCCACTGTGATTAACTTTTTGCTATCAACATGTTTGGGTATTTGGAAGTTATAAACAATATTAAGGAAAATCTCCTTCTAATTCTCTTAATACAATCATAAACACAAAAAGTGGAGAAGATTTATAAAAATGATCATCAACTCAATCCTCTACATGTAATTAATATGAGGAAAGGTGAGGTGTCGCCTCAAGAAGCCCCCGGCTCTAATTTACTCGGAGCTCACGGGGGCTGGGTTGCTTCATCATTGGCAACACCACCACCTATAAAACAGCCTTTGTCAAGCGTGTGTTTTATATTATTATTCTTTTTTTCTTTTATTTTTCTTTTATTTTATTTTACTATCTTTATCTTGTACGATTTTTTAGCTCATAATATATACTCATAGAGTTAGCATGTAACAGCTACTTAGCTTGTTGAGGTCCTGTCCTTCTTGCAATTAGTTGTATATTATAATCCATGGTATATGTATATCCAGGATCAGATAAGTTTAGTTATCGATTAAATGTGTCTGGATAAATTTGAAATAGAGATAGAGAGGAAGATACAAGCTGATTGGTCAGTCTGATCATCAGCGTCTGACGTCATTAAAACTATAAAAGAGTGCAGCCATTTTCATTAAGTGTTGGTCCGTCAGACGATAAAACCCTTGAACTGAAGGTGGTTGAATAATAGCAAAAAATGTGTGAGTAATTATATATTACTAAATGATATGATTACTTGGGTACTAAACACTTTTTCTTTTTTAGTTGTACGCAGACCTAAGTGACCCTGACGCAGGCAACGAAACGCTGGCCACTGTCGGTCTGGGTCGCGTTATAATATACAACTAATTGCAAGAAGGACAGGACCTCAACAAGCTAAGTAGCTGTTACATGCTAACTCTATGAGTATATATTATGAGCTAAAAAATCGTACAAGATAAAGATAGTAAAATAAAATAAAAGAAAAATAAAAGAAAAAAAGAATAATAATATAAAACACACGCTTGACAAAGGCTGTTTTATAGGTGGTGGTGTTGCCAATGATGAAGCAACCCAGCCCCCGTGAGCTCCGAGTAAATTAGAGCCGGGGGCTTCTTGAGGCGACACCTCACCTTTCCTCATATTAATTACATGTAGAGGGTATTTGGAAGGCCATTTTAAGAAACGTGCATGATCTATAATCTTTGTCAGCTCTACAGTATCAACTGTCATTTGAAAGACATTATGGACTCCTTTTACAATGATGCACTACTGATTAGTGGTGTGCTGAGGGATCCTTTTACTAAGCTGGGGGGAAAGGATCTTGCGTAATGGCAGGAGCCATTTTTTCCAAGCACCAGGGCCCTTTTTACCACAACAAGTAAAATACCCCCCCCCCCCAAAAAAAAAAAAAAAAAATGGCCATGCTGTAAGATAACCCTTACCGTATGACCATGCGACTGGGAGCAGAGCACTTACCACCACCACTCATTGAGGTGGTGATACGAGCTCTCGCGGTAACCCGGCAGTAAATAGGCAGCATTCAGTGATACCTGATTACTGCCGGATTAGCGCCGTGCTACAGAAAAATATTTCCGGAGCACCAGAAATGGTGCACGCTTCAGTCAGAACTACTGCCTGCGACTGCATTGGGCTTACCACCGCTTTGTAAAAGACCCCCTCAATGCGAAGAATTGGGAAGGTCAGCCAGCTCATGCCTCACCCTCTTCCTCTCTGTCCATGACTGTGCCAATTTTTCTCTTACAAAAAAAAGAACACTCTCATTGATATGTAATTCCCTTTTTTTGTGGGATGGGTGAGAAAAGTGGAACAGATGAAGCATCCATCCCTATCTTCAAAAGAGGATTGATCATATTCTGCATATTCTTAGTTGGATATGTGTGAAGATGAGTGTAAAATTCTCTGCGAGTTGGCATTTGATTTCTGCAATATATTTCTTCCTATCCAATATTACCACTGCTCCTCCTTTGTCAGCTGGTTTGATTATAATTTTAATAATTTTAATAATTTATTTTATTTGTTGTATTTGTATCCCACATTTTCCCACCTATTTGCAGGCTCAATGTGGCTTACAATATTCCGTTATGGCATTCGCCATTCCAGAGTAAAATAAACAATTGGTATTACATGAAATACATGGATGACAATATCGAATTAGCTTACAAAGTTCCGTTATGGCATTCACCATTCTGGAATAAGTGATACATTAGAGTTGCATGGAGTACATGTAGTGGTGTGCTGGAGCAGGCTCTCACAGGCTCGCAAGAGCCGGTTGTTAAGTTTTTAAGAATTTTGGGAGCTGGTTGTTAAAGTAGGGCCCTCCATGGCTTCTTTAACAACTGGCTCCCAAAATGTGGGCTTGGGGCCCCTGCTGAATTATCTTTTACTTTGCTGGTGGAGATGCTGAGCCCTGCAAGCCAAGTAAATAGACTACTGATGCTCCATGCGCCTTGTTTCCAGCTCTGGGCAGCAGGCTGGGACTTCTCGAGCATGTGAGAGAAGTTCCAGCATGCTGCTCAGAGCAAGACGTTGGGAGTGGTGGCAGTCCATTTATTGGCTGCCAGCAAAGGTATGCCTAGCATGCCCGCAGAAGGGAGGGAGGAGAGAGAGGCAAGTGTTCGCCACCCCTGGCCCTTCCAACTACAGAGCCGGCTACGTCCGGAGAAAGAGCCTGTTGTTAAAAATTTACCAGCACACCCCTGAGTACATGGATAACAATATAGAATTAAGCATACAGGTATAGCGAGATATGAAAGATCCTGCAAAGCCTTACCCTCCTTGGATAAATTATAATAAATGTATGCTTTTTTTCCATAAATCAACAATATCTTTCAGGACCATGTCAGGGAAGGTGTACATTAGGGGCTCTCTATATTATTCCTATCATAGTTTATGTCAGTTTGCCCCTCTTTTTTATGCTCATTTTTTTTCTTCATATATTTTTTGGCTTTAAGAGAGTTTGCACAGTATTTTCATGGTATTTGTGGGCTGTAATAACAGAAGTATCCGTTTGACATTTTGATCAATTGTTATTATCTGCAAAAGGTCCGTTTGAGTGTCTGGCAGTTTCATACATATGTAAATTAATTTGGTCCAATTTGTGGTGTAGAACCACCTTGTGGTCTTATCATTTGAGTCTTCTTTTGTTGTTGTTGTTGTTTAAAGATATTGTTAATTTGGGAACAATGAGGCCCTTTTATGAGAGTGTGTTGAGCCCTTAATGCATGGTTAGTGCATTGAGGGGTCCTTTTACTAAGCCGTGGTAAAAAAGTGGCTTCCGGTAGTGTAGGCACGGGTTTTGGGCGCATGCAGAAATATTTTTCAGCGCAAGTACCAAAAATGCCTTTTAAAAATTTTTTCTGAAAATGGACGTGTGGCAAAATCAAAATTGCCGCGTGTCCATTTTGGGTGTCTGAACTTACCACCAGCCATAGACCTAGTGATAAAAAATCTGCATGGTAACGACCTACTCGCATCAGATGCCACTTGGCGCGCATCCGTTACACGTGTCCGAAAATAACAAATATTTTTAAGATGCGCGTAGCTGACGCGCACCAAAAATTAAATTACCGCAAGAGGTACGCAGTAGTCGGGCGGTAAGTTCATTTTGGAGCGTGTTGGGCATGCATAGGCAGCTTAGTAAAAGGGGTCGTAAGGTGTTTTGTGGTCATTTTCCTGTTTCCGCATGTTAAAACCATGCAATGCTGAATTTTTCAATAATTTTCCAGTGGAGGGCTTGGCATCATTGGGGAATGAGCATGGAAGTGTTAACTAGGTAGCTCATTATATCAACACAGGAGCACTTAACGCCTCCAATTAATACACAACATTCAATGCCTCTCCCCTCACATGTACCACCTAACATTTGGGCTTAGCGAGTGGTAAAATCCTGTGTTACAATGTGCTAAGCCA